>NC_059119.1:25846875-26162500 GCF_020740685.1 Jaculus jaculus
CGGTTAAGGCGCTTGCCTCCAAAGCCAAAGGGCCTTGGTTCGATTCCGCAGGGCCCACGTAAGGCAGATGCACAAGGTGGCGCAGGCATACAGAGTTCGTTTGCAGCAGCTGGAAGGCCTGGTGCGCCATTCTCTCTCTCTGTCTCCTGTCTCTCTCCCTCTCTCAAATAAATGAATGTTAAAAAAAAAAAAAAAAAAAGCTCAGGGCCCAGAGAGGACTAGGAAATGGGAAGGAAAGTGAGCGTTTAAAACAATCTGGAAAATACTAAACCCCAGCTATTCCTCTGAAGCCCAGGTCCCTGAACCCTCTGGCCTTGCAATTTAAAAAAAAAAAAAAAAAACTTTATTTATTTTGTTTTTTTTTCTTTTTTTCTTTTTTTGAGGTCGGGTCTCACTATAGCCCAGGCTGACCTGGAATTTACTATGTAGTCTCAGGGTGGCCTCGAACTCACAGCAATCCTCCTACCTCTGCCTCCCGATTGCTGGGATTAAAGGTGTGCACCACCAGGCCCAGCTTTATTTTGGTTATTTTGAGAGAGAGAAAAAGACAGAATGGTTGCACCAAGGCCTTCAACTACTGCAAACAAACTCCAGAATCATGTGCCGGCCTGTCCATCTGGCTTTACATGGGTCCTGGGGAATCGAGCCTCGGTCTTTTGTCTTTGAGGGTAGCGCCTCAACGGCCAAGCCAACCTTCCAGCCCCCAGCCTTGCAATTTTAAGCCCAGGCACTGTGCCTCCCCTCTCCAGTAGCAGTAATGCAACCAGCAAGGCCATCAGACAGGATTGGCAGCTTCCCCGGGGGGCCCAGAGCTGTAGAGATTTATGTCTGCCCAATGCAGCCCAGCAGTTTACAGAGGAGTAGAGCTACCCCACACAGCGCAACAGACGCAGGAAAACCAGCATCCAACCAGGCATTATCTCATTCCAAGGCAGGAAGAAACAGCTCTTGGCACCCAGTATGCCTGCTCCAGGTATCAAACAATGGGTGGAGATGCACTCTTCAACATCAACAAGGCCAGGATTCAATTCCTGGAAGGAATTTCTAAGGCTGACCTTATCTCCCATTGACCATCAACACTCCAGGCCAGTGAGGCAGAGATCTACCTGCGGGGGACTGTGGCTCTGTACTGCTATTTGCCTCCAGGGCTTCAAGACTCAGCCAAATTAAGGCGTAGAGAACTAACTTGGAAAAATAAATAAATAAATAAGGCATCCATCAGGCCAAGTAGTAAAGGGGGGTGGGGAGAAACCAGGGTCTACTTTGTGTCTCCTATCTCAAACAAAAGCTCCTTAAAAGGAAAACAACGGGACAATCCAGGGGTCATACCATATACCAACCCTAGCTGGGCCAAGTCACCTGTCACTCAACCTCTCTGATTCCGTGTCCTCCCCTGCAAAGGTTTAAAAAAAGCACCTCTAGGGCTGGAGAGATGGCTTAGCGGTTAAATGCTTGCCTGTGAAGCCTAAGGACCCTGGCTTGAGGCTCAATTCTCCAGGACCCACGTTAGCCAGATGCACAAGGGGGCGCACACATCTGGAGTTCGTTTGCAGTGGCTAGAAGCCCTGGCGCGCCCATTCTATCTCTCTCTATCTGCCTCTTTCTCTCTCTGTCACTCTCAAATAAATAAATAAAAATGAACAAAAAATAATTTTAAAAAGCACCTCTACAACAGGGCTACTAGGATCCAAGGAGCTAGGAGATGCTAAGTGCCTGGCATTTATCAGGCCCTTGATGAATGGGGTCACCTCTGCCTTGACCTAACAGTAAGAGAAAAATTAACTCCCACTCTTTTTCAAGTGAGTCATCTTTTCTTTCTCTAGCCTGGCCGGTCTCCGTGGCAGCGGGTAGGATGGCAGGAGAGCTGGAGGAAGTCCAAAGGGAGCAGGTGCGAACACCCAGGTGAGGAAGGTCTATGGCGCTTAGCTCAATGGAGGTGTCCCCACGAGGGCAATGCTGAAAGGATGCTGAGCCTACCCCAGTCAGAGGGCTGTGTGTGAGTTTGAGTCTCTGGAAACAAACAGGAGACGTCTTTAGGGTAAGAAGTTCGTTTGTGAGGCACACGGAGAGTGTGTAGTGTACTGAGCTTCTTGTTACTGGGACAAAACACCCAACCAGACGCAGTTGATGGAAGGACGGGGTTGATTTCAGTTTACAGTCTCTATTACAAATTTCATCAGGGCAGGAAAGGGTGGCAGGGCAAAGGATAGGTAGCGGCAAGAGTGAGCTGGCTAGCACTGGCAAGCTGGGCTAACGTACCTCAAGATCTGTGCCCGCCCCCCCCCACCCAAGTGACACATCTCCTCCAGCCAGACCACACCTCCACATTGCCCCCAACTTGGAAACAGGCGTTCAAAACACGTGAGACTATGGGGGATATCTCATTCAAACCACCACACATGGAAAGAAAGGAGCCTGTGAAGCAGCCAGAGGTGACTACGGCTGCCTCTGGTGAGGACACAGTGCGACACACAGCCTTGGGATTCTGCTACCCAAGGAATGGTCTATCTACACAGCACCTTCAGCCCACCTTTGGCCAGGAACTGTTTCTCTATGGGCTAATTCCCTCCTACTTCAGCCTGCTGTGAGGTGTATGGCTGGATTTCTTCTCTAAGCCCAGGCAGATTGGCTGGGACACCTGGTGAAGGTGTGCCCAGGTGGGATGATGCAAACCCTATATCCCCCTGGATCCATGGAGAGAGGGGCCCATTTTTCCTCTCTCTCTCTGGAGCTGGCAGCAATGTTCTTTTGATCTTTGGACGGGCAACAGCTCTTTCCCACCCTGGCAGCCATGCTGGAGGAGGAAGAGACACCTTTTCTTCCCTGTATTACTATCTTCACTTTTGATCCTTCTTCAAAACCCATATGATTTTTAAAATTCCCTCTGAGATTTTTTTCTCTAACCTCTGAATCTGATCACATGGGCTCCTGAGCTACATGTGGCCCACAAGGGCTTTGGGGCTCCACGTGGTATATTCCTCTTCTCCCAAAGTTTATCTCCCTAAGTTTATCTCCCCTAACCTCCCAGCCTTCCCCTTTCCCCACTACTCTATGAAATCTAAATACAATGTGGTACTTTAAAAATCATTCTCTTGAATCTAAAATTGCCAATTCTTTGGTTAGTTTTCAAATGTGAACTCAGGGCTTAGGGTTCCAGGAAGCACCCCAGAACCCCAATTCCCCCATTACAAGTCAGGCACAGCATGGGTCTGAGGGTCTAGAAAAGGCTGGGGCACAGGGATGTGTGCAGAAGCTCATGAATGAACAGGGGAGGGGTGAGGGTAAAGACAGGCACTGCCTGATCCACACCAGAAGGACTCCATGTGAGAATGGGAAGTTTTGAAGTGGAAATGATAAGTGCAAATAACTCTTTCAAAGAGTTCTGCTTAAGGGGGAACAGAGAAATGGGACTGGAGGAGTGGGTTGAAGACAGAGCTGTGCACAGATGCAAAGGGGTAACAGCATGTTCTATACCTGGGCAGGTCTAACCCATTTGAAAAGAAAAATTTCATTATGCAACAGTTCCACCTGGAGTATAAGACAGACACTGGTCTTGAGGTCCACATGGTGCTCATTCAGAACACTGGGGCAGAAGACAGGCTTGTGGCTACCAGTGAAAGGAGCCAGTGGGCGTCACAGTGGGGACATGAATCCATTGTCCTTATTGTTCCCACTCCCTCAGTAAAGTCAAAAGAAAGTTTCATGGGGCTGGAGAGATGGCTTAGCAGTTAAGGCACTCACCTGCAAAGCATAAGGACACATGTTCGACTCCCCAGACCCACATAAGGCAGATGAACATGGTAGTACATGCATCTGGACGTTGTTTATAGTGGCTAGAGGCTCTGGTGCACCCAGTCTCTCTTCCTCAAATTAATATTTTTTTAAAAAGCAAGTTGCTTGGGTCGCACATTGTGGGGTTAGCCATCAGTTATGGGCAGGAGGAAATGTCTTTGTGTATCATAACCCAAGGTGTGACTCTGACATTGTTTCTGCCCCCTCTTCTGCAAATTTCCCTAAGCCATGTCGGGTTCATTTTCAGTCTGCTTCAGCGATGAGCTCTTGGGAGCCTCTGTATCTCTGGATATCTGGTTTGGTAGGAGTTGATTGTTGCTAACCCCAAAATGCACGACCCATATACTCCAACAAGGAGGGTCCCTATGGAGGGGGGAGGACAGGGAGGAGGCTAACAATGGTACCAACTTGACTGTATTCACTAACGACAAAACTAATAATAAAAAAAGCAAGTTACTTACATTAATAGTAGCTTCATTCACAATCACCAAGTGTCCTTCAATATGTAGATGGGGGTTGGAGATGTGGCTTAGCAGTTGAGGAGCTTGCCTACAAAGCCAAAGGACCTTGGATAGATTGCCCAGGACCCACAGGAACCAGATGTACAAGGCAGCGCACATGTCTGGAGTTCGTTTGCAGTGGCTGGAAGCCCTGGCATGCCCATTTTCTCTTCTTCCCCTCTCTCCCCCTCTCTCTCTTACCCCTCCCTTTCTCCCACCCTCTTTCTCTCAAATAATTACATAAAAATAAAATATTTAAAAAAAATAAGTGGATGGATAAACTGTGGTACAGCCAGGTAATGGAATGTTATTCAGTGTGAAAAAGAAACCAGCTGTCAAGCTAGGAAAACACATGGAGGGATTTGAGGTGCTACTGCTGAGTGAAAGAAGACAATCTGAAAAGATTATAAAACTGCACAACTGCTGATCGAAAGCATCCTCTAAAGGGCAGTACTATGCAATGAAAAACCATGGTCACTAGGGGTGGGAAGGATGGATGGATGAGTAAAAATACACAGAGGATTTTTAGGGCAGTGAAACTACTTGGGGTTACAGTCTAATGGTGATACATTGGTCCAAACCTATAGAATAAATAACACAAGAGTTATCCCTCATGTAAACATGGACTTTAGTTAATAAAACAACAAATCAGAACTGGCCTACCAAATTGCCACAGTGATTATAAAATACGGTTATTTGGGAGTGCTAGGGAACAGACTGAGGGGGGTATATGGATCTGTCTGTATTATCCATTTATCTTTTCTACAAACCTAAAACTGCTCCAAAATGTAGTCTACTTTTAAAAATAAAAGGTTTTTTTTTAAAAAAAAAAAAAAGCAGGAAAATATAAATAGAGAAGGCATTGCAGAGGCCTGAGCAGAAGGAACGAATGAACTAAATGGCCCAGAGGAATGTGATAGGTAGCCAGGAGTTCCCAAAAGCCAGACACAGCCTGGCAATGCCCAGGCCAGCTCTCCCCCCAGGCACTCAGGCACCCACGTGCAGCCGAAGGAGAGAGGAAGGTGGCCTGGGGGCCTCTGGGCAAGCATGCTTCACATTCCTCTTTGTTTCCTCCTTTTCATCTCTCACCTGGGCCCTTGTGACCGTGTCTAAGTCGTCCCCAGGCTCTAGCCCATTGCCATTCATTGCCAGCCTCAAAGGAAACACATCAACAGGCCTCCGGCCTCTTTGCCACCACCACCAAGACAAGACACTGCACCTCCACATAACCCACAGGAAGGTGTTGGCCCCCCAGGCCTAACCTAGCTCCCCAACTATGCCTCCACCCTCACTTCTCCTGACACCCCGCCATGCAGAGATCGCTTCCCCACCAGGCCTCTGTGCCCTGGGTGCACACTGACCCCTCTGTCCACACCACCCTTTCCTTTCCTCCTTTGTCTGCTGAAGCCCAGCTCCAGGGCTCCCCCGCCCACAAGCACTCACTACCCTTCCCACCCTGTCCGGATGGACTAGGTGAGAGCCGCTGGGGGTCTCAACAGTTCTGGGTCCCAGTTTTGATTCCCGTTTGGGAGCTGGAATGTTGGGAGGACTTCCCCGCCATTCTGCTCCACTAGAGCAGGCATGTCTAGAATGTGGCAGATACCATACCATGACCTGGCACCAAGCCAGATCATGGTAGGAGCTGAGCACTGTCTTTGAAATGATGAACAGAAAGGGCGGAAGTGGACTCAGATGTCACTCTACCCTGCTGCCACCTGATCTTAGAATTTTAATTTTTTTTCTTTGTTTATTTATTTGAGAGCGACAGACACAGAGAGAAAGACAGATAGAGGGAGAGAGAGAGAGAGAATGGGCGCGCCAGGGCTTCCAGCCTCTGCAAACGAACTCCAGACGCGTGCGCCCCCTTGTGCATCTGGCTAACATGGGACCTGGGGAACCGAGCCTCGAACCGGGGTCCTTAGGCTTCACAGGCAAGCGCTTAACCGCTAAGCCATTTCTCCAGCCCTGATCTTAGAATTTTAAAATAACACTCTCTCTTCCCTTGAACATTGTATTTTATGCAATTATCTCTAAAGCATTACTTTGTGGGGAATGGCCCTGTCTGAGAAGATCACGGGGGTCTGGATTCATTTTGAGGAGCGGAACCGTCAAGGGGAACCAGTTGCCAAGTGTGGTCTGTGCTGCATTCACACCACCACAGGCCCAGCACGTCCCATCTCCATCTCACACACTGCTGTGAGATCCTGGTCAAGTAAGGGGTGCAACAGGTCTACACGGTGCCAAGGCACAGTAGGTGCCCAACTGCTGCCCGTTCATTCTCTCCCTCCCTCACTAGAGGGACCCTGCCTGTCAAGAGTGTGCTCCTTAAATCTTCCTTCCTAAGCATACATTGCCCAGATGATAAGGACAGCGACAACTTATATTGCTTTTCCAAGTGATAGTAAAAGGCTATCCTGATCTAGTCTCTTGGCCATTCTGAGAAATGAAGGAGCTGTCAACTAAGTCACAAGGGATGTAAGTTATGTCATTATCTTCACCCCTGGGAGGAAGAAGATGATAAATCTGTCACCATTATCGCAGGAACCGGGTCACCTTGGCCAACATCACCAGCAACCTCCCATAGGCACACACCGGCATGCAGCGGTCTACGTGAGCTCCCCTCCACCACAGACCACGCCCCAGCTCAGCCCCTATGGATTGGTTTTTCCGTAGTTTCTGCCTCTGAGCCCTGTAGCCTCCGAAGGCCACGATCTAGAACTATTCCAACATCATGCAGAGCTCGGGAGTGCCTTTGGCCAGCAGCCCCAAGGAAGGGGTCACAGGGTACTCTTCCTGCAGCTGGATCCCTGTTATTGGAGACCAGCTTAAGAGTCAGGGTTGAACGTGCATTCCACCAAGACAGACCACTGCCTCCTGAAGTCAGGCCTTGAAATAAGCACTCAGTATGTCCAAAATGTCTCTGTGGACACCCAGGACTTGGCCAAAGGGAGGGACAGAGAGAGGGAGCGAGGGATGCGGGAGGGAGGCAGGGCCAGAGGGATGCAGGGAGGGAGTAGGCGGGTGTGTAAAATCAAGGCAATCCAGAGACTAAGAGATCACAAAGAACAGGTGCACAAGACATTCAGGAAATGAGATGTCAGTCCCAAGATCTCCACTGATCACATGTTCTGTGACATCAAGCCAGGCCCAGGCTGGTCTTCATACCCACTGAGCCCTAAACCCCAACCAAGGCAGAACTGAGCATCTCCCATGCTGCTATCCACTCCCCTATGGGATAGCTCATAGGCAGGCCTGGCACAACATCCAGATCCGGTCTTGACCCGTTTCCTTTCTGGCTCTCCAGACCCTCGCCCCGCAGTGGCTTCTGTTCCTGGAGCTCACTTTGCTCCCCAAGGCCTTGGGGCCTCTGCACTTGCTATCGCTTCCACTGACAGGGTGGTTCCCCGGTCTCCCCATGGCTGCTTTGTGCTTAGTTTTCAGGCCTCAGCTCAACCATCACTATCTGCAAGTGCCTCCTCACACTGCTCTGATGCCTCAGTATTCCTCTGCCGTCTCTCCTCCTGCCGGCACGTAACCATGTGACCCTGAGCACTAGGGTCTTGTCTGTCACCTCTGGCTCAACTTTCAAATTCAATACCAGTCACATAGAAGACAAAAAAAAAAAAATTGCAAAATGGGTAAACAGGGCTGGAGAGATGGCTTAGTGGTTAAATCATTTGCCTGCAAATGCCACAGGACCCAGGTTCAATTCCCCAGGACCCACGTAAGCCAAATGCACAAGGGGACACATGCATCTGAAGTTTGTTACAGTGGCTGGAGATCCTGGCACGCCCATTCTCTCTCTCTCTCCCTCCCTCCCCCTCCCTCTCTCTCTCTCTCTCTGTCAAGTAAATAATTTTTTTAAATGGGTAAACAAATGAATGTCATTTGTCAAGTCCTCTTAGACCCATTGTTTCATCTTCTATCTAAGCAAATTGATTTCAAGTTGGAATTACTATTCCCACCTCAATCGATAGGGAGGTGAGCACAGACTCAGTCCAGTGAGGCAGGGGCAGGAACAGGAGGCACAACCGTGCCCATCTGAGGGTCCTGCAGAGCCAACACAGTCATGAGAAGCAGTAAGATGGGTGGAAGAGGGGTGTGTGTGTGTGTGTCAGGGTGTCTGAGCATCTTTGCCCAGGACTACAACCCACCGCACCCCAGCCCAGGGGCTTTGGAAGAGAAGGACCCTGTCTTTTCCCATATTCAGTGGCCAGGACATTCCTCAGACCCTGAAGTTAAGCACTTTGCAGACTCCAGGGCTAGGCACAGGTGGACACTACCACTGCTTTAAGTTCCTTTGCCTGTCTGTGTGCGTGTGTGCGTGTGTGTGTATGAACACAAGTGAGTCTCCGCACATGAACTCACCACACTTTGCAGCTATAAAACGAACGAACTTACATGCATAAGGGCAGTGGTGCTGGGACCAACTCGAGGCACTTCCTTCTTCTTGATGGCTGCACACACTCCATCTGTGCCTCCTCCAGCTATGGTCGTCTCTATTAGGAGACGGGGTACATGCGCATACGGTCTGTTCATCAGGGAGCTCTGTGCTTGGATCTATGCATCTGTGTGTGACATGCCTGTGTGTCTGCACCTGGCTAGGAATGCACGTGTGGATCTGAGCGTGTTTAGAGAAATGGGAGAGTGAGTGAGTCAGTGGAGTCAGGGTGTGAGTGAGGAGGGAAGAAGGGAAGGAGGGAAGGAGGGAAGGAGTGTGTGTGTGTGTGTGTGCCTGTTTCTTACATCTTCCCGCAGACTGTAAACTCCTGTTAAAACCCAAACCTGATCACCATTTTCCTTTATTCTTCTTCACTGGCTACTTCCTAAGTATCCCAGAAGCCAAGTCAGCTAATTTGTCCATTCACAGGGCTCACCTTCCCAGCATGCATCACAGGGTGAGCAGCAGCCCCGCCCAGGCAGCACAGGGGGCAGTGCCCACTCTCCCCACACTTTCTGCTGCATCCACCCCTGGACGACTGACACCCTGTAGGAAAAGGCAGCTCCACATATCACCCGCAGGGTCTGCAAAGGAGGACGGTGCACACTCGAGGCCCTGGCTGCAGAGGCGGGCTCCTCCTCACCCCTACCCTCCCCAGTGCATGCAGGACACGTGCTGGGGCCAGTGCCGAGCCCTGTCCTCACCAACAACAGTGGACTGTTCTGGCCCCATGAACACTTCCATGGCTTTGTCTCCACTTAAAGGCACAATCTTGCTCCACCAGTTAATGAAACACCTTCTCTCCCACAATCCCTACGTCTCCCCAAAGGCAAGTGTAAAGTGTATACAATTACACAGCCCATGGTTTGATAAAGGAAGGTTTTACATCTTTAATAATTCTCAATGAAAAGAACATCCTGTGGAGAAATTGTTTAATTAAAAGACAACAATGGGATAAAAGGCAGCTAAAAAGGAAGAGACAAAGACGGAGAGAAACAACCGTTAATTCAAAACTAAATAAATATCCTCCACTTGAGAGCCTTTATAGACTTTCACAGAATCCAGATTCATTTGTTTAGCATGCAAATGGATTCTACCATTAAACATTTTTGAAAAATGAACAAATATTGATTTTTTTCCCCTCTTTGCTCAAAAGAATGATGGGCAGGATTCAAAGGGTATGAGGATTCTACTTCCGGGGCAGTGAGAACTTCTCCTGGGCAAATGAGGGATTGCTGGAAGGATACTGGCTCAGAGGAAAATGTTTTCAGATGAACAGACACGGGAGAGAACAGTCCTGCAGCCAGGTATATTCCCCTAATAGTCTCACTAAACACAACCCAAAGCCCCTCAAACTCTGAGGCTTAGAAACTGAAAAAGAAAGAAGGCAGAGCAGCAAGGGACCCCAGGACCCAAAAGAATGAAAGGATGATCAGGCCCCCAACTTGTCCTTCTGTCTCGGGTATCCCACACTTGAAGACTCAGCAACCCAGAAATGCTAACAAGCACAAGGTGGGATGGAAAGTCCCAACCAAAACCTGCTCCCTCCAGCCCCTTATCTAGGAAAGAAGCAGCCCAAATGCCAGAGCTCTGTAGATACTGACCCCTCTATTCCACCCAAGAACTACAGGGGAGGTGGGTGCCACCATTACCCACACCTGCAAAGCCCAAGCAGACCCCTAGAACTTATTCCTTCACCAGGCTGAAACAGGATCACCATTCCCCTCCCTGGCTACTATCCAAAAGACCTCATGCCAAATGGGAGCTTTCATTTCCTTCTTGAGTGTACGCCCACAGATGCCTACACATACATATACCACCACAGTGCGCAGAAGGCCTAATAGGGAGCCACGGTAATACATTTCTACCTCGCCCAACCAGCGTTGGGTCAGTGGTGACTCCCCCTCTGTGCCAAGTCATGATAGGAAATATCCAACCTAGCTTCTATAGAAGCCAAGGGAAGGGGCTAGAGAAATGGCTGGGCACTTGAGGCACTTGCCTGCAAAGTGTAGGACTCAGATTCAACTCCCCAGTACCCATGTAAAGCCGGATGCACAAGGTGGCACATGGTTCTGGAGTTCGTTGGCAGGCTAGAGGCCCTGCGTACACATTCATATTCATTCTCTCTCTGTCTCTCTCCCCACCCTCAAGTAAATATTTAAAAAGGCAAGGGAGGAGCCTGGTTGTCTCCTCTTATACAGCAATAATGAGAAAGCAGCATCTCAGGTGGTACTAGAACCACCAGCTAAAACAGAAGGTATTAATAAAATCTAGAGGTTTAAACCACAGTACCCTGAAATGTCCAGGTTTCAAATGGCAATCATTCATGTCAAGAACCAGGAAAACTCAAACTGAACAGAAAGGATCAAAACCAGGTATCAGTCAATTTCAACACTGAACGGCAGATATGTTAAGAACTTGACAACCACTTTTAAGCAGCCATAATAAAGACTCCAAGGAACAATTGCCAATATAAATGAGGTAAATGACAACAAGAAAAAAAAAATCTCAAATATAAAACATAAGGAAAACCAAAGAGAAATTTTGGAAGTGAAAATAAAGTTCAGAGTATGAAGGGGACAGAGGAAAGAACAGTTAATTCAAATATATAACATCAAACATTACTCAATCTGAAGAACATAAAAAGAGGCCACAGAAATACTTTAAATATCTAACATTTGTAATTACAGAGTCCTAAAAGGAAAGAAGAAAGAGGGTGAGCCTTAAAAAGTACTTGAAGAAATAATGGCCAAATACTTCCAGAACCTGGAAAAATATATACATCTACAGATTCAAGAAGCTTAATGAGGAGAAAATTAAAACAAAGAAATACATGTTAAGATATATAGATATAGATATAGGCTGGAGAGATGGATCAGTGGTTAAGGCACTTGCTTGCAAAGTCTAAAGGCATAGGTTTGATTCTCCAGTATCCATGTAAAGTCAGATGCACAAAGTGGTGTACATATCTGGAGTTCATATATTACTGTAAGAGGTCCTGTTAACACCCACTTTCCTCCCTTTGTGTCTTACTCTATGCTTGCAGATAAATATACATACATATATATACATACACACACACACACACACACACACACACACACACATCTTTCAAACATGTGAAAAATGAAGACAAGGAAAAGGTCTGGAAAGCATCAAGGGAGAAACAGAACATTGCTTATAAGGAAAAACAAGTAATTCATATGGCAGCAAATTTCTCACCAGAACCTATGAGGTCATAAGTAGGTGACATAACATCGTCCATGAGGAAGTATGTGACATTATTTAAGGAAAATACATGTCATTTGGATTTACAGATTCATTGAAAAATATTTTTCAAGAATGATGGTAAAAGGGGCTGCAGAGATGATGGTTCACTGAGTGAAATGCCCATCACTCAAGCATAAAGACCTGCTTGACTCCCTGGCATCCATGAAAAAATTGAGTGTGGAGGCATGTGCCTGTAATCAGCTCTGGGAAGGGGAGGCGGGGATCCTAGGACTTGCTGACTGCTAGTCTGGCTGAGTTGGTAAGCTCTAGCTTCAGAGAAGAGATGCTATACCCAAAAATAAGGTAGACTGATCAAGGAAGACACCTGACATTGACCTCTGGTTTCCACATGCAACCACACACACAATTGTATCTACACACATATGACCATGCAGCCAAACATGCACACAACACCACATACATGAAAACAAAAGAATAATAGGAAAATAAATACATTATCACATGAATAAACCTAGAGAATATTCCAGGAAGCATAACCAAAAAAAAAGGGGGGATGCTATCGTAATTCTCTAAGCTGAAATTGTTAAGCAATGTGCCTTGGAATATCACAAAGAAGGGAAGAATATGGGAAGAAAAAATATAAGCAAATACAATATACTTTTCTTCTGAAGTTTTCTAAATTCTGTTTAACAGACGAAGCAAACTTGTAATACTGGTAAGACAGTACATATATGTAAAATGAATATGTAAGATATAATACATAAACAAGGAGGATTCAAAAAAAGTAAAGTGTCAGATGTGGTGGCACACACCTTTATTCCTAGCATTTGGAAGGCAGAGGTAGGAGAATCGCCATGACTTCAAGGCCACCCTGAGACTATATAGTGAATTCCAGGCCAGCCTGGACTAGAATGAGACAATGCCTTGAAAATAAATAAATGAAAGAAAAAAAGTAAAGAGAAATAAAATGTCTACACTTTGCTTGAACTGGTGACATGCGGACAGTAGGGATGGAGGTGTGGCTGAGGGTTAAAAATGCTTGCTGACAAAGCCTGTCAGTCCAGCCTCAATTCTCCAGTACCCACATAGAGACAGATACAAAGCGACACAAGCATCTGAAGTTTACTTGCAGCACGTGAACTCACATACTCCTTCTCTCTTTTCTCCCTCCCCCAACACACAATTTTTTTAAATAAACTACCAACAGAAATAGATTATAATGAAATTATGGAGTGTGTGCGGTATGTTTTCAAACTGGGAGGAAAAAAAACTTAAAAAATATTTAAATAACCCATGGAAAGGTAGAAAATAAGAATACACAAATAAATATCAAATAAAATATAATAAGTAAAACAGATGTAAGTTCTAATATATCAATAAGGACATAAAATGCTAAGTATTATAAATACAACTAAAGAACAGAGATAAGCAAAGAAGACTTAAAACCATGACCAACTATGTGTTGTCTTTAACAAACTTGGGATTGTTATAACAATACTGTTCTAATATAACAATAAAAGTAAAATGATGGACAAAGACACATCACGAAAACAGATCAAAATAAACAGATGAAAGTAAAACAAGGACTGCTCATTAATATTAATATCTGAGGGCAAAGAAGATCAATAGGGAAGATATACCATAGAATGATTACAAGTTCAATCCACCAAGAAGCATACATTTTAAACATATGTATACCACACTGCATGTGTGTAAGGAAAACTGAGAGAACTGAAAGGATAGGCAGATCCACAACTGTAGATTTCCACACATCTTAACAATAGAACATCTAGATGGGAAATAATGACAGAAAAATAACAATATAAACCAATAGCATCTAACATACAGTTGTGCAATACCTAACTCAATAATCGCAGAACACACATTCTTTTTAAGTACGGAGAAAATGCATGGCAAGATATGCTTACTCTTGGCTGGGGACATGATTCTGTGGTTAAAGACACATGTTTGCAAAGGCTGATGGCGAGGGTTCCATTCCCCAGTACCCACATAAAGCCAGATGCACAAAGTGGTGCAGGCATCTGGAGTTTGTTTGGAATGGCAAAGGGTGCTGGCATGCCTGTAATCATTCTCTGTTTATCTCTTTCTTACCCCACCCATCCATCCATCCATCCATCCATCCATCCATCCATCCATCCATCATCCATCCCATCATCCATCCATCAGGGACTTAATCTTTAAAAATCTATAAAAGATATTTACGTTTTGAAATTTTACATAACGTGATTTCTGATCACAGAGAAATCTGCTAGAAATCATTACCATAAAAATAGTAATACCCCAAAACAACAGGCCACACGAGAGCATATGAATCAAAGAGGATGCTTCAAATAGTGTCCAAAAATTCTCCACAGTGAAGTAAAATTAAAGTGAACTACACCAAATGATGTGGAGCCCAGCTAAAGCAGCATTGAGAGGGGGAATTTATAGCACAAGTGAATACATTGTTAAAAAAAAAAAAGTCTCCAATCAGTAAATTAAGCCTGTACTTCAAGAATCTAGAAAAAGAAAGGCAAAATAAGCCCCAAACAAGCAGAATGAAGGAAATAGTAAAAAGGAAAACTGAAACTGGTGAAACTGAAAAAAGGAAAATAAAAATGAGTTAGCTATTTAAAAAGCTCAATAAACGTGGCAAACCTGTACCATGATGGCAAGTCAAAAGAAAACACAGGGCTGGAGAGATGGATTAGTGGTTAAGCACTTGCCTGTGAAGCCTAAGGACCCCAGTTCAAGGCTTGATTCCCCAAGACCCGCGTTAGCCAGATGCCAGGGGGCGCACGCGTCTGGAGTTCGTTTGCAGTGGCTGGAGGCCCTGGCGCGCCCAATCTCTGTCTCTCTCTATCTGCCTCTTTCTCTCTCTGTCTGTCGCTCGCAAATAAATAAAAAAAATTTTAAAAGAAGAAAGTACCTGTCACGGGAACAACGCTCTGCATAGAAATATGACAACTCAGTGAAGTGGACCAGCTCAAAAAACATTAATAATCATGATTTACCTATTATGAAACATCATCTGTGTAGTTCTATGCCATTGATAAAGTTGAATTTATTTTAAAACTCTCCAGATATATAGTCACATATAGATAGTCTTCACTAAAGAATCATATCAAGAGTTCAAAGATGATTCCAAATCAACTCTACACAATCTTTTCTAAAATAGAAGATAAACTACTTCCCCTTTTTTTTGTTTTTGAAAGAGAAAGAGAATTAGCGCACCAGGGCCTCAGCCATTACAATCAAACTCCACACACTTGTGCCCCCTAGTGAACATGTATGAGCTTGCAATTGCCTCACCTTTGTATGTTTGGCTTACATGGGATCTGGCGAGTCAAACATGGGCTCTTAGGCTTCACAGGCAAGCATCTTAACTGCTAAGCCATCTCCCCAGCTCTTCCCCACATATTTTATGAAACTGATATTACCCCAATACTGAACCTTACAATGACAATAGTAAAGAAAAAAATTAAATCCCTAATACATATAGGTGCATAAATTCTTACACTATCAGGCTTACTTCAGAGATGCAAAGATGGCTCCAGTTTGAAAATAAATCAGTGTAACACTCTACCATATTAAGAAGCCAAAGAAGGAAACAAAAATCATGCAATAATGCCCATCAGTAAAGAAAAGACATTTCACAAATTTGTGTTTGTTATTATTACAGAAAAAAAATCTCTGAAAACAAATGGGGGAAGGGTTCATTGAGTTGTCATTGAGTGTCCCCAAGCAAGCTACTACGACCATCACATCCAATGACGGAGATAAAGCCAAATGAATGCCCCTTCTTCATTTGTTCTTCTCCTGGTAGAGAACAAAATAAGAATATTATCAATCACTCTTTTGCAGCATGCTGTTACAATTTTTAGGCAGTAAAGTAAATTTTAAAAACTAAAATAAAAGTCATACAGTTTCATGGGCTGGAGAGATGGTTCAGTGGTTAAGGCACTTGCCTGCAAAGACTAACAATGCAGGTTTGATCTCCCAACACCCACACAAAAGCCAGATGCACAAAGCAGCATATGCGTCTGGAGTTCATTTGCAGTGGCTAGAGGTCCTGACACATCATTTCATTTTCTGTGTGTGTGTCTCCTTGCATAAAAATAAAATACTTTTAAAAGTCATACAGTTTGGCAGGCAGTATAGAAAATTACAATGAATTCAGAAAGAAACTTAGAAATAAATGAGTTCAGCAAGACCACTTGACATAAGACAAACATAGAAAATCACTTGTAATTTTATATGAAATGCAGTTTGTTTGCTTATTAATTTGCTTATTAATCACTTTCCATGATTTATAAAATTTTTTGTTTATTTTTATTTATTTTTTTGAGAGATTGAGAGAGAAAGGCAGGCAAAGAGCAAGAGAGAGAATGGGCACGCCAGGGCTTCCAGCCACTGCAAACGAACTCCAGATGTGTGAGCCCCCTTGTGCATCTGGCTAACGCGGGTCTTGGGGAATCAAGCCTGGAACTGGGGTCCTTAGGATTCACAGGCAAGCGCTTACCCACTAAGCCATCTCTCCAGCCCTAAATATATTTTTACTTACTCATTTGCAAGCAGATATAGACACAGACAACAAACATGCAAATGAATTCCAGATGCATGCACAACTTTGTGCATTTGGCTTTATGTGGGTCCTGGGAAATCAAACTCAGGTCATTAGGCTTTGCAGGCAAATACCTTAACTGCTAAGCCCTCTCTCCAGACCACTTTCCATGAATTTAGCTATCCCATGTCAACCATAGTCCAAAAGTATTAAACATAAAATTACACAAATTAATAAGTTTTAAATGCACTATTTTTTAAGGGTGAGATAAAAATCTCAAGCCATCCCACATCTTCCTGTCTAGAATATGAATCATCTGTTTGCTGAACATATCCCCACTATATAAGTTGCCCTCCTATTAATCACATGGTGGTCACCAGAACACTTGTAGTATCATAAGGCTTGTGTCCAAGTCACCCTTCATTTCCTTAATAGTGGTCCCAACAAAACACAAGAGTAGTGATGTTGACAATTAGGATCAGCCAGCAAGAAGCCTTAAAAGACTTTCTTTAAATGAAAAGGTGAGAATTCTCAATGTAATAGCAAAAGAAAAAAAGCAGTGGATACTGAGGTCGCTAAGAACTCTGATAAAGAGTCTTCTACCCGCAGAACTACAAAGAAATCTAAACCTGCACAAGTTTTGCAATCATACTCCAAATTCCAAAAGTCATAGCCACAGTGCACAATATTATTCAAGTAACAAAAAGTGCATTGCACTTATGGTTAAAAGTCATGAACATGAAACATTTCAATGGATCGCAAGGTCTTATATCAGAAAGGATTGTTAAATTTTATTATTAGTAAATTTGACTCTCTTAATGTGCTTAATAAACTAAACTTTATAATAGGTGTGTATGTATAGGAAAAAAAAAACATAGTATGTGTACCTGCAATTTTCAGCATCCACTCTGGCTCTTGGCATGTATGCCCTCAGGTAAGTGGGGAAACCTGTACTAGAAATAAACAGACATTGACACTAAAAATGAAATGCTATTCGCAAGGGAGATAGGGAGGAATTGAGGGAGAGAAATCTAAACAATGTGTAAGACATATGTGCTGAAAAATGACAAAATGTTGGGCTAGAGAGAGGGTTTAGTGGTTAAGACACTTGCCTGCAAAGCCTAATGACCTGAGTTTGAATCCCCAGGACCTATGTAAAGCCAGATGCACAAAGGGGCACATTCATCTGGAGCTGCTGAAGTCCCTAGTGTGCTCATTCTATCTCTCTCTCTCTCTCTCTCTGCTTGCAAATAAATAAAAATATTTTCAGCAAGACGTGTTGGCACATGCCTTTAATCCCAGCACTCGTGAGGCAGAGGCAGGAGGATCGCCATGAGTTCGAGGCCACCCTGAGACTTCATAGTGAATTCTAGGTCAGCCTGGGCTAGATTGAGACCCTACCTCAGAAAACCAAAAAAAAAAAAAAAAAGTTCAAAAAATAATGTTTTTTAAAAATCTATAAAATGCTAATAAAAGAACTCAAAAGATTTAAATGAACAGAAACACTATGTTTGTGGACGGGAAGGCTCAACATATTACAGCTCAAAATTCTATCCACATTGACAGACAAGTGTAAGATATTTTCTACCAAAATCTCAACAAGATTATGTCTAGATACAGACAATGTTCATCTAAAATTTGTAAATGCAAAAAAAAACTGGAGTCACCACAAACCACTTGGAAAAATATGAGAGTGGCAAGAACCCACCCTGTTTCAGAACCTAGATGGCAGCCAGGCATGGTGGCTCTCATCTGTTATCCCAGTACTTACGAAGCTGCCACAAGTTCTAGGTCAGCCTGGGCTACACAGTGAAACCCTGTTTCACACAAACAAGAAAGCAAAATAAAAAGAACTGTATTACTACAGTCATCAAGTCTGTGTGAGTCAATAAAGAAGAAAAAAAGAAAAAAAAACAGAGCAAGGGGACAGAATTGGAGAACCTAAGCCAAATCTACACAAATGTGCTGAGCAGCCTTCAGCAAACGTGTAAAGGACTTCAACAGATGCCAAAAGACCTTCGTCATAAATAGTCCCTGGACTGGGGCTGGAGAGATGGCTTAGTGGTTAAGCGCTTGCCTGTGAAGCCTGAGGACCCCGGTTTGAGGCTCGATTCCCCAGGACCCACGTTGGTCAGATGAACAAAGGGGCGCACGTGTCTGGAGTTTGCTTGTGGTGGCTAGAGGCCCTGGTGTGCCCATTCATTCTCTCTCTCTATATATATACATAGACAGACAGACAGATGGATACACACACACACACACACACACATACATATCTGCCTCTTTCTCTGTCACTCTCAAATAAATAAAAATAAATAAAAATTTAAAAATAGTCCTGGACTGAACTCTAAAAAAGTCGAGAAAAGAAACCTCTGAAACTAAGTCTCACACCTAATATACAAACCCACTCAAAATGGATCAGAGAATTCGATGCAAAACCTAACACTCAAATATACAGAAAAGCAAACCATATTATCCTTAGGATGTGTGCACAATGCATAAAATTAACTGGACTCAAAATGAAAACTTTTCTCTGAAAGGTCCCACCAAAAATAACGAAAAGACAAACCCCAGGCCAGGACAGTGTCACAGAGCAGACACCTGAGGAGACTTAACAGTCCAGACATAAAGAACATTCCACAGTGAAAAGGCAAGAGAGCCAATTAAAGAATGGGAAAACGACATCTCGCTTGACGAGGAGATGCAGACGACAGCTCAGCACATGAAAAGATGTTCCACATCATTAGGCACCAAGGAAATGCAAATTAGAACCACCACGAGCTGTCAGTGTACACCTATCAGCTGGTGACAATAAAAAATACTGAGGAAGCCAGGCATGGTGGCACACGCCCCTAAGCCCAGCACTAGGGAGGTAGAGGTAGGAGAATTGTGAGTTCAAGGCCACCCTGAGACTACATAGCGAATTCCACTTCAACCTGGGCTAGAGCAATACCCTACCTCAAAAAAAATAAATAAGTAAATAAAAGATACTGAGGTGCTGGAGAGATGGCTTAGCAGTTAAGGCACTTGCATTCAAAGCCAAAGGACCCAGGTTCAATACCCCAGGACCCATGTAAGCCAGATACACAAGGGGGCACACATATCTGGAGTTCATTTGCAGTGGCTGGAGGCCCTAGCACACCCATTCTCTCTCTGTCTCTCTTTCTCTGTCCCTCTCTCTCAAATAATTTTTTTTAAAGCACAATACATTTTTATTTATTTATTTGAGAGTGAGAGAGAGGGAATGGGCACACCAGGGCCTCCAACCACTGCAAGTGAACTCCAGATGCGTGCGCCCCCTTGTGCATCTGGCTAATGTGGGTCCTGGGAATCGAGCCTCGAACCGGGGCCCTTAGGCTTCACAGGCAAGTGCTTAACCACCAAGCCATCTCTCCAGCCCTCAAATAGATAACTTCTATAAAGAAAAAAATACCAAAAACGCCAAACGCTCAAGTGTGAGGAGCACAATGGTACAGCCACCTTGGAAAGCAGTCTGGCGGTTTCAGATAGAGGGAGGAAGGACGAGCTGGGGAGATGGCCAAGTTGGTAAAGTATTTGCCTTCTAAGCATGAGGTCCGGGATTCAGATCCCTAGCACCCACATAAGTAGCAGGTGGACACAGAGGAAACAGGGGGCTCACGGAGCAAACTGGTTGTCTAGAACAGCCTGGTGGGTGAACACTGGGTTCAAGTCAGAGACCTTGTCTCAAAAGAGTGGAGAGTGCTCAAGGACACACCCAATTTCAACTCCTCACCTCCACATGCATGCACACACATGTGCAGATGCACACACATACACCCACACACATATGAACATACATACATACTCAGACCCCCACCCCAACACACACATGCAGAAAAAAAAAAATGAAATATACAATTGCCTAGAAATTCCACTCCTGGGCATCTATCCTAGAGAAATAAAGACACACTCACATGGAAACTTTACACAAATGCTTATAGCAAACTTATTTTTTTGTTTTTATTTATTTGAGAGCGACAGAGAGAAAGAGAGAGAATGGGCGCTCCAGGGCCTCCAGCCACTGCAGGTGAACTCCAGACCTGTGCGACCCCTAGTGCATCTGGCTAACGTGGGTCCTGGGGAATCGAGCCTTGAACCTGGGTCCTTAGGCTTTACAGGCAAGCACTTAACTGCTAAGCTATCTCTCCAGCCCTAGCAACCTTATTTTTAATAGTCACATCCTGTTCAAAACAAAGAATAAGCTGTGGCTCAAGTTCGACTCTCCAGATCCCACATACACCAGATGGAGAAAGGTGAGGCAAGCACAAGGTCCCACACGCCCACTAGGGGGCACAAACGTCTGGATTGCAACTTCAGTGGCTGAATCACTGGCACAACAATTCTCTCTCAATAAAATAATAATTTAAAAAAAAAAAAACAGGTGCCTTTGAAGTGCGACTAGAGAAACTGTATTACCTCATGACAGACGTGGAATACTACTCATGATACCACAGAATTCTGTGAATCAACTCTGGGTCCAGGTAACAACCTGAACAAATCCTGAGGATATTATTCTGAATGGCAAAGGTCAGCCCCAAAGCTACACACCGTACAATCCCATTCATATAGCGCTCGTAAAATGACAGCATTGGAGAAATGGAGAGCAAATTGGTGGTTGACAGAATTTAAGAGTGGAAATAGGAAGTGGCTATGGCTCCAAAGGGGCAGCCAGAGGCATCCTGGCAGGGATGGAATGCACCCTCACCACATGACCATCAATACAGAGATAATGCATTAACACTAAGCAGGATGTGACCACTTGGGAAAGTGGAGAGGGGGTATGAAAGTATAATCCAATGGGAACATGACTAATTTAAGGAATGTTCATACAGTAAAGTTCATAATAAATAAAGTACATTGGGCCTCTGTGTTACATCCCACAACTCCAAGAAAATATAGTTAGATTTTTTTTTTTCAAGTTTATTCAAAACCACATTGAGAGCAGGGAGAAACCTAGCATTCTGAATAACAAGCAGCAAGGGGGACAGTCATTTCCAAGAGCTGCCCAGAAACAAGCAGCCTGGTTTCTAAACCTAGTTGGCTCAGGGCACCGGAGAACAGAAGCAAGGCTACTCTTCAGTCCTTCTCCAGGGCATCTAAATGACAGCCAACTCAGGATCTCGAGTGAGTAGCCCTGTCTCAAGGCATTGGAGCTGAAGATGGTGGCAGAATCACCGTGTTCTGGGGGCACAGAGCTGGCCCGTGTCCACATTTGTCCACAATGGCTATGAGGCTGAACCCCTCTAGGAAAGTACATTCAATTCCAGCCACAAGCTCTGAACATTCAAAGCTTAAAGGGTCTCGAGCAAGCCTCTAGTCTAAGACACATTCTGGGAAATCCCAGGTTTGCATGATGTCCTGAGGAGAAGATTTAATGATCAGATCAGTTTGGGGAAATGAATCCTTAGAGCCTTCTTGGTAATTTGTTGTGTGCACAGCATACTAAAGATGTCGAAATAGTCTCCCATAAAAGCATCTGATTTAGGGCTGGAGGGATGGCTTAGCAGTTAAGGCACTTGCCTGCAAAGCCAAAAGACCTTAGTTTGACTTCCCAAGACCCACGTA
Source organism: Jaculus jaculus (assembly GCF_020740685.1). Classification (NCBI taxonomy): domain Eukaryota; kingdom Metazoa; phylum Chordata; class Mammalia; order Rodentia; family Dipodidae; genus Jaculus; species Jaculus jaculus. Next base: position 25,868,990 of record NC_059119.1, read on the forward strand.
AGCCAGATGCACAAGGTGGCACTTGCATCTGGAGTTTGTTTGCAGTGGCTGGAGGCCCTAGCATGCCCATTCTCTCTGTCTCTGTATGTGTCTGTCTCTGTCTCCCTCCCTCTCCCCCAAATAAGTGAATGTTTTTTTAGAAAGATTCTGATTTAACTTTGTTTGAACCAGCATCTTGTAACTCCATTGGTCAAAGCACTATGGCCATTTGACTTTTTAAAATTTCTTTTTTTTTTAAATTTATTTGAGAGTGGCAGAGAAAGAGGCAGAGAGAGAGAGAATGGGCATTCCAGGGCCTCTAGACACTGCAAACGAACTCCAGACGCATGCACCCCCTTATGTATCTGGCTAACATGGGTCCTGGGGAACCAAGCCTCGAAATGGGGTCCTTAGGCTTCACAGGCAAGCGCTTAACCACCAAGCCATCTCTCCAGCCTGCGACTTTTTATACTGAATTGGCCCATAATAATTTGTAGATTTTTTACATGTGCACAATGTGTAGTGATCAAACCAGGAGAACTGGCATCATTTATGGGTTTGGAAGCTGCAGTCTTTTCTAGTTATTTTTGAGATCAAGAATTATAATCAACAGTGGTCCTACTGTGCTATAAAACACTAGAATTAATTCTTACTATGTTTTAGTGTTCATTATTTAACTTCCTCCTATCCTCTACCAACTCTTCCTAGTCTCTAGTAACCACAGTTCAGTTTTCTTATTCTCTAAATTAACCCTTTTAGCTTCCACCAATGAGTGGGAGCATGCAGAATTTGTCTTCCTGTGACCAGCTTCTTTCACACATGTGTTCTCTAGTCCCACCCATGGTGACAGGCATTTTGCTCTTTGTATGAATAATATTCATTTATACACAAACGTACCTATCACATTTCCTCTGTCTACTTCTGCATTGACAGACACCTCAGCAGATTCCCCATCGAGTCTGTTTGAGTAAGACTGCCATGCGGAAGACAGGTTCTCTGTGACGCATCCCTTCCCTTGGACAGATAATCAGTAGCAAGATTACTGGAGTACAGTGAAATTTGATTCTTGCTATTTTAAGGAACTTGGAGACAATTTTCCATAATGACTGCATTAATATACATTCCCACCAACAGTATATTATAGCTCCTCCTTTCAAATATTGTTACCAGCATCTTTTTTTTTTTTGTCTTGTTGATAATAGCCATTCTAACTGGGGTGAGATAACACCTTGTCATTTATTTTTATTTTTCAGTTCGTGTGTCAGCATAGGCGTCTAGGTGTGTGGAGGGAGAAGGGCGTGCACGCGTGCACATACCAGTGCGCACGTGCAGAGGTCAGAGGACAGCTTCCCAGGGTCAGCTCTCACCTCCCACCTCATTCCAGGCAGAGTGGAGTCTTTTCAGGGTTTTTTGGGTTTTTTTGTTTGTTTGTTTGTTTGTTTTTATCATGACATGTTTCAGGCACTTCCTGGACATTCTCCTGTCTCTGCTTCCCACCTTCCAGTTGACATGCTGGTATTCAGGAGCCTGTCATGGCTTCGGGTCTGAACATGAGGCCTGTGCTTCCAAACGGAGCTACTCAGACTTCCGCAGCAAGCTCTTCACCCACTGAGCCATCTTCCTGCACCCCAAAACAGCATCTGCATTTCCGTAGTGATTAGCGATGAGTATTTTTTTCATCTACATTTGGCCAAGCACATAGCTTCTTTTAAGAAATGTCTATTTAGATCATTTGCCAATTTTTTTTTCCAATCAGATTGTTTCTTGTTTGAGTTTTTATACATTCTGGATATTAATCCCTCATCAAATGAAGGGTTGGCAAATAGTTTTTCCTGCTCTGCAGGTTGCCTCTTCATTCTTGTTTCCTGTGCTCTGTGAAGCTTCTTGGTCTGATGTAATCCCCTTTGTCTATTTTTGCTTGTGTTGTTGTCTATGCTTTGGAGTCTTATTCAAAAAAATCTTTAGTACAAGTGTCTGAAAGCTTTTCATCTGTGTTCGTTCTTCTAGCAGTTTCATAGTTTCAGGTCTTTCAATTTGGCCTTTTATCCATTTCATGATGATTTGTTACATAACAAGATGGTAGAGATCTAGTTTCTTTTCTGCATATGTATGTCTGGCTTTCCTAACCTCATTCCTCATAAAATATCAAGAAATAAGTTCAACAGAGGAAGTGAATGACCTCTGTAATGAAAATACATCAATGGAAAGATATGAAAAGAACAAATACAAAAAAATAATACTGGGCATGGTAGCTTATACCTACAATCCCAGCACCCAGGAGGCTGAGATAGGATGACTGCTAATTTTGAGGCCAGAGTGAATTCCAGGTCACCCTGGGTTAGAACCAGACACTGCTTTAAAAAAAAAAAAAAGAAAAAAAAAACTTCCCATATCCATGGTTTGAAAGATTATAATGTCTCTACTACCTGAGGCACTTTATACTCAACATACTCCCCATAATAATAACAATGACAATTCTCAGAGAAACACACTCAAAGAAAAATCACAAAATTAATGTAGGACCACAAGGTCCTCAAATACTCAAGGAAATCCTGAGCCAAACAAAAGATGGAGACATCACCATACCTCTTTTTCATACACACTACAAACCTATTACATAGTAATAAAAAGCATGGTATAGAATAAAAATCAACATATAAATAAATATCAGAATAGAAAGACCAGAAATTAATCTAGGCACATACTTCCAAGTGATTTTTGACAAAGATTTTAAGAACATACATTGGAAGGAGGACAGACTCTTCAGTGAGTGGTTCTCAGAAACTTGACATGCACCTTCCCTTTAGATGACGAGAACACACACTGCCCTTAACTCCTATCAGATTCAAAAGACGCAAGAGAATGGTTGCCAGTTCCTACTTGGAGATGTGCAGTACAGGTGAGCACCTTGCTAGACAGCGGACAGTTACAGCTGGGCATGATTCGAAAACCAAAAGCCAGAGAAAATGGTCTATGCCCGAATTTGACAGTGCTTCAGAACTAGCTGTAGGGTGTTAAGATGGACAATTGCTTAATTTCCTCGTGTATAAACTGGAGTTAACGATGCCTGCAGGGGATATGAGATCTCACTAAGATTAATAATAATGCCCGCCTTCACTAACTGTTCGTTGTGGGGCAGGTGTGGTGGTTCTCTGCTCAAAATCTACCACTTGTAAGGGCAGTACTTAGCATGCCTGTGGTACAGAGTGGGAGCAGGAGCTTAAAAGTCAGAATTTGACTTTAAAAAAAAAAAAAGATTCAGTTTTTATTTGTTTATTAGAGACAGTGAGGGGAGAGGAGAGGGAGAAAATGGGTGCCCCAGGACCTCCAGCCAGATGCATGCATCACCATGTGCATCTGGCTTACGTGGGACCTGGAGAATAGAGCCTGGGTCCATAGGCTTCACAGGCAAGCGCCTTAGCTGCTCAGCCATCTCTCCAGCCCACAAGCTAGAATTTGAACACGGACACATCTGATGCTGTGCTCTTGCGCCAAACAGAGGTAAAGACCCTTCACATGGTGGACGCTGGGGCTTTCATCAACCTGTGCAGCTTCCACATCTGTCCCCAAGCAGCTTAGGATGTGAGAGTCACAAAAGCATTGCTCTTCATTTGCCCAAAGTCAAAGGCCCAGCTTAGGTCGGTGACAAAATACATCCAAGTGAACACTGCAGTAGACAGCGCTTCATAAGAGTTTCTGAAGGAATGGTATAGAACATTTTTAATCATAATAGGTATTGCTAAGTTGTCACCCCAAACAACTATAGTAATTAACATTCTAACACATAGAAATTTAAAATTTATCTAAAATTTCTATATAAAATGTCTATGATGTGGTTCAAATGAAAAAAAAAAGTTAAAATGTATACTTTGACCCAACCATGCTCTTTATAAAAAAGATAGTAATAATTACACACCAATATACATGCAGGGAAATACGGACACAAAGGAAATGAGCCCTCGATAGCTATTATCTCTGGAGAGTGGGAGGTGATCAATCATGATTGTTGTTTGTAAAACTTCCTCTTAAGTTTGCAGAAGAAAGCACTCAAGCTACTTCTCAGGGAAGAGATAGTGACAAATAGCAAAATACAAAGCAAAAAAGTTTCCACATTCAAGGAAGATGCAACCCAGTGGTTTGTCTCCAGTGTGGCTCATCTTCCAAAATCCTCCCTGTATTTTTTTAATTTTTTTTTTTTTTTTTAGTTGAGAGTGACAGAGAGAGAAAGAGGCAGATAGAGAGAGACAGATTGGGAGTGCCAGGGCCTCCAGCCACTGCCAATGAACTCCAGACATGTGCGCCCCCTTGTACATCTGGCTAACGTGAGTCCTGGGGAACCGAGCCTCAGGGTCTTTAGGCTTCACAGGAAAGTGCTTAACTGCTAAGCCATCACTCCATCCCCTCCCTGTTTTTTTCATAAAAATGAACTTTTGATGAAAGAACTACTCAAGATAAGTACCTTGTTGGCCCACTTTGCCAACCATGCACCCCCATTCTGGCAGCATCCAGGTCCTCTCTTACAACCTTAAGCCAACGTAGTCACTACTTGATTACTCCCATATGGAAGGAGTACACGTTTATTATTCAAATGGTGATTGATATTCAAGTCACCCATATTCATTCTACCCTCACACAACCCATTAACGCTTTCATTTTACTTCCTCTCAGATTAGGTTCTGTGCAAAACCCCCGCAGAACTTCACCTGTTGCAGTAGAATGCTACGTGCAATATTTTTGGGGGTTTTTTTTCCCCTCATAGTCTGCTTGGGCATCTGATGCAGCAGTCCAGTGTTCAGGGGACAGCTACAGGATCCTGTCAGGGATGTCATTGCTTCTCTCACAGCACCTCTTAAATCTTAAGATCATAGATCATTTTTCTCCTTGCCCATTTATCTATCTATCTATTTACTTATTTATTTATTTGTGGTTTTTCCAGATAGCATCTCACTCTAGCTCAGGCTGACCTGCAATTCACTATGTAGTCTCAGGGTGGCCTCAAACTCACTGTAATCCACCTACCTCTGCCTCCTGAGTACTGGGATTAAAGGTGTTTGCCCATTTTTAAAAATAAATTTTTAATTAAAAAAAAATTTTTAAGTATTTTAAAATAATTTGAGAAAGTAAGAGGCAGAGAGAGAGAATGGGTGTACCAGGGCCTCCAGCCACTGCAAATGAACTCCAGATGCATGTGCCCCCTTATGCATCTGGCTTAAGTGGGTTCTGGGGAATCCAACCTGAGCCCTTTGGCTTTGCAGGTAAGCGCCTTAACCACTAAGTCATCTCTCCAGCCCCATGCCTATTTTCTTTAATTCAGCTATTTTGAATGACTTCATGTAGAAAACGTTCTTTGTAACTGGGATAACTTGTTGAGATATATTCCTAGAAATGGATTACGAGGTGCAAGGGAACAGATATTTTTGGATGGTCCCAGATTCTCCTGACTAAATTCTCCAGAATGTCTCCACCAGGGCACAGTAGAAGAGACAACGGGTCATGCCGCCAACATCTCCCCAGCACTGGGTCTTCTTCCACAGAGAGGTGAAAAATGGCATCCTGTTCTAGTTTGCATTGCTTTGATTACAGATAAGGCTGCAGTAGCGTTCCTTATGCGTGTTAACAAGATGCATTTCTTCCTGCAATTGGGCTGTGTTCTTTGCACATTTGCCTACAGGGAATGACAATGGCTTTGTCACACTCCCTCTACTACTTGCAAAGCTACCAGCTGCCATTGTTGCACACTAAAATAATTCTATTAGTGACATTTTGGATGTTCAAAGTCCTTAACACACAGAGAGAGAGAGAGAGAGAGAGACAGACAGACAGAGAGAGAGATCTGATTTTCACTACTGTTCTATTATAAGACTAATGAGATTCGCAGTTCCCACTTTACAGAGCTTAGCGGAAAGCAAACACCCAAAACAATAGACTACCTGCTTTCCAAACCAAAAAACACTAACTAGCAGGGCCGAGACCCAAATGTGTCCTTCAATGCCAGCAGCCCAGGTAACACAGTGGGTAAGAGTCCAGGCCCACTGCCCACCTCTGCCTGCCGTCGCCTCCAGGGCAGGTGAAAAGGTCCAGTGAGCTAGTGGACACGGGAAGCCTGGTGCAGAGTCTGGCTCATGGCACCTCCATGCTACAAACCTTTGCCACTGGGGCTGAGCACTCTACTGCACGCTTGGCATACGGAGCTGAACAGGGAGCTCAGAGCCTCGAGGAAGAGAAAGACGCATGGACAAGGTCCAGTCACAGTAGCACACCCAAGTGAAAGTATGGGCGAGACACTCAGAGAGCTCAACTCATGCCCTTTATCCCTCTGCCAGGGCAGAATCTCCACTTGAGGTCAAATTCATCATTTTCACATTTCACATTTAAGCATAGTCTGGGGCTCCTCCAACCCCGTGTCATCCATGAAGGATCACAGACCAGATGGAATAAGTCTCATCAACTTCCACACATCCCACCGTCAAGCCCTCCCCCTCCATGCCTGTGTCTGTGATCTTGGCTCAGAGGCCCCATCATCCATCCCCAGAGCCCCGACCACTTCAGAGGCTGCAGAGAGAGCTGCCCTCCGAGGCCTCCACTAACGGGGGCTGCTGTGGTGGCTGGAGGTGGCAACGAGGCAGCCTTTGGCAGTTTACGGGTCCTGCCCTATACCTGGCTCCTGGGGATGTTTGGGACCCATGTCAGTCTCCTCGTCCCCACCCACAATGGGCTAGGGGTCCAATGTTATCAGTCCTGCCATAGGACACGGGTGAAGGATGAGAGGCCAAAGCCTGCTGATGTCATAAAGGAGCTAGAGGAAAAAATACACAGCTCTGGCTGATAGAAACCCCAGCTAGCTTCTGACTCTGGACGAGAAATGGCCTCCTTGCACCTTCATGCCTTATCTCTGAGGCCAGAATTCAAGTACATCTGGCTCCAAAGGCTTATCATGCCAAGTATTGCAAGTTACACGTAACTGAATTCCCAATTCTCCCCTAGAGTACTGAAGCCACAGAACGACAGCCCCCGATTACTGATCACTCCGTGTGCACGGGACTGTATTTTAAACACAGCTCATATGTCATCTCAATAAATTCTTAGCATGGTCCTATTCAATTACTTCGCTAAATATTTATTGAACCTTTTTCTAGGTGCTAGGGATACAGGAATGAACAGAACAGATGAATTGTCCCCCACTCTGGTGAAACTTTCACTTCCAGTGAGGAAGACAGAAAATAAATAAGATTAATAAATAAAATGTATGGTAGGTGATAAAGTCACATGTGTCGAGCAGAAGAATAAGGCAGACAGGAAGATACAAAAACATCAAGCTGGGAGCTAAGGTTTAGCACACTGGCCAGGGACAGGCTCGCTGGAGGCTATCAGGAACTGTTTGCATTATTGATCATATCCACTTCCCTCCCCCATGAGTGAGGTGTACTGCACAGCGGCGCCCTGCTGAGCACACTAGGATGCTAACAGACGTGATACCAACAGAAGCTTGACATAGTACAAGGATTTGTCATCATGTTCTCCTGCCATGGCGAAAAGAGAGTTCCCATTAGCTAACTGCTGCGCCTCCAACTTCCACCCAGCCAAGAGTGCTGGGAGCAGAGCCCACCAAGCCCAGCCCGAATGAGGTTACCCAGGCAACCTACCCAAGGGGTACTTGAGACACTGATGCAAGCAAGACTGGACGCTGTTTGTTATGCGGCATCTTACGGTCATCAACCACTAACAGACTTTGGAGTAAAGACCTTAAGATAGGGAAAGAAAGAGCTCCAGCTTTCTGAAGACAGACTGCCCCAAGTGGCGAGGAAGTGAGTGTGCAAGCCACAGTCACCGCCATCCTAGCATACTCAAGGAACAGCAAGGAGACCTTGGCAGCTGAAATGGGAGATCAAGGAGGAGAATGGCAGGAACTAAGGTCAAAAAGAGGATGATAAAGGGCTGGCTCGTGCACAACTGGAAGAGCTGACTGAGCATTTAATTCATCATCCACACTAGCACACATTTTTGAAACTGAAGTATAATTTATACAAAGTAAAAATGCATTTCTTTTTCATGTACAGCTCTATGAGCTTGACAAATTTAGACAGTCATGTAACCAACACCATAATCAAGTCACAGAACAGTTTCATCATCCACAAAAAAAAAAAAAAAAAAAAAAATTCCTTCATGGCTGTTGGTAGTTGACTCATCTATCCTGAGCCCTGGAAAACTCTGGTCAGTTTTCTGCCTTTATAACTTTGCCTATTCCAGGACATCAATCACCTGAGTAGAGTCTGGCTCCTTTCAATTGGCATATGTTTTTCAGAATCATCAACTATTGCCGTGTGTGCACCCGCCTTCCTCTTCAATGGTGACTGATCTTCCACTGTAGGAATGTACTATGGTTTGCTATCCATTCACCAAGGAGACACTGAGGACCTTCCATCCCATGGCTATTATGAATAAGGCCATGGCATACAGTCACGTATAGAACCAGATCATTTTGAAAGTGAATAATGCCCCCGGAACAAGAGGTGTGGGTAGGGACTGCCCTGGGTAGGAAGTATGTCCATCTGCCTAACATTATTCAAGGTAGAGACTCCATATGTTGCCCTGGAAAGACAAGAAGATGCTTCACATGGCAATGATGTGACAGGCTGAAAGTTTAACAGTATCACTGGCTGCGTCCGAACACCAACTTGCAGAGGTCAAGGGCAGAAGCATGAAGGCCACAGAACTGAGCGGCTAAGAATGTCAGTGGCCTAGACCAAAGAGGGTTCATCGGGTGCTGGGTATGAATCACATTCAGGATACAGCAAAAGCAGGGCTGACAGCACTGTTGATGGACTGACTATGAGATGTGAGAGAAAGAAAAACCCGAGAAGACCCCAAGGCCTGAGCAACTGAAGACAGTGTGATGACCCCATTTCACAGAAGGCCCAGGATGAATGAGGCACGTGCTCAAAGCCACCCACTGAGAGGGTAGAGCTAGAATGGAATTCCAGAACCCTTGCTCACCATCCCCATCCTCTTGTCTCATGCCAAAAAAAGAACAAGTGTTCTCCTGCTAAGAAGGAATACTTATGTGATCCCCACAACCCAAGTGGATCTTCCCACAGGGCAGCTCAAAACCACCCATGAGGGCAAAAGAGGGGTAGGAGAATGCACAAAGGCTAACGAGAGGGCTGCAGGTCCCTGCACGCTGGCACCGAGGACAAAGCCAGGAAAGAGGGCAGAGTCAGCTGCTACTCTGTCTTTTGAGCCCGGCTGCGGCAGGAGACTTGGAGGGGCCAGGCAGGCATTCGCTGCGATCCACATGAACTTGTGGTGAAGGTCGTTAGCCTTTGGGGTCCCCGAACCTCATTAAGTTCAGTGGCTGGCTAGATTCTCAGCGAGTCACCTAAACCCACAGTTGATTCCTACACCCAAGGGCCTTGGGATAGAGCCTGCATAGAGCCCAGGAGCCAGAAAGATTTCCCCCGCTGGTCGCCGCAACTCCTCCGTAGGGAAGAGGGACAAGCTCTTCCTTCATCTGACATCGTGTCTCAGCCGCTGATCTTAAATGCTTATACTAGCAGAAACCATTACGGAAGGCACAAGCACTACATCCTAAAGGTAAGAAAGACAAAAACAGCCCCTTCTCCTACACTGCCCATGTCCCTCTCTATCCCAGCCATGTCACAGAGGAAACAGAAAGTCATTAGTTAGCATGCTGGGCCAAGCCCTGAGCACGAGGAACAAATTAGTCATCCCACGACAGCACTGGGCATATCCTTCAGGATGCTCCCAACCCTCATCAGATATCAATTACACACTGCTCGTTTCTTAGCCTAAAAAGGATAGCTCTTCTACCCCCGGCCCCTACTGTCCCTTCCTCATGCTCATGGCTCTCTGGCATGACAGCATAGTCTAACTGCACACATGCACGTGCGCACACGTGCTGAAGTCGAGCAGGGAGTGGGTGCAAGCCCTGATCACTGGGTAAGGTATCCTTCCACTACCTGTTTGGCTCACTCTTCTCAGCTGAAGAATTAATGGAGAGCAAGCGTAGGGACAGGGTGTGAATCCAAACCAGGCAAAAAGACGAAGCTCCACCAGACTGGAGGAATGGCTTAGTGGTTGAGGTGTTTGCCTACAAAGCCAACGGACCCAGGTTCGATTCCTCAGGACCCACATTAGCCAGATGCACAAGGAGATGCACGCATCTGGAATTCATTGGCAGTGGCTGGAGGCCCTGGCACGCCCATTCTCTCTCCGCCACCCCTCTTCTTTCTCTGTCAAATAAATAAAAATAAAATACTTTTTTTTAAAAAAAGATGAAGCTCTGTTCTTTTGCACAGGTGCCAGCCAGCGCTGCTCAGAGCTCAGGGTGCACCAAGCTTGCTTGGCTCTGGGAACAAAGTCTCAACGCCTGCAAGGGTGCCAGAAATACTCATAAGAACGTCTGCCACAGGCCTCCCACTCATAGCCTCTAACCTGTCAGGGGCACTTTTTAACCAAGGCTTGGCTCCCCTCCCAGGGTTCAGCTGACCGAGGCATGTGGCTACCCATGGTCACTGCATCCCAAAGCCAGCCCCAGCAAGCAGCAGACAGTGAGTCCCAGAGGTGACCAGAGAACAGCTCCACCCCACACCTAAGGAGCAATCCTCAGCCAAGTGAGTGCTAAAATCCATTCACGCCTTCCTACTACTCCCCAGGCCCTGTGAACAACCAGGGTCTGCTCTGTCCCTTCATCTGGGGATGTACCTTATGTAGACGCCACTCAAGGCAGCCCAGCTCCGCAACCCTCTGGCACTTGTTGCAACGCCCTGGGCCTGACCATGTGGCCTGCAGTGGGACAGCATATTGGAGGGCAGGTGGCTGGGATCTGAGACGCAGGGGAGATGGCAAACAGCACGGCACACAGGAGCCAGGAAGCAAGCGAGGCCTACAACCAACGGGTGACGGGGCTGTGACAGGTCCCCTGCCTCCACATGCCTGCACTTGCTGCTGAGATTAATCTACCTGACAAATCCATCCCACCCACTTCAGACTTCATTATTTATTCACATAATTAGACCCACATTTGCACTTTTTTTTAGTGTAGTGATTTCCAGTTGCTCTGAACATCTGGATTAAGTTCCCTACACCCTCTTCCATTAAGTAAGCGCTTTCAATCAGTGGGCTGTGTTTTCTCAAGAAACTCTGCTCCAAATGCTTACAGAGGAAAAGTCAACTTATGCAGAGACCAGGGTAGCTTCAACATGACCAAGCAGACAAAGAGGGGAGGCACAACTGTCCCCAGACTCAGAGGAGCCTGCCTCATGCCCATCATGTGTGGGGAAAGCGAGACGCAGAGGGTAGAATACTCGGCCGAGGTGGAGGCACAGGGTGCAGCGTCCCCTGGACGGAAGTCCTCTGTGCTTCAGGAGCCCCGCGAGGCTCTGCGCCACGCTCTTCCTGGGACGCTGGATATGGCACCATCTTTGCTGCCTGTGGCTCTCACACGATTTTTTCAATTCTTTAAATATTTTAGTTATTTATTCCCTAACCCTATTCCCACGCATGGGTGCACCAGGGCCTCTAACCATTGCAAATCAACTCCAGATGCACGCCCCACTTTGTGTATCTGACTTAAGGTGGGTACTAGGGAATCGAACCCGGGCCCTTAAGTTTCACAGGCTAGCGTCTTAACCGACAAGCCATTTCTCCAGCCCTCTCACACAATTCTGATTTCAGTCCTGATGCTCTTGGGTTTGTGTTCTGCAAAGAAAGCAGACCTCAGTAGGCCAGCTGCCGCTCACCAGTGCCACGGGCTCATCCTCCCTTCCGCACGGCAGGCAGGCAGGCAGGCAGTGGGGGAGGACAACAGCCAAGCCACGCTCCCTTCTCTAGCGAAGATTAGAAAACAGTGGGCGAGACTGACATTAGTCAAATGAGCGCATGACAGATAAGATGACTGCAGAGGAAATGAGATCTCTGAAGGAAAAGCTCAGGGTGCCCAAGGTCCCACAGTCCCAGATGCACAGTAGAAACACATCCATGCACAGCAGGCCTGGGGAGAGCAGGTCGCCGGGGAGAGCCTGGTCGGCGTAACCGGAGGCAAATGACGAGAGCTAACGGCTGTGCGAGTGGAGAGAATTCAAGGTTAGGAATCCTTCTGAGGAAAGATTCTGGAAAGTCCCATATTCCCAGTTGCAAAAGGACAGTAACAATCCCCATCACCCAACATGGTAGCCAAGACCAGGAAGATGCCAGTCACACACAGGCACTCGCCCAGTATCACCTCCTCTCTTGACCTTCTGACCTGCATCAAGAAAATTCTCATCAGTCGGGATCAAAGGGGGAAAATAAATAAATAAATAAAACACAACCCATGAAGGTTTTTTGTCAAATAAAATTGACTGGAGATTGGAAACAGCCACCACATCCGATAACAGGAAACATTAGGTGGGTTACGGAACATCAACTCTTCATCTCAATGCAATCATTAAAATGATCGTAACATAAGCTTTGCGGATACACAGGAAATGTTTATACCAGGATGTTAGGTCACAAAAGCAGAATGCAAAATTACATCCAGATTATGTGTTTACATATAAAACTGGTATGCACATGTGGTCAGAGAATACAGAAAAACCCAACCAAGGCAATTCCTCCTGACATGGAGGTTTCTGAGTTGAGGATCCAAAGAGGGACCCGCACTCAGGTTTGTGGATAGGAGGATCATGAGTTCAAGTTGAAGGGCTACTCCTGTGATATATTCTTAGGATATTTGCCCCTCTCAGGGGGATGGGAGTGAGGTCAAAGGGCAGGCCTGGGGGAGTCAGGGAACCAGATGGAAGTATTGAGTAGTGGCTGAAGGTGGAGCGGTTCTGGGACTGGGGATGAGGTCCAACATCAGGCTACTGGGGCTGGTGGCTATGCGAGAATGGAGGGTGGAGGTGAGAAGTAGAGGTGAGAGGTGGGAGGTGGGAGGTGGGAGGTGGGAGGTGGGAGGTGGGAGGTGGGAGGTGGGAGGTGGGAGGAGGTGAAGGAGCCCTTAAGTACAGAAGAAAGTGAACTGAAGGGGCATTAGGACAGGATGAGTTCCTAGGACCCTGGGCTCATAGATCAAGACCCGGATGGGTCCTGGAGGCTAGAGAATGCAGCCACTTGTAGCGGGTTGGTGTCAGACCCGTCTACGGAAAATCCCCAGCTGAGACAAATGGAACAAGGTACTGTACTATAAGCCTCGGACAAAGAAACGTCCCAGTACATGCGCTGCAGGGATGCCCAGGGTAGAAGCCTGGTGACGGCTCACTGAAAATCACTGTTGTCACCTGAGGTGGCACTATGTCTACTGTTGACATCATTAGGGACTTACAGGCCTGAAGCTTCCAACGACCAACCCTCTCAGCACATGGTAGTCAGAACACCAAATTTTGGGGTGGCCTAGGGATACCTCAGAGACCCTGGGAGATGGAACCCCACAATCCTGGATCTATCCAGGGCATTGCCTTCACACTGCAATGCGGGCTACTCGAGACAGGATCACGGCAGGACGGGGCCAAAGTCCTGTAGCTCTGTCCAGACCGAACAGTTCTTTTGCTCAAGAAACCTGACTGCTGCAAGTATGACCTGACACCTATCCAGTTACGATGACCCTACACTGAAGACTGTCTCTTGATGTATACAAACACACAAACTGTGCAAATGTTCACAGCAAGCCTTAAAGGAGAGCCCCGTGATAGACCACAGTACACAGATTCTTTGCATCTTTTTTCCAAACAAAATGGCTACTTAAAAAAATACTACGGGCTGGAGGGATGGCTTAGCGGTTAAGGCGTTTGCCTGCAAAGCAAAAAGAACCAGGTTCAAATCTCCAGGACCCACGTTAGCCAGATGCACAAGGGGGCACATGCATCTGGAGTTTGCAGTGGCTGGAGCCCTGGCGCACCCCATTTTCTCTCTCCCTCTTTCTGTTAAATAAATAAATTTTAAAACAAAATACTACTGCGGGCTAGAGAGGTAGCTTAGCAGTTAAGGCGCTTGCCTGCAAAGCCAAAGGACCCAAGTTCGATTCCCCAGGACCCATGTAAGCCAGATGCACAAGGTGGCGCATGTGTCTGGAGTTTGCAATGGCTAGAGGCCCTGGCGTGCCCATTCTCTCTCCCTGTGTCACTCAAATAAATAAAAACTAAAACAATATAAAAAACACTACCTTGAGGGTCTTCAGTGAGACCTGACATAAAAAGTGTGTTGCCCGCAGTGAGTGACAGCAAGCATTAGTTTTTGTTCCGACTGCCTGCCTGGAATGGAGTTTCAGCCACCAAAGGTCCCACTGCTTCCGTCTGGGAATAAAAACTGCCATGAACGAAGGTGTTCACACGTATATGCATTCACACCTATGCCCGTACACTCACACATAAACACATACTTTAGGCCCCAGGGTCCTCAGCTATGAGATATCATGCTCCCCATTCATACAGAGACTGACTGGTATTCATTGTTGGGACCAAGAGGCCTCAATCACCCCACCAAAGACCCTTAGCAGAATTGGGCTGGGGCAGAAGAGGTTTGTGTGTGCAACCTTTCTATTAAAAAAAAAAAAAAAAAAAAAAAAGCAAATCAGGGCTGGAGAGATGGCTTAGCAAATAAGATGCTTGCCTGAAATGCCCCAGGACCAAGGTTTGATTCCCCATAAGCCCGATGCACAAGGCGGCACATGCATCTGGAATTCATATGCAGTGGCCGGAAGCCCTGGCATACCCAATTTATATTCATTCTCCTTCTCTCTCTCAAATAAATCCAAGTAATTTTTTAAGCCAATACATTTTAAAATATAAAATATCTTAGGAAAGATATAGCTTCTAGGAAGCCATTCATTAAATGTTAAAAATCCTAAGCAAGTCTGAAAAAAAAAAAAAATGAAGTAAAATCCAAAGAGCATTTCTCTTAGGCGATGCAGAAAATGCAGATCCGCAGCCTGGCATGGAGGAAGTGCTTGACAGTTAGGGTTACTGCTGTGCAGTCACACGCATGTGTAAGTGCCTTACTCTTCTCCTCTGGGAACACCCCTGTACACACAGTCATGCAGCCATACTTTTGTATTCTGGTGCCCGGCTCAGCCTCCGCAGAGGAGCAGTACCTCGGCAGCCCCGCCCTCACGCCTGCCACTGTTATCAGGCTCTACTTTCCTCACGGTGAAGCCTGTCTTTGTTCTCTGTCTCACCCCTAGTCTTCCCGGCTGTGTGTTCTCTCCGATTAGTGTTCTGGGTTTAACAGACGGGGGTCTCTCAGCACCTGCAAAGCTCCATTGGACTCTGGGAGAAGAGGAATCTGCATCAGAGGCTTTGATGCCTGCATCTGGTGGGCGCTGGGCCACTGAGTACTTGGTTTCTCCGAGTTGCTTGATGGCAGCTCCTGACACAGTACCATGTTTCAGTCTCTACTCTCGTTGGCTTCCCTCCAGGAACCCCACCACACCCGCATGGGATCCCCAGCATCTGAGGCCTTAGCCAGGTTCTTAGCTCTGCCCGCTCCAACACCTCTGATATAAAAGACCTCCAGCTCCCCATCCTATGTTCCCTTCGCAGTCCTCTTCTGCCTTTCTTGCTAAGCCCTTTTCTAGCAAATTCTTCTAGCATGCCTATATGTTACACGTATTTTGCCCTCCTGTTTGTGATTCGGGGTGGTTTCCCTCATCTTTAAGTGAAAACAACCATGCTCTTAACTCTGCAAAGGGCCTCTTCACGGCAGCTAATAGCAATACTGAGCAAAGAAGGAAGGACACGTTTCCAAGGTGCCAAGAAAAGGAGACTGGTTGGCAGACACAGCACTCACGGGTACCCTGCCCCGGCCGAGCGTAGGTGACCGTCTCAGCAGGGGAATTGGTCCCTCAACACAAGAGGCCTCTTACCTGGTTCCAAGAGCCTCTGGTATGAAGGCCGGAAGCAAAAGGTACCTTCAGGGTCACAAGGGTCAAGGAGGCTTAAGGCTCTTTTTCCCAGCCCATTTGGCTCCATCTCAAACGACAGCCTCGTGGGACAATCCTGCATCTTTTTTTAAATATTTTATTTATTTGATAGAGAGGAAAAAAAACAGAGAGAGAGAGAGGCAGATAGAGAATGAGTGCACTGGGGCCTCCAGCCACTGCAAACAAACTCCAGACACATGTGCCACCTTGTGCGTCTGGCTTATGTGGGTTCTATAGGGAATCGAATCTAGATCCTTTGGCTTTGCCATCAAGCGCCTTAACCGTTAAGCCATCTCTCCAGCCCCAGTCCTACATCTAGATCTGTGTCCCCATGGCACTGTAGTGACGTTCTGGCATGAACACAAGCGAATCCACCCCTGACATGGCATGGTCAATCAGGTCACAGAGGACCTGGCCCTCGTGGTCATCAGATCCACTCGACAGATTTTTTTCCCACCAGGAGGTTTAGATAGATAGTTCTGTTTCTTTGTCCTGGTTCCGGGAATCAGACCCTGGGTACCACGCCTGCTAGGGAAGGACGATCAAAGAGCACTTCTCAAAGGGAAGGAGCCTGGCACGGAGTAAGCACTCAGTTCCAACCTCGGTCATCCCACCCCTAGCCACTACTCCCCCACCATCCACTGTGTGGCCCTTGCAAAGGACTTTTCCAGAGAGAAATAGAAAGACCTCCCCTATCCGGCTGTGTGGGCTGTCCCAACTGGCCACACAGTGCCAAAGATGGTTTAGGTAGAATGCCTGCAAAAAGGATGCATCAAACATTCCCTCATCCACCACCACCCAATAGGAAGGAGGAGAAAGGAAGGCTAAGCGTCTGAGAGCCCTTCAGGCCCCATCCAGCACACCTGTGGCTGGCTAACCACCACTGGTGCAGCCGTTATGAAACCAGGCTTAGCGTGCCAGGTCTTGGCTCATGGCATCTCATTCTTCCTCCTTTTCCTAAGCCGTGACACCACACAAGGGGACTAAACCCATCTGTCATCCTAACAGAACTCAGAAGGTGGCAACCAGATGAGAGGGTGGCACGCCTTCATCCTTGTAACAGCCCAATGCTGAGGCAGAATCAGCCCAGTAATCAAGCTCCGCACTCAAATGAAATTCTTCACTCATTCATCCACTTCAGCTTCCCATTCAGCAAATAATGGTTAAGAGCCTCTTCTGAGCCAAGTGTGCTGTGTTGACAGTGGAGGGCACAGAAACACAAGCATCTGTGTATCAGTTGGTTAGTGCCAACATTATACTGTGGAGTCAACGGCCCCAAACTCAGTAGCTAAAGCGACCATCATATTTTCTCACCAACGGGTACATTGGTTGTGACCATCAGCTTTTCACTGCAGGGCCTGAGCATTGGTTCAGTGGCTCTGCAATGCCCTTGGGTTTCTCATCCTCCATGGGTCAGTTTTCGAAGGCTTCTGCTTTCTCTTCATGATGATCAAAGTCATAGAAACTCAAGAGGATCGACACAAACGCCCAGTACCTCCTATGGCTCATGCCCAGAACTGACCCGTGGTCATCTCCACCTCTCTATGCCCTGGGCAAATCAAGTCACATGGACAATTACAAAGCCAAGGGGCAAGAAACTAGACTCCACTCACCAGAAGACTGGCCAGGGTGTGGATAAAGGGTGACGAGAGCTAGCGAGGATAACCATGCAGTGGGACACACCCACCCTCTGTCCTAAAAGACCTCCCGAAAATGTTGTGTTAGTGACATCTGGTCAAAGCGCTCATGGAGAAGAGGAAATGGATCTGATGTTCACAGCTTCTCAAGTCTACCAGGTACCCAAGATTTTCTGGTCCTACCAGTTCTGCTATTTAAAAAAAAAAAAAATCAAAAGCTTCAAGCTGGTGGGAAGAAACTGAGAACCATGCACAGCCTTAATCCATGGGAAGGTACCAATTTCAGGGGCAGGAGTGGGGATCAGAAACTTCTGGATGACATTCCATGCTCTAGGAACTGCCCTATCCAAGTCCCTCAAAGCGCTGTGAGGTTCCAAACTCCATTCAACAAATGAGCCCATGGGCGATCAAAGACCATGGTCTTTCCTCAGCCCCACAGCTGGCGAGTGGCAGAGATAAAGGCAATAAAGGTCTTGAAACAGAAGGTGTCTGAGTGCCTTGGACAACCCACCCCAGACGAGGATAGAGCACCCAATTAGACAACATGTAGTGAAGGAAGGGAAGATAGGGCCAAGGCTCAGGGCAGCCCGGAGCAGATGGGAGAATTCTCATGCTGCATCTACAGGTGGAGGGCTGGCCTAGCTCTCTGCCCCTCTCTCTCTCTCATAACCTCCTTGAACCAATCTCATTGGCCAGTGACAGATAAGTATTCTCTTCCCAGCTCCTCAAGTGAACATCTGTTTTGCTCAGAACTGTGAATGTCACGTCAAGATTTTCCAATTACCTTTGCCTTGGTTTTATTTAGCATCAGTGTATTGGAGGCATAATTAGTCTGAGATGAAAACCTGTATTGTTCCCTTCTCAGCAATGAAATAGGTTTCCAAATGTGCTAACAGAGAGGATCCTTCTCCAAAAAATGACAAACAGTGAGTGAAGGTTGAAAGCAGCAGTGAAATACAGATTAGTGACGAAGGCAGGTGAGGAGAGGTGGGCGGGAGATGTGAGGGTGAATGCCTGCCTCAGAGCTCCTGCTTCAAATCCCACCTCTTCCGTGCTCCCAGTGAAGACAGTCCCTCTCCACAGCACAGAAGTGACGCAGATCAAGAAAAAGACCAGTTTCCACTGATGTGCTTTCTAGTGATACACCCTGAGTGTTGAGGCAGCTGGATCGGGATTTGGGGTGGGGGTGGGGGTCCCTGTGAGATGGTGTCATACTGTGTTCTGTCCCCAGCATATCCATGCTCAGTACCTGGGGGCTTAGGCAGAGAGGTACATGTTTTGCATTGACCAGAATTGGGGTACACACACACACACACACTTTTCATAGGTGTAAGTTTGATATTCAAGGTACCAAAGACTCAGGTGGCCTCATGAGCTGAAACTCTTGCCCAAGCCTAGACTTCTAGCCTCTGATCTGTCCAACGCTTGTCAAGGTGAATTTACTGGGATCCCTGTGTGTGTGTGTGTGTGTGTGTGTGTGTGTGTGTGTATTAAATGCATTTTTTCTTTTTTAATTTTTATTAACATTTTCCATGATTACAAAATATATCCCATGGTAATTCCCTCCCTCCCCACCCCCACACTTTCCCATTTGAAATTCCATTCTCCATCAAAAAAAAAAAATGCATTTTGATCACAGTGCCCTCCCATCACCGTCTCCTGACATGCCTCCCTATACTTCTTCCCAATTTGGCCGCCTTGATGTCTATTTCTTGAGTGTGACTCACGGAGCTTGGTTAGGGTGGCCTGTATGGGCTCAGGTTGGAAACTATTTACCAAAGTACATGGGTCCTGCCAGGCACTCTACCACTGCAGAAAATGTCTCCCATTCCCCCAGTCTCCACTAACTGCCTGCAACGACTCAGGGGGGGATGGGCACCACATGCCAGCCTCCACCATCCATGCCAACATATTGATGGACCCAATACTGTGTGTGTCCTTTTGTCACTGAGACATGAATGCAATGACCGTGTCGTGCATGTATGACAGCATTCCACAGCTCTCCTCCCCATCCCCTGGCTCTTACATTCTTTCTGTCCCCTCTTCCACAGTGCGCCCTGAGCCTTGGAGAGACTTAGATGTCTCACTTATCGCTGAACACTCCAAAGTCACTTGTTCTCAGCACTATTATGAGTTTTGAGTCTCCTCAGGAGTTACCACTATATGCAAAGAGAAGCTTCTCTGATCAAAGATGAGAAGGACACTTTTCTATGAGCATAAAACACACATGTTTAAAGGGTACTTTAATGAACACACAACATATCCATTTACCTAGACAGCATTAGTAGCTTCTCACTTAGAGCCTATGACCTCGCCAGCCATGGGCTTTTGACTAGGTTTCCAGTATGAATCATGAATTCCCTCCCATGGATCATTTGCTTGTCCCGGTAATCATCATGCCACTAGGGCAGCAGTGGGCACGTCCTGCACGGATGATCAGCTGTGTGGCACAGAGGACCATTGCTGGGAAGACTGTTGATGGCTCTTCTCCTGCACAGCATCTTCTAACATTCTGAACGCCAGCCACAGGGAGGACGTTTCCAAATAAGTACTAGCTTGATTTCTCAGTGCGTTAGAACCAAAATTCACACTTGCCTCCCTAACAGTTCTTTTGCACAGAACAGCCGGAGGGGGAGGGTGGTCACTAAATGAGAAATGGACCATGCCATCGCCCTATACAAACTCTCCCATGACTTGTCATTGCATTTGAAATGAAACCCCAACTCCTCACTGGGACCACAGAACCCTAAGAGGTGGTCCCTCACCATGTGACTCCCTCTCCCCAAGCTCCACCCGGGCTGTATTGACATTGTCTTTCTGTCCTACAATGTGCCAGGCTTTATTCCCACCTCGGAACCCTGGCAATGGCAAAGATTTCCTTTATAAAACCAACAGCCCCTCAGGCCTGATTCCATCAAGCAGCTGTCAGCTCATAAGCCAGGGGCTGAGCATACAGCCAGCAGCAGTTCCCGGCCAGTCACACATTCATCTGTTGTGCACTTCTCAGAGGACTCTTCACCATGTGGTATTATCTTGCTTTGTGCTTTAGCATCTCACGCCAAAAGTATAACTCCGATGGGTGAAGAGACCTTCCCAGCAGCCTCCAGCACCTCTCACAGTGCAAAGGGGTCCAACGCATAGCACATGCTCAGTCAATACTGATGGGTGCAAGACCACTGAAGAAGTTGGTGGACAGGCATATCAAAGAGATCCAAAAAGTCCATATATTTTATCTTCAAATAAAGAGGATGATGTTGGGAAGAGAAAATAGGATGGTTGAGGATGTGGACTGTCAATCCAGGATGAGGCAGCTAAAGCTGTAGAGCAGTTTGCTTAACAAAGCAGTGCCTTTCTCCCTGCTGAACTGACCACCACCACCACGGTTCCTTAAATAAGGAGGAGTCCTCCATCTCCTGAGGTGTGCAAGCAGAAGCCACGGCCGGAGCCTCATAGCAGAGCAGTGAGCCTCCTAAGTCACACCGACTTCTCTCTCAGGCTTATTCTCCCAGCCAGGCCACAAGTCACCGAGGAAGGACAGACTCATCCTCTGAGCCAGCTGTAGCTCGCACAGGGTGGCTGGGGCACTGGGCCGCACACACATGCCTAACACACACAGAAGTCTCCATCCTCCTGAGGTGTAAGGTGGAGGCTCCACATAGGATGATTTTCTTTTCTCTCTCTCTCTCTCTCTCTAATGTGATCTCTATGGGAAAGCTACACATTTCTTCAGGGAGACAACCTTGGAGTGTGGACAGGAAAAGAGTTAAGAAAGCAAGCAGTAACGTGACACCTCGGAGGGCTTACCTCAGTTGGTTCTTCCCAAACTCCTGCAAGGAGACGGGGTGGCATCGCTTCTATCCCACATGCAGGAACCCAAGGCTTACAGCTCGGGGAGTCACAGCACGGGCCCACGTCCGGAAGTGGGTCTGGGAGCAATGGCCACATCTGACTGCTGTCGTCACAGCCTTCATTCTTGCCTCTTGATGGCCAGGCAATTATCCTGATCCCAGACCTCTCCAACTTGAACCATTCTCTTCCTTCTCCCCTCAGAAAAGAAACACCCTTAAATCTCTCAGGTCAAAATCTAGTAAGGGTGCCACTCGGTTTCCTGCTCTGACCCACAGCCCACCTGGAGGGAAGCTGGTGGTACAAACCCGTGCGCTCACGCCTCCTCCCAGCCACGCGCCAATGCACAGCGACTGCGCTTCTCCAGAGCGTGGCGCCACCATCCAGCTGCAGCTGCATCCGCTGGGGCACGTGCCCACATGAGGCACCGACTACAAGAAGGAACCGAGTGAATGGGCGCCTTCTCCATTGCTCAATGGCTTTCTTCTCAGGCTTTCGCAAAGCAGAAAAATTAGAGACAGAGAGACAGGAGAGGAGGGAGGAGGAGAATCAAGACTATGTGGGCTATGAAATGTGGCCTATCTGCAGAGCTGGGGGAGAAAGTAGCTGGCGAATGTCAGTGAAGAGAAACAGAGTATTTTAAGAAGTGTCATTTTGCTATGAAAGCCTCCTCTAACGTTCCTCAAAGAATAACAGCAAAGAGTTGCACATTGTTACCCTTTTTTTTGTTTTCTAACGTGACACCACACAGATACTGGGACATGAGGCCCCACTACTTAGTCTTGGGATTACAAATGAATGGAACAATAGATGAATGAGAGAACAAATGAATGGAAAATTTAAATTCCACTGCTGAGTTCCTTAAGTCCTCAGTCCCTCTTGCCTGGGTTGAAAACAATAACAGCTAATATTTCCTAAGTGAAAGTTTGTGGTGTGCCACATACCTTTGAAATACTTGGTGGGTAGAGATTGAGGCTCCTTGTGGTGGTTTGATTCAGGTGTCCCCCATAAACTTAGGTGTTCTGGATGCTAGGTTCCCCAGCTGATGGCAATTGGAAACTAAAGCTTCCTGGAAGGAGTGTGTTGTTGGGGGCAGGCTTCTGGGTGTTATAGCCAGTTTCCCCATGCCAGTGTTTGGCACACTCTCAGGTTGCTATTATCCACTTTATGTTAGATAGGGGGTGATGTCCACCCTCTGCTCATGCCATCATTTTCTCCTACCATCATGGAGCTTCCCCCTCAAGCCTGAAAGCCAAAATAAACTCTTTTTCCCAGAAGCTGCTCTTGGTTGGGTGATTTCTACCAGCCTTGTGAACCTGACTGCAACACTCCTTAACTTAAACAAGGGTTATGTCCTAATAAACCCAAGATAAGTTGAAAGTATCACTAGTGCAAAACTGTATCTCAAACACCCAGCCTATTGACCATCCTTCATAAATCGGGAGCGTCTCACCACCTCCTTTCATCTGCCTCGGTCTCTGCAGTGTCTTGGGCATAAAGGACAATGCTGACACTCTCGGTACTGTTTGCCCAAAGACACTCATGAAGGAGTCCAGTCAGGGCAAGGCTGGAAACTTGGCAGGATTTAGAGGAGCCATTGCGGGGAGGGGGATTCCACGACCATACAACCCTGAACGCACCCGATCTCGTGTGATCCTGGAAGCTAAGCAGCGTTGGGCCTGGTTAGTACTTGGATGGGAGAAGCCATGGCTAAGAATCACTTGTGTATTCCAGAAGTCACCTCCAGCTCTGACATACATACAAAAGGCAGTGTACAAAGTGCTTGTAGGTTTGACTTGAATTATGTGAAATCCAGTGTCCTCCTAGTCATCAAGAGTGGAGCAGCCCTAACACCTGTGGATATGCCTGTAAAAAACCTGTGGATATACCCCACAGGCAGGGGCAAAGGCTCGTCAGCTGAGACTGAACGTTACTCACCTTGGGAGCCCAAGATGCCAATCAAATCCTCAATCTACTACCAACCGGACTGCCCCTTGAAGTTAGGCACATGCTGGCAAACATAGCCAACAGAATGATTCTCAAAATGGCTCAAGACATCCCTCCTGCCACTGTGTCCACTACCACCACCTCCATTTCCAGCCCCATGACCGTTACCACCACCACAATGGTCAGCATCCCCACTGACAGGCCTTCCACCATTATGACCACCACCACCATTACTCTAACTACAATTATACCACTACTACCATCACCACTGCCATGAACTTTTCAGATTATAGTTCATTTGTCCTCCCCCACCCAAAAGAAATGAATTTAAGTCCCCAATTATAAAGAATTCCAAGTATTGTATGTAGATCCTCCACTGCACGTGGTGTCATCTTCCAAGAGTGCAATATCAGAAAGGAACTACAGTGACCTCACAGGGAAGAAAACTGACAAGCAGCATAAGCCAGGCAGGTAGTCACGGCCGACATCAGCCGCCGTAAATCATGTTGACAGGATAGACCTTTGATAGAGTGTGATGAGAATGGCAATAATCCACTTTTGTGGTCTTCCTCCCCTAATCCTATAACCCAAATCAAATCATGTGAACTTCACATGAATCCCAAGTAAAACCAATGCAACCAAGTATATAAGATAGGATACAGATTTTTTAAAAGCTGAAAACATTTTTAAAAATTAACTTTAGGCAGGACTGGAGAGACAGCTCAGTGAGAAAGGCACTTGCCTGAAAAGTCTAACATCCCAAGATGGATTCTCCAGTACCCAGGTACAGAGAGATACACAAAGTGACATGTGCATTTGGAGTTCATTTGCAGTGGCATTATACCCTGGCACACCCATTTTCTCTGTCTCTGAGTGAAAATAGATTTTTAAAAATTAATTTTTTAAAGAGCTACAGAAATATCTTAATGGTTAAGGTGCGTGCCGGCGAAACCTCAGGACCCAGGTTCAATTCCCCAGTACCCACATAAGCCAGATGCACTAGGTGGCGCACATGTGTCTGGAGTTCATTTGCAGTGGCTACAGGCCCAGGTGCACACATTTTATCTCCTTCAAATAATTTAAAAAAAAAACTTAAAATTAAAAGTTGAAAAAATTAACTTGAGGTAAGAACTAGAGAAAATAAATGAAGTATGAACATTAATTAATGGCCTATCATAGTTGTTCCATTCATTATGACTAGCATACTAATATAAAATGCTAATAGAATGGCGTAGATGAGAACTCTCTGTACCAACTTTGCAAATTTTTCTGTTAAGTCTAAAATGTTTCCAAAATTGGAAAATTGTTCAAAAAAGAAACAGAGGGCTCACCTTAAGTTCATAGAATACACTCCTGTAACAGTTCCTCAAAATGCTCGCTCTTCTTCAGTGACCCCACCTTAGCTCAGTGCCGTCAATGTTCACCCCGATCCTGGCACCTTCCTTCCTTCCCTGGCCCAGGAAGCCCATCCCATCCATCCCAAGTCCTAGGGGTCACCCAGAGCTTTCAGAAGCACTAACTAAATGAGTTTCGCCCATATCATGATGGCTCCCAGAACCTTAAGGATCAAGTCCAGTCTCTTGGACTACATTCAGGGTCTTTTCCCAGCTTTGCCTCTTGCCCGATGTTGCCCTGTTAAAATACCTATTGCTGAGCTGGGCGTGTTGACACACACCTTTAATCCCAGCACTCGGGAGGTGAGGATCGCCGTGAGTTTGAGGTCAGCCTGAGACTACAGAGTGAATTCCAGGTCAGTCTGGACTAGAATGAGACTACCTCAAAAAAAAAAAAAAAAAAAAAAAAACCTATTGCTCACACACTCACCTTCCACCTACAGATCCCTCCTGCCCCCACCCTGGGGGTGTCTTTTCACAACTGTTCCCCCTTGTTGGCTTTTGCCCCCTCACCCTTCAAACACTGCTTCCTACAGAAAGCCTTCCTTCCTGTACTGTCACGCATTGCTTTCTTGCTCAGAGGACAGGCACGAGAGCTCTCTGCTGTCTCTCGAGGACCACTTTTCAACAATTGTTTGCTGAATGATGAATAAATACCTGGGGGAGGGGGAGGAGAGGGAGGCAAAAATCACTGCCTGTAATTGAGGGTCTTTGTTTCTGGATTTTAAATTTCAAGTCGTACTCTTTGGAACTCCATTATCCTCACTAGAGTCCCATATAACCACATTCCATTATATGGTGATGTAACAGATTACTAGATTTAATTATAACAGGATAATTAATGTCGAGGTACTGTCAGTTTGGATATAAAAATTAAATACCACCTTCCATGTAACTACTCTCTAAGCTTCATGATTACCAAGCTAAGAAATACCTTTTTTTTTTTCTGATGAGAAGTGCTTCTGTCATGGTGGAGGCGATGCCAAGCAGAACATCGGGCCCGCAGGGTGCCACAGTGCTCCAGGCAGCATGCCTGCTCCCTGGCTTAAGGCTGAGTGTCACTACACCCGGCCCTAACATGAGCCATCTTCCCCCTGCCTTACCTCACCTGGCCTTCTAGGTTGCTTGAGGGATTCTGCTGAGGTCCCTTGGAGAACCTCTGAATCATA
This sequence comes from Jaculus jaculus, assembly GCF_020740685.1. Lineage (NCBI taxonomy): Eukaryota > Metazoa > Chordata > Mammalia > Rodentia > Dipodidae > Jaculus > Jaculus jaculus. The sequence continues at coordinate 25,894,875 of NC_059119.1, forward strand.
CATCCCTTCATGACTTCCATTTCCTTCTAGAACACAAATTATGGGCAACCTCCAGTGACTTTCCAATTAGGTTGAAACAAAGTCCACAATCCTATCATGAACTGAGCTTTATGCTTAGAAATGAGGACGTCCATCCACGTCTCTCTATTCTTACCTTGACTCACCCTGGGCCAGACACACACCCTTCTCCTCACTGGTCCTCCAACATGCTGAGCTCAGTCCAGCATCTTTTCACCTTGTTTCTTGTTGGTGGTACTTGTTGCTGTTGTTTGGTTTTTGGTTGTTTGGTTTGGCTACCAGGCTGACCTTGAGCTTGTAGCAATCCTTTTGCCTCTGCCTCCTGGAGACTGGGGTTGCAGACATGTGTCACCCTCCCTGGCTCTTACCTTCATGGAGGCGATCACTACCTGAACTATTCTGTTTACTGCTGGACCTTCTGCCCACAGGGTATAGGACAGGGCTTAGCCCATATTCACTACTCTATGAATAACCAGCCCATTTCAAGGCAGTCAACAGAGAATCAAGGCACTGGCCTAGAGCTATACAGGGAACAAGACCACCAGGGTATGAATCTTTGCTCCAGAGCCCTGGGGAGCTACTGAGTATGGTATATGTGGGACCTGGCAGCTCCTCAGAGGGCTAGTTGACATACTGTGACTCACCGAGAGCCTTTCTCCCTGACTATTCCATGCACCTTGGGAAGCAGCTGAGAGGCAAGACTGGACCTTCTCAGCAAGTGAGCAATGGCGTTAGATAAACCATGCACACATCCTGAGGCCCCAGTGACTAAAGACTAGCCTAGGTCACGCTCCCCTGGGACGCTGCCTTCACAAGGTCAATAGAGCCTGGTAGCTTAACACAGAAACCATGATGGCTTCGACATTGCTTGGAATGGGCAAGCTCTTGCCTTCAGACCCTAAGTAGGAAACTACTTCTCATGCTGAAGATCAAGCAACCCCAAACCCTCCACACCCTAGAGAAAATGGACAGAGCCCGTGTGTTCTGAATACTGAAAGGAGAACTCTAGAAAACCCACGGAGAGGAAGCTGCCCAGCCCAGGATACTAGCAGCAGTTCAGGGGAACATTGTCAGGGGCGGCAAACAAATACCTGTGATGACTAGCTATGGGGTGAGTTGACCTCACACAGGGAAGAACAAGAAACCAACCCAGACGCCTGCCCACATTACAGAGCTAGCATTTAGGGTAGGCTTTGAATGACGTCTGATCCTCCCCTGCAAATACATAAGCCCTTGGGGCATGTCGGCAATGTCCTGGAACCGGTCACGGGACAAAGGAGCATTGAATGCACATTAGGCTGGGTGTAGGACCTTGGCGATGCAAGGGAAGAAGGAACAACTAGGGCCACCACACTGAGGATGAGGGCTGACTCGTCCTGAGAAAGCACTAGAACGGAGGAATACCTCTGCCCATCCTCACACTCACAAGGCTCAAGGTGGCAGGTTCCAGAGGCTGCCACATGCCAGTTTGCAAATGCCGGCCCTGCACACACACACACACACACACACACTTGGCTATCAGTTTTTAAAATTAAAAAAAGTTGCCATTCGTTGCTAGCATTTAAAAATTATGAGATCTTTGCAATAAAGTACAATTCCTGGGATGCTGTAGCCCCAGGGGCCAGCGCTTGCTGTACTCTCAGCTCTTCTTACCGCCCGTGCACTTTTTCTATAGCTTGGTGTTCCTGCCTAGAGACCTGAGGCATACAGATTTGTGACCTGTGTTTTATCTAGCTATAGCCCTTCTCATCAAATCCCTTGGTTGTCTTCAAAGCCTCCTGGTATGGAGAACTATCTTAGAGTAGTTTAACACGGTTGCCTGCATTGGATGCCTCCTCTCCCACCACAACGGAGCCGAAAGCAACCACCATGCAAAGACCCCCCCCCCCCCATACCGTAGCAGCAGGCATACGGCCATTTCCAGTTGGGAGCTCATACCTGGGCACCAATCCCCAGGCTCATGGCTCTTCCTGAGTGTAGGTTTCTTCTCATTAGTTTAGTCTTGCAGCTCTTCAGGAGCAGAAAACATGTCCCTCCCCCACCCCCACCCCCCAAAAAGCCCGAGAATCCAGGCACGAGGCCCATGAAGTGATAAGTGATAGCCTGGCCATTGAAAGACTCCTGAGAGATGCTTTCACTGCTAAAGAACAACTCTAGAGACAGAATGCGGCCACTACTATCCCTCCTCCTATGTGCCCAGGAACCAGCAACGCTCCACTAACATGCTGTTACCGTCAGGTTCGCGTGGCTGGCAGAAAACACCTGGCCAAGAGCAGCTTGAGGAGAAAAGAACAAAAAGGTTTATCTGGGCTTACCGACTTGAGGTGACACTCGACAATGGCAGGGAAAATGATGGCATGAGCAGAGAGTGGACATCACCCCCTGGCCAACATAAGGTGGACCATAGCAACAGGAGAATGTGCCAAACACTGTCAAGGGGGAAACTGGCTGTAACACCCATAAGCCCACCCCCAACAATATGCCGCCTCCAGGAGGCATTAATTCCCAAGTCTCCATCAGCTGGGAACCTAGCATCCAGAGCACCTAAGTTAATGGGGGCCACCTGAGTCAAACCACCACCCACGCCATGTAACTGCTATTCACAACCCAAGAGGACTCTTCCATCCACAGGTAGAATCTCTTTCCCTTACCCATTTGCCTGACTGTGGCTAAAAGAACAGAGCAGAATTAACAGAACCTGAGCCTAGGCTTCCATCAGCTCTGAGCACAGCCATTGGCTGTCTTGGACTCTGCAGCCGCCATAGAAATATGCATGGACTTATGTGGCTGTTCAAAGACCAATGGCCTGGTCATCCCATCATGCCAGATCACAGCTGGCCAGCTCCTTCTTTATTGGTCATTCGGAAGCACAAGCTTGTCCAGCTAAAGTCAGTTGATTTCACCTAGATGCATTGGCAAGACTCAAAAAAAAAAAAAAAAAAAAAAAAAACCTCTTATTTTGGTACAGCTAGTTCCAGGATGCTTGTTACACTGTATTAGCTAACCAAGGACGCCTCCCCCCAAGCTGGCCATGCAGCCCCAAGTAAGGTCTCCATTTGGAAGCTGTCAAGCGCAGAGCACTCGCCCAGATGTGGACTGCATGCACCAACAGCTTCTAGAAGATGAGTTCATACCAGTTTTCATGGCCTCGGCTCACCTCTGCCTTGCATAACCTCTTCTGTGGCTCCCTGCTGGGCTTTCCATCCAGCTCCTGGGACAATGCCACCTCAGGAGAGGCCTCAGAAGCTAAAGCCCAGGGACACAGAAAGGGCAACTCAGTCATTTCAGCTGCTATCGGCGGCCTTCCCATCCAAGTGCCTATTCCTATGTCTCACGTCTTCCCTGAAAAGGGCCACCCGCTAACAAGCCATGGCTCCTGCAGGGAAGAGCTGATGCTCTGCTCGGCTAAAGAAAGATCAAATCACAGATGTCTTTGGACCCATGCTTCAGGTCCCAGAGCTCTCATTCTCTCTTTGACCCCAGGGAGGAACCGACAGACCTCCCAAGACAGCAGGAGTAAGGCCTCCAGCAGGCCTGGGCCTGAGGAATGGAGCGGCGCCACTCGAGAGGCAGCTCGGAATAGAAGCAACACTTAATGGAGAATAAACACCCAAGTCCAGTGGCTTTCAGGTCTTGTCCCTCAACGACTGCTTGGTTGCTTCTTTGAAACAGCAATTCAAAATATTAAATTCTTTCAAAACTGTTATATTCCAGTGCCCCTGTTTGGAATGAATTAAGATTGAGGTTAGTCTGCCCATTGGGGAAGTAAGGTTTCCTAACAATGTTTCTGGGACAGGCTTCTGGGATCCCATCATCCATCCATTTGCCAGATAGCATGCCCAGACTTTGAAAGAAAAAAAAAAAAAAACAGAAAGAAAGAAAGAAACAGTCTACACTTGACAATCCAGGTCACAGGAAAGGGGGATGCAGGAGCTGGTCTGGCACATGTGTGGGTGCTGGTCCAGCTCTGAGCTAAAGTATTTGTGGTAGTTTAGATGCAAATGCACCCCACCCCCTCAAGCCTCATGTGTTTTTGATTAGGCCTCATACTTGGTGTCCAGCTGATGGAGCCTTTGGGAGGCAGAGCCTTGCTGAAGGTGTATCACTGGGAATGGGCCTAGGGCTTATAAAATCCAGCCCCACCTTTCCAGTGCTAGCCAGCTCACTCTCGCTGCTTCCTCCCTGCTGATATGGGACAACGTGAGTCAGCCGTCCACTCCTGCCAAGCTTTCCCCAACATGACGAAACATGCCCTTGAGACTGTCTGTAAGCTGAAATAACCCTTTCTTTCCCTAAGCTGCTTCTCATGGGGCATTTTGTCCCAGAAATGAGAAGGTAATGGCTACAGTATCAGTGGAGGCATGTTCAGGAGCCGGCAAGCCTGAAGATGTGGCAATGCTGTCACAGAGAAGAAATTGTGGACTTGGGATGCCAGAGGCCAGCGGTGGCCCAAGGCAACGTCTTACCTTGCAATGGGCTTGGAAAGACAAGCAGGAACGGGGCCACAGCTGCCAGGAAGGGTCTCTGAACACGGGCCCTGTTGCGAGGACTGTTGTGTCCTTCCCCACCTCAGCCAGGGTGAGGTGCCTCTCACAGAGGCTGAGCTCCAAACCAGCCAGAACAAACTATAGGAAGGATTTCTTCCTTGTGATCTCATTTGTAAGAATTTCTAAGTGGGGAAAAGAAATGAATCTCAGATTCATAGCACTTTTGCTGAAGTGCTAAGGAATGCTCTAAAATCCGTAAACAGTAGGATATAATTAAATGCAAATGCAGGGCCATATTAAAAAATTAATCTTTTACAATTAATCAGTAATTTAAAATATCCTGGTAAATTATACTTAAATACTTAAATGGCATAGAATTATGCTAGCTCTGAATGTTAACGTTGCCTGCTAAAGATTTGCTGTGTTGGAGTGAGAGAGATTTGCACACATCATGTGAGACAACAGAACATTGTGATTTGCTAATTTACCTTTTCTTCGCTGTAGTGAAAAGCTAGTCTTTATACTCAGATTGCGGGGGATTCACTCATTGCAGCAGCATCTGAGAAGCAATTGATTGGGAGCAAAGAGTCAACTCAACTCCATTAAGGATTAAACTGGCCTCCAGCCACACTCTAGGCCTGGAAAGCCAAGCTCAGGAAGGGTGCTGGGGTGGGCTCCTTTGACACCCTGAATCTTCTACACAACCACAGAGAAAGGGGCCACACACTCCTGGAGGAATGGGCAGCTGACCGACAGCTGTTCCCTTGTCCTTTCTCCCATTCTGACACCACAGAAAGTTCACTGCCTAACTAAGTAAGGTAAATGGCACCAACTACCTGTCATTTTGTCACCACTGTTTCCTTTCCAGCACGCAATGTCTGCTCTGGCATGTTGTCATCCTGGTTGATATGTGCATGCTACTACATGGGTTTCCCCCAAGTGTATGTGTTTAAGTGTGTGCCAGTCTCAGAAGGGCTGTGCCAGTCTGAGAATCTGGTTGTACCAGTGTATGTAGCTACTGGTCATGTCCCTGGGTAGTCTTGACTCCGTGTGTGTGTGTGTGTGTGTGTGTGTGTGTGTGTACACATGTGCATGCATGTGAGTCCAGTCTCCCACACCTCTCTACACTGATGCTTCACCCCAACCCAGCACCCAAACTCATCTTTCTGTACCCTGCTGGCCCTCCTACCCACCACCAAAGCCAGAATCCCAGAACCTGCTGTCCCCAGCCAACACTGGCCCTTGTGAAACAGGATCACAGGAGGGCCGGTGGTGCCGTGTCCCCACGGGCCAGGACAGCCTGCAGCGTATGGATTTACTGCGGACACTGCTCGGAAGCAACTTCCAACGTGGCTCATCAACAGCCTGGCACATCACAATGTGACACACTGCCTGTCATGCAGAACTTGTTAATGACAACGAAAGTGCCAATCATAGCCGAGGATTCACATGTAATGGAATGTAAGTCTTCCTTGCCCATTCATTCCCATTTAGCCAGGATTTTGGAGTGGGCAAGAGGCCATGCTGCAGTTAGGAAGGCCACACAAACTGTACGGATCTAGCTCTTTCATGCCCGCCTAACCTACACAGTACTGGCGTATCACCATGGCATCAGGCTGAGAGGCCATTTACACCTCTTTAATAGTGTTCTGAGTTCCATCAAATTCAGGCAGTAGGTCACCCCCGGGAACACCATCTACCCTTGTCCCAATAAAGAGGAAATTGGGTCAGTCTGCTGAAGAGGCCCAAGCAACGTCTCCAGGCAGTGATATCCCTTTGTGTAGAATGGCATTCCCCAGTGTTCAGTCCAGATGCCTTCCCCAACCATACACTATGACTCTTTAGCATGAGAGTATACTGCCAGACCCTGGACACAGGCAGCTGAACCCATCTTCCCCCACACAGCTGGCATAGCCACATGCTGCCCACAACAGAAAGTGCGGCATGTTGTGTCCTCTGTAATCATCCTCCATGAAGAAAGGGCTCCGGAGCAAGCCAAGCCTGGACTGGAATTCTGCTTAATCCCGTGGCGACAATGTGTGACTAAGCAAGTCACATAACTTCCATGTTTCAGGTTCCTCATCTGCACAGTTTGCTGATGAGAGAATGCACACAAAGAACCAGGGCCATGGTGGGCACCAGGAAATGGTGGCTTCCTCTACTCCTGATGGGCAGGGGACCAGAGACCAAGACCCACCCTAGTGGGAGGTGAAGACGAGAAGCGAGGTGTCATTTGCTGTGTACAAAATTCAAAGGTTATCCTCTCATTTCAGTCTCCTGTCACCACTCCCGGGGACTTGTTACTGTTGCCGTTGTGGACAGCAGCCGCTCTGCTGGAAGTCCCACAGCCCCGAAACACCCAGCGACACAAAGGTTTTGTCAACAGTGTGGAGGATTAGAAAAGATGACGAGGTGAATGCAGTCAAAAAGAGTGGTGCCCAGGACTACCGGAGTCTGCACAGTGCGTCACGTGGAAGTTGTGTCTTTCAACCATGCTGAATTCCAATAGAATTGTGTGTGTGTGTGTGTGTGTGTGTGTGTGTGTGTGTGTGTGTGTTAGAGAGAGAGAGAGAGAGAGAGAGAGAGAGAAAGGGGGGGGCTTCTAGAACAAAGACGCACATGTGTCTCATAGTACAGATGCCTCTCCAGAAACTTGGTGCTGAATGTTTTGATCATCATTTAAACCTCCTTCATCACTATTTAGCAGATGTAGAAACTGAGGCTACGGAAGTGAAGCCAACTGACCGAAGCCACACAAACTGGACATGACGAAGCCGAGACTTAACACAAATCTGTCTTTCCATTCCCAAGTTCACAGCGGACCAACGGCGGGACGTAAACAAAGCAACCAGAGGGGAGAAGGAATGAACATGAAGACCAAAGAGGGGAGGCTGGTGACAGAATCAGCAAGACACGGTCGCCAAGCAGACACCCACTGCCAGTAAACAGCACGGGGACCCGGGGGGGAAGACACCCCATAAGCCAACTTCTCCAAGTGCACCACCAGGGACATCCTGAGAAAGGCTGGACACGTCAGTACCGCTGATCTGAGGCTACCCATAACGGGCTGAATCACGGCACACAGAGAAGGATGTTCTCGTGGAGATGCTGAGAACCAACGTGACAGCCCTGTCCAGCTGACCACCAGTGTGACTGGGACCCCATTAGCTTAGTGCCTCAAGGCTTCGGACCAATGGCACCAAATTAAGTGTTCCCAACATTCAGTTCTCCTCAAGTGGGCTTTGTGCTGGTTTCGGGTACATGAGGCAGTGTTTTGAATAACTAATTAGAGGGGAAAGCAGAAGCTAGCAACGTCCATGAGGTGGAACTGGTAAAGCCTTCCCACCTCACTTACGTCAGAGGCAGCCCCCGCAAGGTGGCTTGGGTGGGAGAGAAAATTCGGGAAACAACCTGCTGCTCCAGGACCCATTCACTGTTCTGCTTCCAAGCAGCCATGCCTCCCACCGTGTCCTTCTCCAGAAACCAAGGAACAAACTGGCAGCCTCTGGATCACCAGCTCTTGGCCACTGAGTCCATCAGGGTCACACACCAACCAGCCAGCGCATTCGAGGTCACAGTTTTCTAGCTGGACCTCACATTAATGGATCTGTTAAGCCAGTGGGTCTTGTCTTTGTCAGGCAGTCCCAGCTCCTAATAGGGATGTTTTGAAAAGCAGCACACACCCCTTGAGACGCAACAGATGCTAACAGATCCCACGGCAGACCTGCCCACCTCAACAGAGAGAGGTAGGCATTTATTTTATCCCTGAAAGGTGTATGCTTGTCAACAAGGAGAGGAAAATAAAAAATAAAAATAACCCTAGTTTCATCTCAGAAATTTCTAGCAGTCATTTCTTGCAAGCCTGGACTGGACTTGAGTCACCTGTTGGGAAGCAATCAGCAGGTGAGTCATGTTCAGGCCTGCCCCAGGCGCTGTGGATGGAGCGAGCACCCGTGCGCCCTGGCTTCTGCTTCCGGTCATGCGCCTGAGCCATCCAGTGGCCCCCCAGGCTCCAGAGGCCTCAGCCTCCAAGACATACCTCGTTGATGAAGGAGTGGGCCCCCTGTGGGCTGAGCAGCAGGATGGCGCGGCGGAGGGTGTCCCGGTAGCGGTTCAGCTCCTCCGTCTTCATGGTGGTAAAGAGGCTGGTGAACACGTGGCTGATGTTCTTATCCACCTTTTGTAAGGAGACATCGAGACCCAGCCGCGAGGCCTGATCCAGGAAGCTTTGGAGCCCACGGATATCTGAACATGGGAGGAGGGGAGGAAGAAAGAATTGTCTGTAAGTGGGAAGGGATCTGGGAGGGCAACAAGTTGCAAGACGCCCCACCACCAGAAATGAGGGTTCCAGTCTATCTCGGTGGTTCAGAACAGGTTGCAAGACCGTTGCTGAGTCCCATTCTCTCTCTAATAAATAAATAAAAATAAAGTATTTTTCAAAAGTCTACATGGTGATCTCCAACACTGAGGAAAGAGATCTTGTCTTGCTTTAGGATCTGATTTTCTTTTTTTTTAATATATTTTATTTATTTATTTATTTATTTATTTGAGAGGGGTAGAGAATGGGCACGCCAGGGCCTCTAACTACTGGGCAAACAAAGTCCAGATGCATGCACCCCTTGTGCATCTGGCTTATGTGGGTCCTAGGGAATCAAACCAGGGTCTTTAACCACTAAGCCATCTTCTCCAGCCCTTGATTTTCTTTTCTAACCCTTACCTCCTCACACTCAGCCCTAAGAGGTCATTCACCCCATGTCCAGTCAGAAGCCCGCGTCCTCACTGGCTCAGGTTTGATTCTCCATGTCCCACATAAGCGAGAGGCACAAGGTGGCGCATGCGTCTGGAGCTCATGTGCAGTGGACTCAGAGGCGTGATTCCTATGAGACTGCCTACTCGGGTCCAAAAGCTGGCACTGCGTGGACCAGAGAGCAAATCTCATGATGACCCATGTGGAGGACACTGTGGTACCCAAATAAAGACCCTGGGGGCCGTTCCAAAGGCAGCCAACGTGGGACTGACAGGTCACACACACAGAAAGGGTAGTACCTCTTAACCCCAACGGAGAAAGTGACAATGCCCATGGAGAGAGATGACACATGGTTTCAGAAGCACAGCATGGAAAGGGGATTCCCCAACCAGAAACACTTAGTACAGGTATCAACCCTGGGCCTGCCTTCTGAGCACAGCACAGCCCACATCTGGCCATCATAACCTAGAGGACGTCTCAGTACCCTGCAACTACCTGTGCCAAAACCAGCAATATACTCCTATACCTGCATGCAGCAGCTTTCTATATGTAGAATATATACATATATATACACACATACATAGAATATATAATACACATAGAAATATACATATACAGCCAACAAGACTTCCCTCTTATACATGGGCCCTTCCCAAAGCATAACTACTAGCAACGTGATTTAAATTTCAATAAAGGTAGCTTACTAATTGATCAAGAGCTAGGGAGATAGCCTCGTCAGTAAAGCCCTCACACCTCAGGAGTAAGACAACGTGCATTTGAGCCCCAAAGCCCACATGAATACTTTGCATGGTGATTCCCTGGGGAGGTAGAGACAGGCAGACCCCTGGCGCTTGCTGCCCTGCCAGCCCAGCCTCATTGGTGAACTCTAAGCCAATGAGAGCGCCTGTCTCAAAAAGGCGGATGGTGAAGGCTGTGGGCAAGCATGAGGGCCTGAGACTACTGAATTTAATTCCTCAGCACCTAAATGAAAATTTAAAAAAGAAAATAAAAATCATCTGAGCAAGGCAGAGACCAGATCATCACCAGAACTTGCTGACAGAAGCAGCAACAGCTCCAGGTTAAGAGAAAGACCCTGTGTCAAGGAAATAGGCAGATCCTCTGGCCCGTGCATGTGCATGCATCTGCACCCACTCGCATATGCATACATACCCCATACACACACACATCACAATTATCTACACACACACACACACACACACATACACCACAACTAAAAAAAAAAAAGATGGTTTTCCTGAGGATGACATATAAGGCCTTCACATATGTGCACAGAGACACACATGGGCACATGCATGTACATACCATTCAAAACATATTAAAGTGAAATGAGCCTTCATGCTCTGTTCCTCAGTCACAGCAGCCACATGAGCTTCTACCTACCATACTGGCAGTGCAGACATAGATCAGAGGTGAGGGGCCATCACAGGAAGTCCTGCCTGTTGTAGAGCAGTCCCTGGAGATACTTCATATATTAACAACATACGTTGTATGGCTATGTCACGTGTTGGTACCATTTCTCCCCTCCTCCCTGCCCTCATTCCGCTGAAGGCCCTCCTCAGTCAGGTTGCTGGTACTTCCCATGGGGTTGTAGGTTATGTGCCGAGGGAGCAGCAGTCAGTTATTGGGGGGAAGACAATGCCTCCAGGCATGATGTCCCAACCTGTGACTCTTAAAGTCTTTCCATCCCTCTTCCGCAAAATTCTGAGCCTTGAGAGGTGTGTTTTAAGTCTACTTCATTGATGAGCTCTTAGGAGCCTCTGGATTTCTGCTTTGGAGTGTGTTTAAGCAGTGTACCCTATGTGATGTCCCCAGGCATAGGAGACTGGCTGCCTTCAGGCCCCTGGCAATGGCCTCTTCTGTTACTTTGAAGACCCACCTCCCACTATCTAATCTCTGGCCTTGGCCACATGGATAGCTTTGGCCTATAGGACAGTGGCCAACTTAGCACAGATTGTTAAGAGGATTGAATGGGTGCTTGTGTATTTGGTTTCTGTCCTTGAACTTGCCCCTCCCCCATGTGAACATCCCCAGGATTGCCTGGGGCGGGGTGCAAAGGCACAGAAGAGAACGAAGCTGTGTGCCAGCGCAACTCGCTAACACCTGAGCATTGCCAGGCTGAGCTACAGATTCATCAAAAATAACAAGCGACTCTTATTCTAAGCCACAAAATTTGGGGATGGCTTGTTTCCCAGCCTTAACTTACTGGTAGGCCAAGGTCAGTGGGTGGGTCATGTCTGGTACACCTCATGAAGATGTAAATAAATGGACGTGGAGATTGCCTGTGGCACTACCCATGGGAACTGAGTGATCCAGACCCCAGGTAAGAGCATGTGTCCTCAGGTGGCTTATGCAGACTTGCTTCTTACCCGGAACACCCCCAGCCCTCGCTGCCCTGTGACCTTGTCTATGGCCCAGAGCGGACCACAACTAACAGGATATGCATGAAGGATCCTGAAACCCTGCTGCCACACCCTGCTCTGCTGTGTACATTTTAAGGGCACTATGAACTGGGAAACTGACAGAAAAGGATTACTTCCCCAGTGAGGTTTATATGTCATGTGCACCATAAAAGGTTATGTGAGGGGCTGGAGAGATGGCTTAGCGGTTAAGCGCTTGCCTGTGAAGCCTAAGGACCCCGGTTCAAGGCTCAATTTCCCAGGACCCACATATGCCAGATGCACAAGGTGGCACATGCATCTGCAATTCATTTGCAGTGGCTGGAAGCCCTGGTACACCCATTTTCTCTCTCTCTCTCTCCCTCTCTACTCTCTCACTCTCTCTCTCTCTCTCTCTCTCTCTCTCTCTCTCTCTCTCTGTCACTCTCAAATAAACAAAAAGCTCATGTGAGTTCACGGTTCCGGAAAGAGGACACCATGCATCAATGCCAGCATCACCAATAATCTCGGCCTGGGAGAGGTGTCCCCTTCAAGCCCCCTTCTCAGAGGCTCCCCACAGCACTATTTCATATCCTTGGGGCACAGGAGGTACACAAGGGCGTGCACTCACAGACAACAAAGGCCCCCAGAGCTCCTGTGCGCCCTTGGTGTCTGCACTTCTGGCTTCAGTTCCAATAGCCCCTAGCAGAACTGAGCCGTCAGGGAGAGTTTAAGCTGCCTTCAAGCAGAGAAGGGCTCCTCAAGCATGGAATAAGTGATGCTGCGGAAGATAGCGTTCTCAAGGGACCCCATCCCGGGCTACCACCGCCTCTCCCACTTGGCTGAAAAGGTCAGGGCTCAGCCTCTCTGGAGCTTATTCAACTGCAGGAGCGGAGGACGGAAGCAAAGCCGGCATCACAAGCACGAGCTGACTTTGCAGCCCTCTTGCCCATTCCTCAATATGAGGGCCAAGGAAGCCCAGGCCAGACTCCATGCCTCCCTCAAACTGAAATGGCATTAATTAGTATCAGTACATAATACTAGACAGTCTGCAGGAAGCTGAAACTGGCTGTCTATCCAGCCAAGGCTCAGCCTTGGCCACAGGGACAGGACACAGAAGTCTGCAGAGTCGTTGAACCAGAGAAAGCACGAGCCTCAAGCCCAGCCTACCGTCAGCACACGCGTGCAAACACCATTTAAGTCAAAGCCCTGTTAGGCAAGGAAGTGAAGTTGGGCAAAGTTTGTCTTCTAACTCTAAGGTGACCGTTGTGATGATCCCTCTGCTTCTTCATAAAGATCAGACAGACACACCTGGCATTTTAAACACCTCCTTTCTGAAAAGTAATTGAAATGAAAGAACACACTTCAAATTGCTTCCCCTACTAGTTCAATTTCTGAGAAAGACCGAGACACAGAGAGTACTCACGAAGAATATTTTACCATCTGTCATGCACACATCTATGCATGAAGGCTCACACCTCACACCCAGGAGGAGATCACAACCACCAGAAGAGTCTGGGGCTTATTGGCAAATTTTCCAAAGGCTGAGACACAACTTTGAATCGACATATTTTTTCCCTCTTCTTTCCTATCTGGGCTCCCAAAAATAGACTTTGACTTTCTTCCCAGGTGTAGCTCACCCACCACTGCAATTCTTTCCTGAAACCTCTGTCCAGACACTTCATCTCCTTTACTGAAGCCCAGGCCCCTCTCCACTGTAGCTGCATACACCATCAAGGTTCTCGCAGGCACAGAAGCAAACAGCCCCCGGAGCAGCCCGGGTCTGCGGGCGAGGAAGCATCTGCCACTTTACCGTCGCAGTCAGGTCCGCACAGCTGGCAGAAACCACCCAACCAAGAGCAGCTGTGGGGAAAAGAGGTTTATTTTGGCTTACAGGCTCGAGGGGAAGCTCCATGATGGCAGGGAAAACGACGGCATGAGCAGAGAGGGTGCACATCACCCCCGGCCAACATAAGGTGGACAACAGAAACAGGAGTGTGTGCCAAACACTGGCAAGGGGAAAGTGGCTGCAACACCCATAAGCCCACCCCCAACAATACACCTCCAGGAAGCATTAATTCCCAAGTCTCCATCAGCTGGGGACCTAGCATTCAGAACACCTAAGTTTATGGGGCAACACCTGAATCCAACCACCACAAAGTCCAAGAAAAGAGATGCCAGAGACATGCATGCCCTGACTCCAACCACAGGGAACATTCTAGCCTCTTCCCAAAATACTTCTGGTGCCTTCTCTCCCCACAGAGCTTCCCAGTTCTGCATTTCCTCCCTCCTTTCCTTTTGTCCCTCTCTACATCTTTTCTTCCCTCCCTTGCTGCTTCCTTCTTGCCTTCCTTCCTGCTTCAAATAGTCCCTAAGCAGTGTTCTGAGCCAGGCCCCAAGCTGGTTACCAGAGCGTCAGTGTGCTTAAACCTCACAGCCTTGCCTAAGAGCAGGAGCTCCTAGCACCATGGATAAGACTGACCAGGGAAACAGGTAGTGGCCATTTGGCCATTCATGGAGCATCCTCTATGTGCAGACTGTCCTCCATTTGCAAGCCACAATTCATGAATTAATTAATCTGTGTCATCCCTCCATGCAGGGGACTAGGAAAGTCAGGTAGAGCACCAAGCAGTCCAATCCAGCAACAAAGGGAGCAGAGACAAATGAAACAGGAAGCGGGTCTCTTCCTGTCACAGGCAGGGTTTGTCCTCAGGTGAGGAGGGTGCTAGTGAGACAACATCCTCAGCAACCCAGAGCCTCTGCTCTCAGAAACAGGCCTCCCCTGTCCTGGTCACACTCCACTTGCCCAGACCAAGAAAGGCTTGGTCTTAGAGGACCTTCAGAGTGACATCATATTCCCCACCCCACAAAAGCCAGCCATTTGTGCTAACCATGTCTCCTATTTTCCGTGATGTGATGTCTTGAATTCAGGAGTCTTGTGGGTCCTAGACACTCCATCATAGGGGTTAGCCAGTTCCTGGAGATAGCCCAAAGGCCCCAGAGCACCCTTTTTCTATGCAAACCAATGCATCCTGAGCCCATTCCCCATCCCCTGCATTCCAAGCTCTCACAGTATCTTGACTATACATCTACCCTGATCACCTCAGGACCAAGGGCCAGACAAGCATGCTGTGCAGAGCCCACTGCGGTCATCCGGCAGCCAGTCCTGACCATGCTGGCCGGTCTCCCCTATTCAACCCATGAAAGCTTTTGCTTCCACACAACACGCCCTCCCCAAACTCTTTGCCTCCTGCTTCCTTACGTGTCCCTGAAACATGGTATAACCAGCTCTCATGGGACATTAAACTGTACTTTCACTGTCTGTCTTCTCCTTGTCTTTTGCCCTTGCTAACCCTAAATAATAATAATGATAATAAAACCTATATTAAAACTGCCATGCTTGTTGCAGCTCTATTCATAATAGCCAAGTTGCAGAATCACTCCATATGTCCAACAGATGAAAAAAAAAAAAAAAAAAGACATGTACCATGTGATCTCCTTCATATGTAAAGAATAAAGAAGTTGAACTTACAGAAAGTGGGGTGAGCTGGTCGTTTGAGTAAATTGAAGAGAGGGTGCTAAAAAGACAACTTTCAATTTTAGACAGAAGGAATAAGTTCAAAAGATATTGGGGGGTGACTACAGTTAATAATATAATTGGTATTGGGAAATTATCAAAAGTATGTGACTTAGTATATGTGCAACATAGCTTGATATAGCCACTATACAACACACACACACACACACACACACACACACACACACACAAAGTTATAACCCCTGAATATTTAAACTTTCACTTATCTAAAGTATATGGTTGCCTAGGATGCAGAGCTCTAGGAGAACACTGAAAAGCAGCCCATGGCCCTCCTCCCCCAGGGGAGCATGGAATAATCACAGGTATGAATTCCAATCCACCCTACACTAGCTGGGTGACCAAAGGCTCTGCCACTCTGAGCCCATTTCTTCATCTGTAAACTGCCACCACACCTTGCTCAGAAGAGCCCAGCCAGCCTTCCACGAGGCACACACCACAGCTGGAGCTGTGCAGAGACGTTTGCTCCATCAGCTCCCTTCCAACCTTCTCATCAGCACAAGGAACACCCCCAAAAGGGGGAGGGGGAGCGAATCATTTCCCTTGTTCTCAAGGCTCATCAAGAAAGGAGGGGCCATCCTGACAATAGGCTGATACAATAGGAGACTAAAAAGGTTGGCTCTCTCCTCTGTGATAATGGGAATTTCTAAGTTGTAAAGCAGCTGAAGGGAAGGGCTGTCATTGAAAACACCAAGAAAGGGGACACATTTCTGTCTCTAATGAGGACCAATAATATCCAGGAGGCTTCTGGTAGGGCAAGATTCATGATCAGCTATGAAGCTGGACAAGGGCAGACTCACTAAGCTGGGGGAGGAGGCCTGGATGTTTCCATGTGGGCTTGATCATACAGTGCATCTACCCATGTTCTAGTTCAGACAAACAGGTCCCCATGGGGTGGACCCACTCTCCTGACCCCCACCTGGGACCTTGGATTTGGAGGCCACTAGTTGATCAGAACACATCCCATTTCTCACCAAATGCTATTGCCTTCCATTTAAAAAACAAACACAAGGGGAAACAACATTTTAAATAATCAAGCTGGAAGATCAAGATTAAAAACAATTTGAAACAAATGTCTACTCTGGCACTTTGGAAAAAACATACCACGCTGCATTAAGTGCTTTGAATTAAGTAAATTACACCAAGTAACTAATTTACATAATGATCAAGATTTGCATTTTACACATGTTATAATGAAAATGGGTTTATAAAATAATTCTTCACCAACTTCTGTTCCACACTGGGTTCCAGCATTTGGATAAAACTGTGGTATTTATCTGCTACTGTCTTTCATGTTTCAAATCTCTGGCTCCTTCAATAGTTCTTTTTTAATCTGGGAGGTCCCTTATTCCCAGAGCAATAAATAGTGCCTTTGATTTACAATTCCCTCCTGTCAACTGCATGAGATCATATTTTTTTAAAGAGTCTATAATATGCTAATGATTTTTAGAATTTTCACAAATAAAGTTTGATGGTCCCATCACCTTTCACTTGCAATGTATTTGGGATTGATTTTAGCCATGCTTTTTGCAAGATTTGGGGGACTGTTTTTCAAAGTCTCACTGCTTCAGATGCTGGCTTCTGGGGATGAGGCCAGCATGACATTTGCCAGTAGCC
Organism: Jaculus jaculus; assembly: GCF_020740685.1. Lineage (NCBI taxonomy): Eukaryota > Metazoa > Chordata > Mammalia > Rodentia > Dipodidae > Jaculus > Jaculus jaculus. The sequence goes on from NC_059119.1 coordinate 25,911,735, forward strand.
TTCTGTCCCTGCATCAATGGCTCCCTTCAGGCAGAAGCAAGAACCCAGCTGATAATGCCTACAGGTGCTTCAGGCCTCTAGCCTCGCCTCAGAAGCCTTATAGCAGTTACCTTCTTAGGGCTGGGACAAAATACTGAGCCAGCAGAAGCAACTTTTAAAAGGGAAGGGTTTATTTCTGCCTACAGTTTCGAGGTAGAGTTTTATCAAGGTGGGAGAAGCATGGCCGAACAGACAGCATGCTGGGCATCCCATTTCCACAGCACCAGGAAGAAAGAAGTCTGAGTGAGCTAGCCCTGATCTCCCAGTTGGACTTGACTAATAAATGTCAAGGCCCACACCCAAGGGACACAAACTCCTCCGGCAGGCGCCACCTCCCTAAGACCCCATGTAGGAGACCAAGAAATCAGAACACACGAGCCCATGGGGGACGTTTTGTTCAAGGCTCTCCCTGAAGTAGCAGTGCAAGAGCCGCTGGAGGCTCACGCACATCACATCTTATTCCCTTTCCACAGCCTATTCCACAGCGATCCTAGTCTACAGATGAGAAAAACTGAAGGCCAGAAAGGTTGAGCACTCCAACACCACCAGACAAGATCAATTCACTCTGTACGTTGAAGGCACTCTGGATGTCCTCCTGAATTTCTATGTAATTGAAGAAAGACCCCAAAGCAACTGTAGAGGAATAACTTCCAAGTGTTTACCCCAAACAGACAGATTGCCAAGGGGCTGCAAGGTGGTAACGTTGCTTTTTGTTAATACTGCCAGTAGATAGGCTATGGCCACGCTGAGGGCACCTGAGTGTTTGTGTCTCTTCAAATTCATATGTTGAAATCCAATTCCTGGTACCTTTAGGAGAAGTTGCTTTTTGTGGGGGGAAGAGGGGCTATCAGGTAATAAAGCACAACCCAATGATGGATTAGCACCCTGATAGGAGAGAGACCCAATGACTTTCTTCCTCCCTCCCTCCCTCATGTGAGAAAGCATTGATAACGTGGTACTTTGTAAATCAGGAGGGCGGACTTCCAGCAGACACCAGATCTGCCACACCTCCATCGTGGACTCCTAAGATTCAGAACTGTGAGAAACAAATGCTATCTAAGCCATCCAATGCAAGACTTTTTAAAAATACCAAGCTGAGCAGATTAGTAGACAGCACAGGCTTATTAAGATCTGACTCCGTGCCAGGTGCTATGCTAAGTAATTTGCATCTGCTCCCTCATAAATCCCGAGGAGAGCCTCATGTCTTGCCCTACGTGGTTCAGACACAAATAAACTGAATGGCGGTTCAAACCCAGGACCTCAACTCCACAGCCAGAGCTTTGAAGCTACTGCTTAAGCAGAGCCCCCAGCTCTGTTCTCCTGGGAGAGACCCTGCTTCCCTGTAAAGCACCAAAGGCATGGAACACCCACCCCAACCCTCCCGGGTGTTTCCCCTAAGCACACAGAGATCCAGAAAGACCACACAGGACGCTGGCCAAGTGCTGGAGTCTAGCTTTTAAGAATGGCACAAAAAAAAAAAAAGATTAAAACACAAAGCGTGTCATTAGTAGCAGCTAATTTGCAATCAGGATTAATAAATGGCATCACCCAGTGAAAGGCAGCACCATCATTAGTCTCTAAATTATCACTGAGGCAAAGCTCACATTCCTAGAAGCAGCAGCCGTAAGTGAGACGGCTCAGAGGCGACCTCGGGTTGGACCCACCTCCCCAGCCCTGCAGGGAAGTCTGTCACCTGCCCACCCACAGGACCACCAGCAACCCAGGTGTGTCAAGGTACCTTCATCACTACTCAAAGCCACCATCTACCAATGGCAATGGCTTGGGGACTGGTGACATTAGCTCCCTCACTCAGGCTTTCTCCAATCCCAGATCTGGCGCTCAACTAGGAATGTTGTGTAACTCATGCTTGATGGACAGATCGGTCAGGAGCTTAAGTGAACACAGGCACACACGTGACATTTGAACAGCAGGAAGTACACATGAAGGTCTGTTTGCATGGGGAAGATGGTATCAAAAGAAAAAAAGAAAGAAACCTGCAGAGAGTTAGGTCTTACAGGATTATTAGGAACTATACACATGAATAAGAATTCCAGACCCAAAGAATGTCAAGTCAGGATCATAGGCCTCATAGAGCCCTGGGGTCCAGCTTAGTGATTCTATGTGGGCATGAGGGTTAGAAGGCCTTCAGGGCAAGGCTGTGGCTTCTAGGTGGGAGAAAGGGTAGTCTTTGGGACCTGACATGTGGAAGATGAATTCAGACAGGCCTGAAACTTAGTCTTTACTTCTGTAAAACTGGCCTGGAGTAACCCTTTCTAATGGTAAGACCGTTTTAAGGAGCATATGGAAATAAGGAGTGAAGGCATCTAGCGGTTTAGGTGCAAGGATGTACTCATTATAATCTCTTTGCTGGGATAAAATACCCAACTAGGAGCAATGTATGGAAGAAAAGGGTTTCTTTTAGCTCACAGCTTTAAGGGGAAGAGTTCATCACAGCAGGGAAAGCGTGGCAGGAACAGAGAGCTGGTATCACACCCTCACATCCGCAGGGGAGAAGTAGACAGGCGAAGGCACAGACTACAATGTTGACTCGAAGCCACTCCCAGCAACACAGCTTCTCCAGCAAGATTCTACCAACACCCCAACCAGCACTGCCACTAGGGAATAAATATTCAAACACACAAGTCGATGGGGGACATTTTATATGCTAACCACCACATGTGAGGATTCAGAACCCCAGGCCTCGCCTTCTCCTATGGCATGCCGCTGTCACCGACGCTGGTCCCTCCCTCCTGCATCTCCCCAGGCCTGGCACAGGAGGCTGCCTTGATGCAACCTGGTGTCTCTTCTCTAGCATGGTGAGCAGGGTTCTTGCCCTACTGTGCCTAGACACAGACCTCATGACAAGTGTCTGTAATTTATGGATAATAATTATTCTCTGATATGAACTTGGGTTTAATGGATTTCCTCTGGAACCTACCTTGGAAGAGGCAGCAGCCAACTGAGCTAGGAGAAATGCAGAGGAGAGGGGCTCACAGATGCTGTCACCCCTAAATGGGGCTTCCCAAATGTCACTGCTGGAGGAAGACTGATTCTGCCCACGTTGAAGGTACCACAGTACCATGGAACTGCCTGGGCACATGGCAAGCGTCGCTGTTCTTGCAGAGCATACAGTGGAGAGGTAGAGGCAGGTTAATACTCACCCTAAGGACATCTCTCGATGTCTAAGATATGGGCAGTGCCAGGCACAGTAGGGCAAGAACGCTGCTCACCATGCCAGGAAAGAGACATCAGGTTGCATCAAAGTTAGGTAGAGGGGATGGGGGCCCTTCAGGAGACAGCAAGTGTGGCAAAGACATCACCAGGGCATTCCTTTCTGCAACAGAGGGTCAGGGTGTCCTACAGATAAGACTGGGTCCACAATAGGGCACACCACAGAAGGCGGTTGTAAACGGATAAAGGCTTGAAAGCTATAGCAAGCAAGGACCCACGAATGAAGGTGGCTGGAAACCCTCAAGCAGACAGGAAGCAACTGTGGCTGCAGAGTGGGAAGAAGTTCAAAAGGAGCAAGAGACGACAGATGTCGGGTTAGACCTGCCAGGGCCAGCGGGCAGGAAACAAAGGGAAGGGGGTACACACTCAGCCTGGACAGACAGACATCAGCACAGCCCCATGCCTGACACTACCCACTGGGCCTCCCACCCCACTCACTGCCCCAGGCACTTCCACCTGTCCACGTTCACACACTCACATCCATTCCCCGCAGCTGGGTCCACCTTCCCTCGCACACTCACACGCGGTCACGTTCACTGGTGAACGGGCTCACTCACACACAGTGCGCAGCAGCCCGCTGTACCTCACCTCGTGAGAGCCCATCATTAGATCTTCAGGAATTTGGGGAGTTTCTAAATAGTAGCCACGATCATTAAGTTACACCGAACTCTAATTGAACACATTATTTAACAAACAAAACTTACCCCTTTCTAGTCATTTTGCTGCGGTTTGCTATGATTTATGTTCTGAGGCTATTCATACCGTCCCTATCTAAAGGACAAGAGAGTAGTGTGTTGTCTCTGGCCAACTCCATGTGCAATGTTGTCACCTGGCTCAAAGGCAGCCATGGTTGGAGGATTTACACAGAGATGGACAAACACTGAAAACTGGGGCTTTTGTTTTTCTGGGAAAGCCAGTTTTCAGACATTTACCTGTACACCATGGCTTATAAGACACATACCTACATTCTCCCCATGGCCTCCACCACACACACACACACACACACACACACACACACACACACACAGCTATCTCTTAGCTCTATCCTACAGGGACAGTTCCAGAACTCCTGGACTCCAAAACTCTTCCAGGCTCCAGTCCCTCACATACAGGGGCACAGCATTTGCACTGAGCCTGTGTACTGCCTCCAGTACACTTTCAATCACCCGTACTCTACTTGTTAGACCTAATGCACCGTAAACACTATGGAAATCAGTGTGGCACTACATTGTTTGGGGAATTCTGACAAGAAAAACAGTCTCTAAGTGTTTGCTGTAGCCATATTTTTTTCCTGAGTACTTTCAACTGGAAGTTGGTTGAACTCACGGATACAGAATGTTCAGACTGACTATCCATTGGTTTAGACACAAAAACACTCAGACACCCACAATGATATTCACTCAGACATCGACAGTGTCATAAATACAGTCACATTTCACACATGCGCTCACAATACGGTTTCTTACACACAAACCAGAACCCACAGGGAAGACAGCGGAGATTGCTCTAATGCTAAGAAAGGAAGTCACTTCACTTGCCCTCGCCTTCCCTGCCGGCACCCTTCACAGGTCCCTGTGGCTTCCTCCCCAAGCTGCATCAGAAGCAGAGACTCTGCTCCCTCGCTCTGGCTGTTGGAAAGCAAGATGACAGACCGCAGGGAACAGTCAGGAGAAGGCTGGTTGTCAGCACAGGCAGGCGCTCTGTAAGGAGAAGAGGACGCAACTGGAAGGTAGGCCATTCTAGAAGCAACCACAGGTGACCAAGGCCCTCTGTGGACCCATGTAGCTCTGCTCTTGAAACCTGCCATCTAAATCCCCCAAATTAAACCCCCATCTATATTAATTAAGAGCCAGGATCTGCAAGGCTAATGGGGCTGCCAGCCCATTCATCACAAGCTAGTTACCTCCCACCAGAACCTCTTGGGTCAGCTTACAAATGGGATGTGGGGTGGGGGGCCAGGCAGCAGGATATTATCCTGAAATATAATTTGAACTTTCCTTCCAAAATACCATCCTCGGGCTGATCCATCACATGCCTATACCCGCCCGGCCCTGCCACAACTGAAGGGCTGGACGGCAAGGCCATCCATCACAGGCCACTGGAAGGCCCTGGAAATGCCAAAACTGCTCTTGGGCACAGAGGAGGCTGCGGACTACTGGACTAATGGTAAGATCAATGCCAATGGGATGGACTCCTGTAAGGGGCATGCAGCTGCCCAAACCAGCACCACTGCCCATACCCTGGGAAGTAGATATCCTTCCTGCCAGGAACTCAAAACTCAGGGAATAAGCAAGGGAGCCTTTAACAAGACACTTTCTCTGTGCTGCGCGCGCGCACACACACACACACACACACACACACACACACACACACTCTTTTTCCTCGTCACAGCTTGCCTACAAAGGCAAAAATATTTATTCCTGCTATACAGGTGAAAAAACTGAGCCCAGAGACCTTAGGAACTCGAGTGAGTGGTTTATCCAGGGAGAAGGTTGTCACCAAGCTCTGCTACCTACAGGACAGTGAACCCCTCAGAACAGTGAGCCCCGGGATCTATACTCTGGTCTCCAGGAAGGTCCCTGACTTCTGGGACAATATCCAAAGAGGGCCATTCCCAGCATAAGAAGATATCTCTAGAGAGTAGTCCCAGGTTTTACGCATCTTACTTGCTACTGCATGTTCCAAAGATGGAGTCAGGCAATAGGGACAGAGAGAAGATGCTGAGCTTGACTAATGGAAAGAATTCTACCTGCCCTTAGCCTCTCCGATCCACAGGGACATGTCTGTCAGGCAGATGTCCCTCATTTCTGTCAGCCCACTTCATCTTCTAGGGGAAACCAATAATCAAAAACCAAATTCAGGGCTGGGGAAATACCTTAGCGGTTAAGACATTTGCCCGCAAAGCCTAAGGATCCCTGTTCGGTTCCCCATGACCCACATTAGCCAGATGCACAAGGGGGCACACGTGTCTGGAGTTTGTTCGCAGTGGCTGGAGGCCCTGGTGTGCCCTCCCCCTCTCTCTCTCCCTCTCTCTCTCTCTCTCTCTCTCTCTCTCTCTCTCTTTCATTCTCATTCTCCCCCCCCCCTTAAATAATAAATTCACATATGGCAAGGCACCCACTTCCCAAGCCAGCAATATGGATGGGCTGCACAGCTTGCGACAGGCTGGGAAATGCTCCTTTGAGTAGTGCTGCCCCAGCTCGAGCCCACAGCTCAACATGGCCTTTGCTGGGCCTGGCCAGGCCAGGTAGGCAGTCACCTGTCAGTCTTCCACACAGCAGCCACCCAGCCTCCGCTCAGGGCACCGAACAGGCCCTCTTTCATAGCCCATAACCTGCCTTTTACACGGACTTTGCAGGAGCAATTGGAGGTGCAGATTCAGATCCCGAGTCAGAGCTTTCATGGCGATTACAGTGATTTCCAGGTTAGAGGGAAATGAGTACCCCAGAAAGCATTTAGAATTAATCCTACCACTCTAGAGTAGCAATAAAACTCCACGAGGAATGAAATATGAGCCATTCATCATAAGCCCTGTCACTGGGAGAAAAGACAGATCCAACTGCCTGTCATTTGGCACTGGTCCCCGAGGCGGTTGGAGGTATCCAGAACTCTGGCGGAAGTCCCCCCCCAACACACACACATACACTCCTCTCATCCCACTTCTCTGCCCTTTCCACCGACTATATACGACAGTACTAGGCCAGGAGACAGGTTAATAGTGGGCAGGATGGAGTTGGGGCGTGGAAAGGATGGAGTGGGAAGGAGCCGTGACTCTCCAGCTGAGGATCCATGGACAGGTGCCCAGAGAAGATGTATTCAAGTCTGCTGGGGATCAGGGTCAAGGCCCAGCTTGTCGAGAGCAAGATTCAGTACCTGATCAGACCTTGTGCTCCTCCTGGGAGGAAGCAGATCAAGAAGAAAAAAATTCCAATCATACCACAGCTTTCATCTTGGGCTGGGAACGTCCCTTAACATCGAGGCAGTCCCAGGATTCCAGTGGTGGGATCCCAAGAATGTGACGTGACTGTGCAACACCCATAGCTATGGAAGATCCACAGTAATCTCACCAGCATCTCCAGAGGACACCAATTCTTTTATTTCCCCTCCCCCCTACTCCTGTGGCTTCAAATGACTCCCACACTACCCTCGGATGGAATAGGCATTTCAAACCTAGCCAGACCACAATAGGTTTCTTCATCCACATCTGTGATGGTTGACCTTGATCTTTGGCTTGACTGGATCGAGAAGCACCTGAGAGATTAGTAAAGCAGACCCGTTGCAGTTACAGACAAGCTTCCCACCAGAAGCAGCTTATGAGAGAAAAGGGTTGATTTCAGGTTTACATAATTCAGGGGAAATACCATCAGTAGTAGAAGAGGCTAGGTAATTTCCATCGATCCAGCAGAGAGACACCAACCAACCAATAAACATGAGCAGTAAGAGCCCAAACGTCTCTGAACATACCTTAGGAATAGACTTGAGATCCACCCCCAGTGACACTTCCAAAGGCTGCTGGAGACTCCAGTTGCATATTTAATCATAAACATCTCAGACTGGGCTAGAGAGCTGGCTCATTGGTTAAGGCACTTGCCTGCAAAGCCTAACAACACAGGTACGATTCCCCAGGAAACACAAAGCCAGATGCACAAAGTGGCACATGCATCTGGAATTCATTTGTGGAGGCTAGAGCTTGCTTGCACACGCCCTGTGTCTCTGTCTGTCTGCAAAAATAAAATAAAATAAAAATTTTTTTAAAGGCCTAGCATGGTAGCATACCTTTAATCCTAGCATTTGGGAGGGAGAGGTAGGAGAATCATTTTGAGGCCAGCCTAAGACTGCATAGTGAATTCCAGCAAGACCCAACTTTGGTGGGGGGAACCTCAGACTATGGGGGCATACATTACAATTCAAATTACCACATTGGGACTGCCGGGTAAGATGGCGGCATAGGAGCCACACCAAACCAGCCTAGGGAGGGATTTAAGCAAAACCACAGCAAACTACACTCTTCTAAAAAGTGAAGGAGTATAGGTTATTCTTAGACACAGTGGAGAAGCAGAAGAGACCAAGAGCCACCAGAAAGGAGGGAAATGGCCAGAATCCCACTGAGGCACTTGCAGCCCGCCATTCATGCGACCCACACACCCACCTGTCACTCGCCAGGTGTGCCAAGCTGCGGCAGCAAGGTCAAACAAGGGGATTTTCCAACGTCATCAAGCCTCCTTGCAAAGTCAAGAAATCTCCAGGAAAGACAGCCGAGATTTACTAAGGAGCTACTTACAGGGATACTGGGACTGCGTGAGCAAGTCCAGGCTTTCTGCACTCCCCCAACCATCAGCAGTCCCCCCAAAGGCTCTGTCTGCCCCATGAGCAGAGGCACAAGAGCCTCAGAGAACTTCCATGGGGTGACTTTGGGAAAAGTAAAGAGGAACCATACCAGGCCAAGCTTCCCAAGGAAACAGAGCCAGCAGAGGTTTACTCCAAGGGGTGGCTCAGAGATTGTAGATGATGTAGTCTAAAATCTACAGGGCTGCCTACAGCCATACCACCCTGAATGCATCCAACCGCGTCGGAAATCCACGGGGCAGGCTAGCAGCCGCATAAAGTTATTTGACTCGAAGTGCTAGGCACATCTGTAAAGAACCTCTGTGGCAACACCCAGATTACCATCTGATTGAATAAGTGGATTCTGCAGCCTAGCCATGCAGACACTGAACACTAACCATGCCAGGACTTAAGAACATACTGAGCGCAGGAAGGACAGTAAACGCGGTTGACACTTTCAAGGCCCCTGGGTCTGGGGGAAGGCAGGAGCTTGGAGAAGCAGGAGAGCAAGGGGAAGGAGCTCCCTTCTTCCTGCTATAGAGGAGATGACTGGAAGACAAGGAAGCAGGGATAAGGGTAGAGTTATAGAAAATGGGAACTTACCAGCGAGGCAAGGCTCTTTAGCAGAACAGAGAGGATGAGAGCGGAGAGCAATGGGACACGACTCACACTTTCCACGGTTATCAGGGACACGGCTTAGCTATGAAATGTCCCCCTAAGGCTCATGTGTTCAAGGCTTCGCTCCCAACACAATATTCAAAGAGGCGGCTTCGGTGAAAGAACTGCGACTTGGGAATTCTGGCCTCATCAGTGGATTAACCCACTGATGGATTTATATTTTATGGGTAATTGAGAGGTGATGGAAACTAGAAGACGGAGGCTGATTGGAGACAATGGATCACTGGGGCTGTGCCTTTGAAGAGTTTGTCCTATTCCTGACTTCTTCCGCTTAGTCTATTTTCTGGCTACCATGGGGTGAACAGCTTTCTACACCCCCACATATCCTACTGCTGATATTCTGTCTCACTTCAGGCCCAAAGGAATGAAGCCAGCCAGCTCTGGATTGCAGCCTCTGAACCATGAACCAAAAATCAACCTTTCCTCATTTAAGGTGATTTACTTGGCAAATGTCTAACATAGGGAACCAAGATCTATATAAGCGGCCCCCAGACAGACACTGGAAAGCCAAATGGGTGCTGGTCACTCAGCAGAGACAGAATGAACCTACTCCACATCCATACCAACACCACAAGGAGATACAGTCACCCCAATTTTTGGATAAGGAAATTAGAGCCCACAGACAGCGAGGGATCTGCTAGGCAGCAGGGCTGTGCACTCTGATGCAGGAGGGAAGACGGGACAGGATGGGGCAGACTCTAGGTACTTGTTGAACTCTTAATTCTTGCTAGGAAACCTCAAAGCCCACAGGCCTGGAGACCTTCTGCCTGTCTCCCAGATGTTACTGGCTTTGGCAGAGATCAAGACGAGGCAATCTTCTCGCTCAGGAGTCTCAGTTCTCTGGCAAGAAACAGCACTCAGCTATGGGTTGGGGCTACTGCTTGCAGATGCATTGTCTAACAGCCCATATACCCAGTAGGTCCCTCAGCAAATCCAGTGCTCATCAGGGGCCGGTGAGGACCTGTCACGTCTTAAGCTTCAGCATCCTGAAAGCCAATGGGTGGTGCCCACTTTCAGAACCACCTTCCACAGGAAGTTCGGAGTTGGGAAAATTTCTAGGACCTGAAGTTCTTGGACCAGCTCTCTGGCCCGCCTGCCCATGGAAGAAAATGAATAGAAAGCCCAGGAAGTAACCATCACCTTAGCCTTGAATAACTGGGCCATGCCGAAATGAGAAGTGAGCAGTGAATGAAGGTGTGGGCCACCTTTATACCTATAACCTCGGGCATGTGTAGTACCTTTCTCAGGACCAGGCATTGCTGCATCCTGACCCCTCTACTCCATGGGGTTCAGCTCCAAGGCTGTCTTAAAGAGCTCCTGGATACAGAGGACAAGAGAGACAGAAAGTGTCCACAGGTAGAAAGTGAGCAGCTAAGTAGTGTGTATGTTCCAGGTCTTTCTAGTCAGGCTGGACATACTGAGGGGACAGAGGACAGGCCCCCCGAGACTGTCCGACATGGCAGCGGCATGAGCCCTTCATGGCTACTGACCAAGCACACATGGCTGATTCACTTTAGATGGGCTGTACTTGTGAAACAGATGTTGAATTTCGAAGACTTATTATAAAACAAAGAATTCAAAATATTTCATTTTTTTTACTTTAATCTCATGTTGAAATGACAATAATGAGCTAAATTAAATATATTAAATTAACCTGCTTCTTACTTTTTTTAAATTTTTAAATTACACGTGTGGCTCGTGTTACATGTCTGTGACAGCTGAGCCAGAGCCTGCTGCCTACCCCCCAAAGTCCTGCTCAGCCGGCCACGCACCTGCCGGGTGGGGGAGGCCGGGCTGCGCAGTGGGTAAGTCAGCCAGGGTTTAGCAGTGGGATTCACCCAACAACTTGCCTGTGGTGGTTTGAATAGATGGGCCCCAATATATTCAGTTTATTCGTTTGTAGTTTGCATCTGCAGCCACCTGGCTGGAGGCAGTGTCGCTGGGTAGATCTTAAGGTGTGGTGGTATGGTTCAGATTTCAATCTAAAGATATGCAAAGAGCGCCTAGTTGGAGTGCCTGAAGTGTGCTGTGCTGCGTGGCTTTGGGCCTGTACTTCTCTCTGTCTGCTTGGTCCCGTGAAGGCAGGCCAGCTTCTTCTGCCATTTATGGAACGTCCCCTGGATCTATAGGCTTCAATAAATATCCCTTCCTCCATCACCGTGCCTGGTCTGGAAGTTCATCTCAGCGAACCTGAAGCTATCTGTTACATTGCCATTACACAGTTTGTTGAGCCCCTCTCTGCCTCTGTTCCCCCTCCATAGGACAGGAAAGGTCATAACACCTGATTCACAGGATTCCTATGAGAATGAAACAAATTAGCCCATGCCAAGCAAGACGCTCAATACCCAGCATGTGCCAGGGACTCTGTTGGTTCCATTAACACCATCACTGGTCCCACCATAATCATCATGACTACCCCCACCACCACCAACGTGCCCTCATCAACACCGTCACTGTCGCCAACGCCGTCATCAACAGTTTGAGTTAGACATAGACTCTGGGGCTGATGTTTGAGTTCCGACACAGAACTTCTGAGGTACGAGTGCCTGAGAGGGTCTCCTAGGGCTCACCTTTCATCCATCAGTCTGCCTCCTCCAAAATGCCGCAGAGCTCAGAGCCTTACCACTCTCCCCCCTCCCCCCTTCTCAGCAAGGTGTTCAGCAGGGGAGCCGCAATGACCCGCTGTGTAACTTTTATGCACCACACGGCTAGACGGCCAGGAGGCGATGGTAGTCAGGAAGGAACTGGATCACTCAGTGGGCCAGGGGCGGGAGGAATTGAGGGCAATGTCTCTATCCCCTAGGAAACTCAGAGGGGGAAAAAAAAAAAAATCAAACAGAAATTACATCCAGCTTCTTTCCTGCTAAACCCAAATCAATAGAGAAGGCAGAAAAACAAGTGTGTTTTATTTTGCACAAACTTCCAATTTTCACACTCTGTTCACAGAAGGAAAATGCCAACGGTCCCGCAGGAAGAGCTCAGGCTAGCTGGCTGCAGCCAGGCCTGTACTGGGGGACAGAAGCAGTGGAGCTGGGACAGGACATGCTGATGCGATGTAATTTTACTTCTATTAAAACCAAATATTAAACAGTGGGCATGTCCTGGGGAATTTCAACTTACTAAATGGATTGCCATACTTGGGAGGACCCAGAGAGGTAGAAGGAAGAGGGAATGGTCATCACAAAGCCAAAATGTCCAGGAGTAGAACGGAGAACACAGTAAAATGACATAAACCTGCCAAGGTCCAGAAATCCTATCCTCCCCGCCTTAGAAGAAGAATCTTCAACACCCCCCCCCCCGACCACCACACCACCCAAAGCCCAGCCAGCCACCTCCTCTCCACATAGAGGCCACTGGGAACAACAAAACCACATGCTGTATATTCTACATCCCTGGAAACAAAGGACAGCTGAGCCCAGAGCGAAGAGCTCCATCACAGGGACAGAGGACACATGCCCATCTATGGATAAGGCGCACACAGTCGCTTAAATCCAAATTTCCCTTCCCAACTCTATAAACCCAATCTTCATAAACAAGAGGTTTCTTATGCCTAAGAAAAGTCAGGTCATTGTTCCAGATGCGAAGAAAAGAAAAAAAAGGCTCTCTGGACCCAGAGATCTGTGACTTGGTAGGCAGGCAAGGATGCTGGATTGTTGGGTGTTGCTTGGAGCAGCTGTGGAGTACGGAGGCCCCTGGTTTGCCCCTACTCTGACCTAGGGCTGGAAATGGGGTGATGAGGTGGGGAACCTGTGCTCAGATTCTGTTAGGGCATCTCATCATAGTAGTGAGGGGCCAAGAAAGCAGGGGTGGGGTTCCCTCTGCCCGGGTGGCTTTCACTAGTATCAGAGGCTAGTAGGACCCTTCCCTGGCCTATGGAGGGGGTATTAGGGAAGAAAGGTGTGACAGTTAATCTCTTGTCAACTTGACAAGATTGAGACTTGCCATGGAGACAATGTCCAGGGGTATACGTGAGGGGTTTTCTAGATTAAGGTTCGTGGAGGTAGGAAGATCCACCGTAACTGTTGGTGGATGCCGTTCCATGAGCTGCAAGTCCTGGGCTGCAGGAAAAGGAGAAGGCTACATGTCAGCATTCAAGGCCCTCTGCTTCCGGCCACAGACACCGTGGGACCAGCTCCTGTCACCATGCCTTCCCTGTGATGCACTGGAACCTGTAACTGTAAACTAAAATCAACCCTTGTGGAAGTTGCTCTGCTCGAGTATTTGGTCACAACAGTGAGAAAGTAACCAATATAGGAGACATGGGGCTCCATGAAGTGGAATACGTGGGCTACCTCGGGACTGGATCTTACGTGGGCCGGGAGTACCACACCCTGAGTGGTTCAGATGGCAGCGAGCCCTCCCTTGCAATGCAGAAGCCAGGTACCCCGTCTACCTTCCAAATTCACACAGAGGACCCACACAGTCCACAGTGAGCAATCTCAGATATATGGCTGAGAGATGGAATCCTTACAGTCCTTGCCCGTGAGCTCTCAGTAAACAACCCACACCCTCTTGGAACTCCTGTCAGGTGGCCTTGCTGGGAGAAGCATCCACAGCCCATAGGACCTGCTTATGATAGCCCATCTCGGCCCTGGGGTCCTGGTTGCCCTTGTCCATTGCAGAGAAGTCAGAAGTTCAGAGACACTGGCTTCCTGGCCGAGAGGCAGCAAAGATGGGGAGAGTCAGAGGAAGTGGGGCAGAAGGGAAGATGCTTGTTACGGAGGTGGCTATCTTTTTAGCACATCAGTGGGACCTGGGCTACCAAGGTGGAGATGTTGGGCCTGGACCCATCACAGGACGAAAACACCCTTCCTTCAGGCTGTAATTCTCCCAGGGGAGCTGTTCTCAATAAGCATGTTATGGGTCATGCTTCACGCCTCAGGGCTGAGATGGGCTATCATAAATAGGTCCCGCGGGCAGGAGACACAAAACACAAGTGACCACACTGTGGGGATGCGCCGGTGGGGGCTCCAGACTTCTAGTTCAGTGGTCACCAAACTGGAGAGGTTCACTCTCAGCACATCAGAGTACAGGGGCCTGAGGGAGACAGTTGGCCTGAGACTCAAGACCAGCAGCCTTTGTCTGTGCCAATCTGATATAAGGCAGGCAGGTATAATGCCAAGCGATGGGAGGCAGCGAGGTGCTTGGCACTGGTTTCTGAGCCCCATGGATATGCTTGCCGGAGTGCTGGCAGGGTTCTCGATGGCCCCTGTCACCCTGGATCCCACAGTAGGCAAAGCTAGGAGACTCCAAGGGGTAAATGCCGCCCCCCCCCCCGCCCCAGCGTAGGTCACAACAGCCCTCATCCTCCCATTGACACCTCAGTGGACAAGCCTGGGATGGAGACGTGAGTATTGCGTTCTAGAATGGCATGGAGGCAGCAGGCAGGTGGCACAGAGAAGGAGGTAGGCGCTGAGACTTGGTTTGAGCCCAGCTGGTCCACTCTGGCAGCTCCTCTGACCCAAAGACACGAGCGAAGGCTACACACGCGAGGCCGGGGAGGAATGGTCAGTGTGGAGGCCCCGCTCGCTGGCAGGTGCTAGGGAGTCTCTGTAGGAAGGGTTACCTTTTTTTTTCCAGGAGACGTGACTAGCTGAGAGAGGAGAATGGGGGGCTGGGGGGGGATCAGGAATGGCCCCAGGCACCCATATATCTTCAGGTATGTTCTCCCACCACACTGCCCCCCAGAAGCTATTTGTGGAAGGTAAAGGAGGGTCTGCGTCCCAAGACCCCTGGCCTACCTAGACTTCCCTTCTTTACCCTATGTGGTGAGCCCCTAGCATCCAGATGGTAACCACAGGTGACCCCTCCACCCCCAACCCTCACAGTGCTCCCATGAGTCTCCAGGCCGGGCAGGATAGGAGAGCCACGAGAGCTCAGTGAATAGATTAACCGCTTCAATTATTTTATCTAACAATGACATTTGTATTGTAAAAGTCAGCACAAAAATCAATGAGTTTTAAAGGACAAAATCTGGGGGAGGCTCCAGCTCAGCGACCTGAGACGCAGCTCAGGAACCAGAGGCTCGGAACTGGAGGTGACAGAGTCTAGGATGCCACAGAGCACGTGGCTGGGCCCGGTCAAGCGGCACTGACTGAGAGACGTGGAGGAACAGAGCTCAGTGCTGACGCCCGGGCCCCGATCCCCCGAGCTTGGGCCACAGCGTGTTCAGCACAGCAGATCCCGTGCCAGGAGGCCTGCTGAACAGACAGAGAGAAAACGCCGCCGCAGTCACTCGCTCACACTCAGCACGGTGTGGGGACATGAGTCACTGGCCAATAAAGCACACAACGAATTAGGTAACTTACAATTAAACAAGGGCGAAAGCATAGCTTGTCAGAGGGTCAGAGAGAGTTTCACAAAAAAAAAAAAAAAAAAAAAAAACACCTTTAAGCTGAAGCTTGCTGGGAGGGGGCTAGGTAAGGAGGGGTTGCAGAGTTGGGTGGAGGAAGGCCACTCAAGCAGTCAGAAGGGCATAAACATAGGCGGGAAGCTTAGTTGCCTCAAAGATCCAAGAGAAACCTTTCCCTCCAACCCACTGCATTCAGCACCTGCTTGCCCCCCACTCCAAGCCAGAACCCATCCCCCGCCCCACAGCACTACAGGATAAAGGTAAGGCCGTGGCACACCTCCCTTTGTCTCAGTGGCACAGCTCATGCTAAAGCAGACACGCACAGATTAGAAACAAAGTGAGAGCCCTGGGCTGCAGAGATGGCTTAGCGGTTAGGCGCTTGCCTGCGAAGCCTAAGGACCCCGGGTCAAGGCTCGATTCCCCAGGACCCACGTTAGCCAGGTGCACAAGGGGGCGCATGTGTCTGGAGTTTGTTTGCAGTGGCTGGAGGCCCTGGCACGGCCATTCTCATTCTCTCTCTCTCTGCCTCTCTGTCACTTTCAAATAAATAACTAAAGATAAACAAAGTGAGAGCCCTGCATGGTGGTGGCACATGCCTTTAATCCCAGCACTCAGAGGCAGAGGTAGGAGTTCAGGGCACCCTGGGACTACAGAGTGAATTCCAGGTCATCCTAAGTGACAATGATACCCTCTCTCAGAAAAACAAAAGAAAAAAAAACTGGAAAAAAAAAAGAGAGAGAGCAAAGAACAAGAGGAAGAAACCAGTGTGCAGGGAGGGCAAAGAGGAAATCTGGGGGGCCCAGAAATTGATTTCACCTGGCCTACTCTGTGCTCCGCGGGCAGAATGTACTTGGATTTCGGAGTCAGTACCAGGGCTTCCCTCCAGCCCCAGCTATGTCCAATAGAAGGAAAACAGTTCTGTGATTCTAGAAATTTGCTCTCCATGGAAATTCCCTTTCCTATGTCACACTCTGGGAGCTGGAGTAGATTCAGGGTGTGCGGGGGGGGGGGGAGGCTGGTGAAAGCTAGGCCAGGACCCAGGTAAGAGGAGTGGTCATTAAAAGCACCTGCGGTTTGCCGAGGTGCCTGGGCTCAGGCTTTCTGGAGGAAGACACCTGAACAGGCCCTAGGCCATGGCAAGAAGCAGGTAGAGAAGAGACCGAGGAGGAGAGAAGACCGAGTGTGCCTGGCTCTGCAGGCGGAACTACGGTGCTGGCTGCTTCCTGGAGATGGGAAGCTGGCAGGAAGAGGGCAAGGCAAGCACTGGGATGGTGTGTGGGAGGGGAGGTAAGGGCAAACAGTAGTCATTCCACAACCCTGGCTGATACTGCTGGGGGACCAGCTTGGGGCCAAACAAAAGGAGGGGCCATCGCCGGCAGGAGGCAGACCCTCCCGGCTCCTGGATGTGGGTCCCCAAGGCAGCCTGAAGGCCAGCATATACTCTACCAAGAAACCAAACTGAGCCTTAGTTCCAGACAGAGACCCCTGCCAGCCCTGAGGCTGCGCCTGCCTCTCGGGGAGTGCCACGCATCTCCCAGAGATGCACTTTAATGACCCCAGAGGCCACAGATGTCCCTAGACCCGGACGTTCCCGAGATGCCAGAAGCAGGCAAAGGAAGTCGCGGTCCTAGGAGAGCTTGCTGGGAGCATCCCCGTTGCCCTGTGCCGCCGGTCATTCCTCACCAAGGCCACTGGGGCTTCGCAGTGACACACCTGCTCCAGAGATGAAGAAACGAGTCCAGCTCCCAGCCACCACGGGGTTAGCCCTGCACAGCATATTTTAGGCCTTTTGCTTTGAAACGTAAGACTGAGGCCGACTCTCTTTCTCTCAGATACCCGTCTCAGATTGGATCATCTACACCCCCCAAGCTTCAGCCCAAGCATCTCTAAGGACATTTGCACGGCAAGAGCAACAAGTAGGGCACTTGGCGAAGAAATGAGTTTGCACCTCAGCTGAAGTACTCACATATCCAAACGTGTACTGCGTGCGTGCGCGTGCACACACACACACACACACACACACACACACACACACACACCTGTACATGAGTGTATAGTTAAACATCTGCTTCTGTGCTTCGAAGGCGTGGGCATTCCTGGTAGCCTTCCCTCTGGATCGTACCCTCCCCTAAAATAAACCTTATAATTCATAATTTACCCTTTGTTAACTTAAACAAGGACTCAAAAAATTGGGGTTCATGAATCTGGAGTTTCTGGCATCTATACAGAAACTATCCCTCTCCCTGAACCCAAAAATTCACATCATGCTCCCCAGTGTGGGCTGGGACCAAGGGATCCCAGGAAGGGTACATTACAGGCAAGAGACACAGGAGATTCAGCATCATTCAAGAAGATTCCCCCGGGGTCCATAAAGTGTGAACTTAACTTTGTAAGTTTAGCTCAGCCAACAGGTAAAGGAACTGAAACTAGAAGAGGACTTCCGGTTAAGATGGCGGCTTAGGTACCACACCAAAGCAGCCTGGGGGGGGGAAAAAAGATCAAAAAAACTCAGCAAAATATACACTTTTACTAAAAAGTGAGGTGTATAGGAAATTGAAGCAGCAGCGGAGAAGTAGGAGAGATCTAGAGCATCCAGAGCCTGCACAGGCGGGAAAAGCGGCTCCGGCAGCTCCACCAATCTCGGCGGTGGCGGCGGTGCAAAGAAAGCCACCAAGCTCGGCTCCAGCCGCAAGAAAAGCCAGGTGCAGGCGCTTCCCTCGCACCGCGCTCTCTGCAACTCGGAAAACGTGAGGGGAGAGCGGCAGTGAGCAGCGGAGGAGCAGACCGTGAGGTAGAAGAACACGTGGAGCAGCGAGAGAACCAGAGCAGCCGCGGCTCCCTCCCCTCCCCCACCGCCTGAGCCCAGCTCCGGCGAACAGAGCAGCGGTCCCGGGACCCGGCCACGCCAAACTGACCCAAGCAGGAGCAGAGTTCGGCAGCAACATCAGTGGCTCCAGCACCGGTAACAGTGGCCCAAGCAGCAGCAGACCGAGGAGCAGCAGAAGCTTCAGCTGCTGACAGACCCAGTGGGGGAGCTGATCTGCAGGGCCACAGTTGCCAGGCTTGGCTTGCCCCGCAGGAAAAGCCAGTGCCCAGCTCCAGAAATCACAACAGCAGCCCGACGACCCAGGCAGCAACTTGACTGAGACCAAACTCATCCAAGGTAACTGGGCTTGCACCAGGGAAGGGTCTCATTTGGTCACAAGCTGACTTGGATCCCTCAACAAACCAGAAATCTTAACCTCTATGTTGATAGAGGATCTGGTTGTTATAATAACTACTCTGGCATACATACTTGGGGCTGTTTTTGACTGAATGGGTACAGTGTTTAGTTAACTTTTAGAATCTACCTGTGTTTTATTCCACTCAGCCTACTTGAATACTCCCATAGCAGGGAAACTCAACCCCTAGGAGCACCTTTGTAGATACTCTCAGAGTCTTAAGAGCCACACCTAACACCTCAAGCTCCTACCCTGAAAATATATAACATCAAACCAATTGCTACAACTAAGAATACCCAGCTAGCTAGAAAATCCAAGCATTAACTTAATCCAACATGCAAAAATATATACATTATAACACAAGAAACACTAAAAAGCAAGACAATATAAATCCACCTAAAAGTATTAATGCATCAGAAATGACCTCCAGTGAGAACGAGTTACAGGAAATGCCTGAGAAAGATTTCAAAAGAATGATTGTAAATATGCTCAAAGAAGTCAGAGAACAAATCAAAGGAGTCAAAGAGGAACTTAAAGAGGAAATCAAAGGAATCAAAGAAGATGCAAGACACCAATTTCATGAAATAAGGCAATACAAGACATAAATAAGGAAATAGAAATAATAAAGAAAAACCAGTCAGAATTACTAGCAATGAAGAACACAGTTAATGAAATAAAAAACTCTGTAGAAAATCTCACCAGTAGAAGGGATGAAGGAGAGGATAGAATATCTAAGCTAGAAGACCAGGTGGCAGATCTAATACAGGCCAACAAAGAGAAAGACAAACTTATAGAAAAGTATGAGTGGGAATTTCAAGATATTCGGGACACTATGAAAAGATCCAATATTAGAATTCAGGGCATAGTAGAAGGAGAAGAACTCCACTCCAGAGGCATAGTAGGTGTCTTCAACAAAATCATAGAAGAAAATTTCCCCCAAATTGGGAAAGAGGTGCCAATACAGATACAGGAAGCCTTTAGAACCCCAGCCAGACAAAACATGGAAAGAACCTCTCCTCGCCATATTATAATCAAACTTCCAAACACACACACCAAAGAAAAAATACTGAAAGCAGTTAGAGAGAAAAATCAAGTTATCTACAAAAGTAAGCCCATCAGAATTACAGCAGATTATTCAACACAAACTTTTAAAGCCAGAAGGGCTTGGAGTGATATATTCCAAGTTCTGAAAGATAACAACTGTCAACCAAGGTTACTTTATCCTGCAAAGTTATCCATTCAAATAGACGGACAAATAAGGACATTCTATGACAAAAGCAGGTTAAAGGAGTATTTGAAGACAAAACCAGCTCTGCAGAAAATACTTGATAGAATCCTCCATGCTGAAGAAAAGGAAAAGCACACATATAAGGAACCTAGAAAAAACAAGCAATACTCAAATACTTGTTAAAAGAGCACAGCTAGAACCGGAACCACAAAAAAAAAAAAAGGCAAATATAAATACACACCTTTCAATAATATCTCTTAATATCAACGGCATCAATGCCCCAACAAAAAGACATAGGTTTGCAGACTGGGTTAAAAAGCAGGATCCTACAATTTGTTGTCTCCAAGAAACTCACCTTTCTACAAAGGATAGACATTATCTTAGGGTGAAAGGTTGGAAGACGGTGTTTCAAGCAAATGGGCCTAGAAAACAAGCAGGGGTTGCTATCCTAATATCTGACAAGGTAGACTTCAGTCCAACGTTAGTCAAGAAAGATAAGGAAGGTCACTTTATATTGATTAAGGGCACACTCCAACAGGAGGACATTACAATCCTAAACATATATGCACCTAACATGGGGGCTCCCAAATTTATCAAACAAACACTATTAGAACTAAGGTCACAGATAACACCAAACACAGTGGTAGTGGGTGACTTTAACACCCCACTCTCACCAATTGACAGATCATCCCGGGAAAAAATAAACTAGAAGAGGAAAAGTCCAGGGTCCAGCCAGACACTCAGCTCCACCTTCAAGCAGCTCCTTCATGGTTACACAAAATGGGTGGGGGGCTCACGGGTCCTGCAGAGAACCGCAGGAGAGTGGGTTTGATGTGAGAGGTGTCTTTGGTGCAGTGGTCCAGGCCAACTGAAGACCTGACACGGATAGGAGGAGCAAGGCACAATTACAACAAAAATTAGAGGCAGGCCTAGGGATTTGATCACCACAGACCCAAGGCGTTACAATGACCCTTGGGGTCGTTGCTCTGAGATAGCTATGTGCTTGGTCCTACAGTGACTCTGGCATAGTGAACAGAGGATGACAGAGGAACTGCTGGGTCTGTGGTGCCATCCTGCAGCACTCGGGCAGTGGTGTGCTGGGAATAGCTCTCCGGAAGAAAAATAATAAATAAAGCCCTGACTTACAGTATTTGGTGATGATTCTCTTGGTGCAAACGTTCCCACCTTGATTGATTTTAACCTACCAGAATGACTTTACTGAGCCTGGAGCTGCCACAGTAGCTGGTGTGAGCTGCTTCCAGCACACCCCTGCCAGGGACGCTCACATGTGCCCAGTTCCATCATAAAAGTGTGGAGGGACGCTGCCAAGAAGAAAATGGAGGTGGGAATCAAAGCCAGTGACATTAGGAAATGCTGACGGGGCACCACTAAGGCCTGGCAAGTAAAACTAGTCTGAGAGTCACACAGCCCCTCCAGAGGACTCCACAGCAGCTGTCTCAGCTGGAATTTCTGCTGCACAGTCACCAAACCAGGTCCCTACCCCAGCCAGCCAGCCCTACTCAGGAATCCCCAGAGGTCAGCCTCAGTCCCAGCCATCATCGTTCTCCATTCTACAGAAGTACCCTCCTGCAGATGCCCATCCCCGGGGATATGTCACCAGCGGATGCTCCTGGGAACCCCTCTTCTTTGAAATATAGCCACCTCACTTATCCTGCTGCTCAAAACATAGTGGGAGCTGAGGAGGGTGAACAGAGGCGAGAGAAGGACCCACAGCAGCCTCAGCTGTGAATAGGCACCCTTGAATGTACTCTACTCGAAAGACAAGCCAGGGCTGGAGAGATGGCTTAGCGGTTGAGGCACTTGCCTGCAAAGCCAAAGGACCCAGGTTCAATTCCCCCAGGACCCAGGTGCACAAGGTAGAGCATGCATCGGGAATTCGTTTGCAGTGGCTGAAGGCCCCGATGCAATTCTATCTGCCTCATTCTCTCTCAAATAAGCAATGATTTTTAAAAAAAGACAAGCCATCCACCATCCTGAATGGAAAGCAGTTCCCCAACCACGTCTTCCAAGAAGATCCCCAGGAAACTAGGACACAAACGAATCAAGGTGCCCCCCACCAAAAAAAAGAAAGAAATGTGCAATGACAAGGCCCAAGCAGGCACCTGTGTGGCCTGACTGACAGTGCTGAGTCTCTACACTAGCTTGCCCAGAGAAGCTGGGAATGCCAGGCTGGCAGCAGTTGACCCTGGGTGCTGGGAGCAGCGCCATCCAGCGTAACATAACTAGAAAACCCCAGTTCTAATCCAGCCTTCACCACTCACTCAACAGACAAGTGGGTCAGCAGCATCTCGAACTATGTGTGCGTGACTCAAGGCCCGGGGGGAATAATGTCACGCCAGCACCTGCCCCCAGGAGCAGAAGAATCATAGGAAAACAACACACACACACACACACACACACACACACACGTCACCACGGCTGTGCAGTTGCCACACATGTACATGCCTAGCGTCAGAGGATGACTACCACGGCATGTTCAGTTGACAGGAGGAACAACCTTTCTTGGGGATGTGTCAGAGGAGATGGTGAGGCTATTCCTGTCTGTTCTAATGCTAAATTGGATTATTGAACTATTGCTTACTGTCTATTTTTAGTCGAATGCCAAACCATTTAAAATAGCATGTTTACTCATAGGTTTTCTCTACAGGAAAGTCAAGAAAAATGTTTACCCTCCATGCTTCGTCCCCCACTAATTAAGAGCTCAGGGGTTTTCTCCGCCTTCGGACGGCCAGCTCCCATTCAGCGCATGAGGTGCTGGCTCTCGAACCTCCCTGTGTCTTAGAATCCCATCCCCCGCCCCAGCTCGCCATAATCTATCACCTAGACCAGTGACATCCAGTAGCTAGAGGAAGGAGGGCCAGGACATGGGGTTTGAAGGTTGGCGGGTTGGTTTTTGCTTTGTGTTTTAATTCCTTCAGAGACTGCATTGTGGGAAGTGAGCTTTGGCCCAGCCAGTGTAGCGAGGGTTTTAATTGAAGGCAGAATAATCACTCCTCGTCTCATCCACAGCGGAATTGCTGGAAGGGACCTGGGCAGCAGGAAGTGCTGCTCCAGCTCAGGGATTTGCTCTGCAAACCCGAAGCTGAAGAGAAAGGAGATCCCCAACATGGGGGGCCGACTGTCATTTCTGCAGGTCAGCTCGCTCGCTGTCTCCCTCACGACGTTTGAGGCGATTAAGGAATTACTGAAGGAAGAGAGAGAAATTAGGAGGTGGGGAATCAACTAGATTA
The DNA here is from genome assembly GCF_020740685.1 of Jaculus jaculus. Taxonomy (NCBI): domain Eukaryota; kingdom Metazoa; phylum Chordata; class Mammalia; order Rodentia; family Dipodidae; genus Jaculus; species Jaculus jaculus. Next base: position 25,935,060 of record NC_059119.1, read on the forward strand.
GCTACTAATTAGCTTGATATCTCTTAATGGAGGTGAGAATCTAACAAGTAAAGTTGTTACCAAGACTGAGGCATTGGCACGATTCCCGTGGGAAGTGGCGGGGTCCCAGGGGAGAAGAATGCTAAAATGGGTGTGTGGATTGTTGGGGGGGGGGGCCTGTGTGTAAAATGCTGCCTTGGTGACTGTTGGAAGGATATGAGTTTCGAGAGAAATTTCTCTTTTAAAGACCAAAACTGTGGAATGATGTGAATAATCTACTTTAAGGCAGTTTAGGAGGTTTTTAATTCCAGATCAGTGTGTGGTCATTAAACACTTGAGATGGTAATTTCACCAAAACGACTCACTTCTGAGTTTCTATAGCATGACGTGTATTAAGTGTTCTGGAAAAAAATAAAATAAAGTGCTGTGAAGCTCGCTTGTCCCAAGGACTTCAGCAGCATGCCAAGAAGACGGCGGCCCAGGTGACTGATCACAGTCTTCCATTTAATCCCAAATGCTATGATATCGGCAGGGCCTGTATTCACATGATTTCATTGAAGTATGGTTTACACACCACAAAAATCTACCAAAGTTTTTTGTGTTTTTTTTTTTTTTTTTTACTTTCAACAGACACAGGGCTGAGGATGGAAATAGGCCATGAGGAATGCTAGCTACTGCAAATAAACTCTAGATGCATGTGCCTTTTTGTACATCTGGCTTTACATGGGTACTGGGGAATCAAACCCAGGCCATCAGGCTTTGCTAGCAAGTGCCTTTAACCACTGAGCCCCCTCTCCAGCCTGTCCTAAGTATTTTGAAATGTACAATTATTATACCCAGGGTCATGTGACCATTGCCACATTCTAATTTTAAAGTATTCCTCTCACCTCCAAAAGAAATGTCCTGTCCATTAGACTCCCCAAACCTCCTGGCTCTATACCATCCCGGTCCTTGGCTATCCAAGACATGTCATTCAGTGGAATTCCACAGGATGTGATCTTTTGTCTGGCCTGTTTAACTTAGTAGATTGTTTTAAAGATTCACCACACACACCACTGTATGACATGCATGTACTTTACTCTTTTTTAGTAGCTGCGTACTATTCCACTGCCTGAGTACATGGCTTCATGCTCATTGTAATGATGACTGTGCAGTAGGTACCATCTTCATCCCCATTGTGCTCAAGGGCAAAAGATCACTAAGCGTGGAGCCAGGCAATCTGCCTCCACAGCCCAACACAAGCCTCCATCATGAGCTCTGTCCTGTTGAATTCCCCAGGTATGACTCATTCTGTAGCTCAAGAAGGGCTCCATTATATGCATGTGATTCTGTACAAGTAACCTGGGATAAAAGCAAGCTGTCAAGGAAGCCAAACTCATAGCTTCCTGTTCTCATTAATACATGCACATTACTTATCTAGCCATTCTGCCACCTGCTTCCTCTCACAAGCCAGCCAGTGATAACAGAACATAGGACTTCACAAAAATTAAGGCAGAAAATCTAAAATGAAATATTAACAATATTCCCAGAATAGCTAAAGAAAAAAAATCTATTACATGATTTTATGTTAGTTTTCATTAAGGAAAAAAAAAATGTGCTGGATAGGGGCAGTGGACCCTGTACATCATTTACCCAACACCAACTTTTTCCACCTGAACCTCAGCTTCCTCGCATTAGTTTGTTTTTTTTTAATTGTTTTTTTTTTATTTATTTATTTGAGAGCAATGGACAGAAATAGGCAGAGAGAGAGAATGGGCGCTCCAGGGCCTCCAGCCACTGCAAACGAACTCCAGACGCGTGCGCCCCCTTGTGCATCTGGCTAACGTGGGTCCTGGGGAATCGAGCCTCAAACTGGGGTCCTTAGGCTTCACAGGCAAGTGCTTAGCTGCAAAGCCATCTCTCCAGCCCTCACATTAGTTTTTGAAGGAAACCTCCAACAGCACATCTTTTGCATGTGAGCACTCACTGTGACTGTAAGACTACAGGGAAGTATTTTTGTTTTTATTGTGCCATGACATACCTGTGAGACACCATGAGAACACCTTTGAAAAGCAAAGTCCTTGCTGGGAGAATGGTTCAGTAGGTAAAGTGCCTGGCTCACTACTCTGAATACCCGAGTTCAGATCCCCAAACCCCACATAAAATCTGGAGGCTATTGCATACACACACACACACCAATTTCATTTTTGTTGTTGTTGTGGTTTCCCCAAGGTAGGGTCTTACTCTAGCACAAGCTAACCTGGAACTCATTCTGTAGTCCTAGGCTGGCTCTCAAACTCAGCAATCCTCCTACCTCAACTTCCCAAGTGCTGGGATTAAAGGTGTGTGTCACTATGCCCAACACAAATAATTTTTTAAAAAAGCAAATTTCTCAGCATCTACCAATATCTAGTCAACATTCAGAATTCCAAGATTACAAGACTCATGGCCTCAAATAGAGCTTAATTGTTTTTTCAAATGAGGGTCCTGATGAAGATCATGCACACTGCCAATTGTTTATCTCTCCTGTCATTTTCTCTCAGTACTTTTCTGGTTTTTTGTCGTCGTCCCCCCCCCCCCCAAGACAGGAGACCAGAATTCCATGGGACATCAAGAAAAGTATATGAAGGTATGTATGTGGACATGTTGTGCTGGGTGCATCATATAAAGAGATGCAGACATGGGTACGAAGATTAGTAAGTACAGGTTATCAATTGGTGAGCCAAGTAGTTCAGACATAGGTGTAGAAATAGGTACGGGTATAGAAACCGCAACATGCGTGGTACAGGTCAGATATAAACAAACACAGATGGACTGTCTCCAAGCATCGATCCAGCTGTTAGTTATTCTCCATAGATTTCTCTCTCCTTTTCTCACTCATTTATACCCAAGAGCAATTTCATCTACTTTTCCTGCGAGAGAAAAAAGAAAAAGAAAGGACTGTAGCAAGGTCAGCCTATGACAGAGAAGAAACGAGGCCAGCTGTTTGCTTCTTGCTTCTGAAATCCAGGATCCCCTCAGTCTAGGAGAGGAAAAGATAGCAAAGAAACTAAGACCACAGGCCGCAGGGAGGGACAGCAGAGGTAGCAAGATTTCCCATCCAAGAGGACTGAGGACGGAGCCCAAGAAGGAGAGCCCCTCCCCCCAGACTCCACTCCACGGACCTCCAGCCATACTTTATTCTCCAATCCCCCCATGAGGGGCTGGGAGACAAGGGAGGCCCAAGTTGATAGAAGCTGTACCAGAGGGAATTCTGTTAGCAGAGGGAGTTGTGGCCACGAGCCACAAGTACCCGTAATGTGCGAGTATGAATTGGTGTGGAGATCGAGCTAGACAGCCTCTTCACGGGCATTTAATTAAGTCTCTTCTCTGCCAAGCACTGGAGATAGAGATAAGTAATTGACGGGTATAGATGGACAAATCAATACACGGGGAACTGATGGATGGGTACCGCTTGTACACACGCATGCAAGCAGCCCTGTGCATGCGCCCTTGCACACACGTCCATGTGCCCTTGCACACACATGCACACACACACTAGCCAGTAGAGCCGATGAAGGTGAACTAGAGGCTGATGCTGAGTACTTTGGCTTGCAGCAGGGTTATGTTTCCCACCACAGCCCTCATTGCGCCTTCCACTCTTTCCACCTTGTAGGGATGGGCGACTGGACACCTCCTATCTTCCCTTTCACCCAGCTGATATCCCCTTGCACCTCCTGTGGTCATCAGGGGTAGTTTTCACTTCCTCTGCAAATGACAGCACTCGTGGCTTTAGACATGTTAAAGCCAGGTCACATGAATAACAGCCAGTGGCTTCACCAAAGCTCTCCCATGTCCACTGCTGACTGTGGTTCACTTTGGCCTCTCGTAGGCTGTGTGATTTTTGCCTAAGTTGCTCAGCCTTCCTGCGCCTCAGTTTCCCAACTTGTAAACTGAGGTGATAATTTCTACCTCATCGGTTGCCATGGGGATGAAATAAGCTGAGGACTATGGGGCTGTTGGCACGGCACTTCCCATAGAGCAGGTGCCCAGTGTTTGCTGAAGGTGAACCCAGCATCTGGTCCCATGTGAACGCACGCACACACACGCGCGCCCGTCACACCAAAGAAAAGCGATTTCAAAGGGCTACAACCACGAGGAGGACACACCTGCTGCTCTGAGCGACCCTGCAAGTGCTGACCTTCATTAGCAAAGGCAGTGAGGCTTCCAGAAGGCAAGGCCACAGCACGCAGACCCCACAGTAGAAGCCACAGGCCAGTGCGGGTAGCTCAGTGTGCAGTCTCAGCCAGAGAGCAGCGCAGCAAGAACATGCCCGCTACCAAGTCACAGTTGCTGCACTGGCCCAAGATCTGCTTGCTTGTTTTGGCTGAGGAAAGTGGGCTGAGGTCTCCAAGTAGAAAGGACAAGGCAGCTCTTAGGGTCTCCCTGACCCACAAGAGGTACATTTATTCCCCTCTCATCCCAGACTTGCATACCGGGAAGAGCTGGTATAGATCTTCCCTAGCTCTAGACCTTTATAGCCCTCCTCTCCTCTCCCCTGGCCATTTAAACCACACACACACACACACACACACACACACTCCTTTTCATCCCCTCTTCCCTCCCTCCCCCCACCCACTCCACGAACCAGAACCTATGTGCATCCACTCTGCCCTGGCTGCAGAGTCTGATCCATCTTCAACCTCAGCATCACAACTTCTGTGTGGAACATCAGCCTATCCCAAGTACCTGAGCTGTTAGGACCACAGAAATGCCCTTGATTTTGCTGTTATTGCTGAGCCCATGTTTCTCATCTGTAAGATGAAAACAGTAATGGCGGCTCCTGAAAATAACACCAGATGTGAGAAGCACTTGCTGAAGCAATGAATGAATGAATGAATGGGTGTATGGATAAAGAATCTCTCAAAGAGGGCTGGAGAGATGGCTTGGTGGTTAAGGCACCTGCCTGCAAAGCCCAAGGACCCAAGTTTGATTCCCCAGGACCCACTTAAGTCAGATGCACAAAGTGGTGCATGGTTAGTTTGCAGGGGCTGGAGGTCCTGGTGTAACCATTCTCTCTCTCTTTCCCTGCCTCTTTCTTTCAAATAAATAATTTAAAAAAAAAAAAAAAAAAAGAATCTCTCACAGAGCCTAGTGCAAGAAACCAACGGCTGCAAGCTCCCTTCCCCATATTGATCGGGAACAAATCCTGCATGGCACCACTGCTGAGGGAGCTCTGGCTGCTCTCACACTGTGCTCTGCACCCCCAAAGGGCTTCCAGCCTGGCCTCCTCTGCCCGACGCCCACCCCGCCTGTACACCCAGCTCTAGACAAGCTGAGCTCCAATGTGTTCTGCTCACTCTAGCCAGTCACCAGAATGCGACTCTGGCCTCAGCATATGGGGCTGTTCCCTCCCTGTGTCCCCACCATCCTGGACATTTGTGGACGCTGTCCCCGACCACTTATAAATAAACCATTGTCAAAAGCCCCCTGCCTGTCCCCACGCACCCTGTTTTGACCATCCTACGTCCAGAGGCCAGTGGCCTGCCACGTCCTGGTAGCTAGTGCAGTGCCACGCTGCGCCTGCTCATGCCTGGAGGCCTGGTGGTCACGACCAGGATACCCAGACGCGCTTCTCGCCCGGCGTGAAGGGCGGCCCTGCAGTCTCTTCAGAGCTAGAGCTCCTCCATGGCTTAATGGTGCTGCAAGAAGTCAGGTGTCAGGGCGCAGCTCATTTCCATCAGTAAATGACACATGTCTTAGGCACCAGATCCATCATCCCCCCTCTCAACAACTCAAGGACATGGCCGAGCCGGTTGTACCTTCCCTCCTCCATGGTATGCTGCATTCAGGGTCATTCCATCAATAAGCACCCTGTCATACCTGCATCTTCATAAACCTTCTCTTTCGTGACACCCCAACCCCTCGTACAACTGCATCCTCACTTTACTCACCTGACAGAGTTCTCTACCCAGTCTCTTCCCACCTGCCCCAGGACCCACTGCCACGTCCTGCCCCCTGCAACCCATCTGGTCAACAATACCACAAGCCTCTCTGCAACAAGCTCAAAGGTTGATACTCAACTCCTGATGTGGCCCCAAGTCTAACTGGCATGCAGTATGGGTTTGGTAAGCTTTTGTAGAGTGAATTCATCTGCGGTGGGGTGGGGGGGCAATACCAAGCCCTGGACCAGACACTAGGGACCATGGAACAAAGCCTAGCTCCTACCTTCAAACATTACGGCCTGGGGCGGGAGGCAGCGGCTTGGGTACAGGAACAGATGACAGATGAGTAAAAGCCGTGTGTGAAGACAACCAGCGTCACAAAAGCAGGTTAAGTGGTTAAGCGCTTGCCTGTGAAGCCTAAGGACCCCAGTTCGAGGCTCGGTTCCCCAGGTCCCACGTTAGCCAGATGCACAAGGGGGCGCACGCGTCTGGAGTTCGTTTGCAGTGGCTGGAAGCCCTGGCGTGCCCATTCTCTCCCTCTCCCCCCCCCCCCGCCTCCTCTCTGTCACACTCAAATAAATAAATAAAAATAAATAAAAAAACTTTAAAGAGAAAAGGAAACACGTCATATAACAAAAAGCAGGAAGAACAGAACTAGCACAGGGCGGGCATCTACTGCTACCGAGAGGAGCAAACGAGGTTCTCTGAGTCACGTCTTCAAGGCCTATTAAATTCACCAGGCACAAGGTGAAGGTCGGCAAGGGCAAAGGCACCGAGGCTTAGAGGGATAGCAGCACCCGCAGGGAGAGGTCCGCGCCACTTCTGAGGACTAAGGGAATCCAACACTGCTGAAGAACAACGGAGAAAGTAAGGGACAACGAAAAGCTGGTATAGCACAAGAAGGGAGGGGTCAGGTCAGGAACTCTTGGATGCCATGATATAAAACTTGAACTTGAGCCGGGCATATGCTTTTAATCCCAGCACTCAGGAGGCAGAGGTAGGAGGATCGCCGTGAGTTCGAGGCCACCCTGAGATGACAGTGTATTCAAGGTCAGCCTGTTCTACAGTGAAACCCTACCTCAAAGAAGAAAAAAAAAAAAAAAAACTTGAACTTGATCCTGAGGCAATGGACACCCACTCCCCATAGTTTGTTAGGCTGGGAGTCAACTAGCCAGACATGTCCCCAAGTCTCCTCTGATGAACATGAAGGTGGATTCGAGAAAGACACTGTTGGTGTCACAAAACTGGCAGGTGGCTATTAAAGAATCGGGCGAGACTAGAAATGGTAAGAGTCATCAGCAGTAGGGAGGGAGAGGGGTAGACGGGAGGATGAACTGGAAGAGCTTATGCTCCAGCAGCTGAAAGCTGATAGAGGAGGACATCAGCGGACAGGACAGAAGTGGGCAGCTTGGAATGAGAATGGTGCCTTCAGATACAGCAGCAGTGCATGGCCGGCCTCTGTCATCTTGCTGTTCGGAGTTTCACCCTGACGGCCACAGACAAGCAGCACGTGGGGTCCTGTCTATCCTGGGAAGTCCTCCATGACAAAGTGTCTCCCAATTTATAAGAAACCCCACGGAACGTAAAGCCACTTCTACTTCTGAGAGCATCATGACCTCCAATACTCACAGAGCAGACACAGACCTGTGCCTCCCTCAACACAGCTCTTCCGAAAGAAACCTCCGACGACTTCCTTCTCCTCCACCAGCACACGAAACCAGACGGGCCAGGCTCGCCCTGCAGCCCCTGAACCCAGCCACAAACTAACTAGCTCCATGCCGCTGCTCTCTCTCCTCCCTCCATCCTTTTCCCGGGCTTTTCTAGGATCCAATTGAACATGTATTGTCATCCTTCTTTCAGGTCCTTCCTAAGGGTGTACCAGAGATGCTCTGCCCACCCCCCACCCACCCCCCCCCCCCCGCACACACACAGCTCAATTCCTCATCGTAACCACGACAGGGAGTTAAGTCTTTCCTGACCACGCAGAGGAGGAAACTGCAGGTCAGAGAGTTTCATTTACTGATCCAGGTCCTGCAATCTGCAAATGGAGAGTCACATACAACTGCATTTCATTTGCATGGAGCCCAAATCTGGTTGGGCTCCAAACCCTCTGCTCCCTGGGTCCTTGAGTCATTGTTCCAACTGGCCATGAGACAGTGTCCTATAGAAATGTATTTATGAACCATGGGGTCACAACTCACAGACTACCCTGCCACCCCAGGCCTGTCCATTACAAAGGATACTCTGGACCAAAACCAGTGAATTGGGCCTATGTACATATTTGTTAGGTTTTCAGCCACTTTAATCATGGTGGGGGTGGGGGCGCGGGATTCTGACAATACAAAGTCATAACATGAGATCCTTCTCATGGGGCATTCATGGGGGTGGCCATGAGGAAGATCCTTGCCCCCACTTCCCCCTTTCCTGTAGAGAGAAGAAAGTAGATTCATGCTTGACTCCACACCTACCTGGACCCAGGTCCCACACTGCACACAGAGGGGCAGGGACATCTGGAAAGACCCACAGTCGGGGCCCGGTTCATGTGCACAGGCCTCAGGCACCACCCAGAAGCTGAAACTCCTCAGGGCGTGCACAGAAGCCATGTAGGAGCCCATGTGGGTGTTCCTGGGAAAAGGGAAGGGCAGCTGCAAGTAAGGGGAGCAGCCAGTGGGCCCCTGAGAAAGAAGTTTCAGCTGGAATAAAGGACAGAGACCAGAGAATGCTATGAGCGTGGACCATGACATGGGGCTGGCTACGGTCCCCTCAGGCCCCTCTCTTCCATCCCACCTTAAGTGACAACGGGCACAGAGACCAAATCATTGTTCAGGGTCATTCTTGGACAGGTTTGACTCTCGATCTCTGGGACTCCTATACCTGATCACGTCTCAACCATAATTAGAAGCCATAGTTCTGTTGAGCACAGATTTCAGAGTATGGAGTCAAGGTCAAGAACAATTTGTGTGGTAGTTTCCAACCCCGGAATTGTGGGTATGGGCAGTGGTTCAGGCACTTGGGCACCTCGTGAGAGAAGCCCATGTGTACACCCCTTCCCTTGGCCTTCCCCACCTGTCCCGCGGGTGTATTTATGGAAGGCCTCGTGTTTGTGGACTCCATTTAGAACACCCTCCACTTCCTAAGGACAGGCCCTGGATCTGAGCCACAAACATCCTCTGACCCTGTGACACAAAACAGCCCCAAGGTCGCATAGCAACCTTCTGAGATGGAGACAAGGGAATTCCAGAGGAAAACTAGGGCGGTCTCAGACTCCAGCAGGGACCTAGTAAGCTCAAGACAGGTTAGGCTAACCTAGAGGGGATGAGGTGGTGCGAAGTACCAAGGTGGGCAGGTAGAGGCCCTCACTTGACTGCTGGCCATGGGGGTAGTCGGGTCTAAGCTGAGGCTCCCTAAAACACAGCACAGGGGCAGGATATAGCCTGCCAACCATTTGAGGCCCTGGCACACAGCTATGAAGCCTATTCCTAGTACAGATGCAAGAGCAGGGTAGGTTCTTGGGTATGTCTACCTATGAAAACATCACCCAGCCACCATGGTAGACTTGGTTCCCAAGTCCACACAAGGCTTCCCACTGTGGTTGTCACTTTATGGCTCTAGGCAATCAGGCTGACGGCACAACTGGGACGAACAGCCCCTTTGCCCAACCTCCCCAAATCCTTGGTTCCCAGAACCCAGCCCTCACATGCAGGGTGGAGACCCTATTCTCACGAATACAGAGGTGCTGGCAGCCAAGCAACATAGCAGCTGCCCCTCAGGGAGCAGGTGAAATGTGCCTTCTAGTGGACAGTGACAGAAACCCAGAGGGACCAGCATTGCAGAGTCCAGCAAGGACAGGACGACACAGACGTTTCTAGAGCTGACCATGGTGGGTTTAGGAAAGGGTCAGTAATGGACACTTGTGCCCATGGACATGAAAGAGTGCTGGTGAATGAACTCGTTCATACTTCCTTCCTTGGAACATGGACACGCTAGGTATCTAGTAATGAGCATGCACTTCCCTATAAGGACAAAAAAAAAAAGAAAAACATGGGGCTAGAGAGATAGCTTAGAGGTTAAGACACTTGCCTGCAAAGCCAAAGGACCTCGGTTCAATTCTCCAGGACCCATGTAAGCCAGATGCATCTGGAGTTCATTTGTAATGGCTGCAGGCCCTGGCACACCCATTCTCTCTCTAACTGTATCTCCCTCTGCCTGCTTCTCTCTCAAACATTTTTTAAAAACCCTGAAACATGGGGCTAAGTAGATGGCCCTCTGGTAGAGCAACTACACAGTACGTGTGAGCCCCTCCCTTCAATCTCCCACACCAGAAAGCAAACAGACACATACACAGGGCTGGGAGGAGGACTCAGGTAAGATCACTTCCTGCACCAGCATGAAGAATACCCAGGTAAATAGATAACCATTGCTCACACCTGTAATTCCAGTGCTAACGGAGGCGGAGGCAGGCAGAAACAGCAAGATTGCTAGGGGTCACCGGCCAGCCCATCTACAGAAAAACAGCAAGTCACAGACCCAGTCTCAAGGAAATACAGCGGAGGGCAATAGTGGACACCCAAGGTCCTCCTCTGGCGGCCTCTCACAGGTGCTCACTGGGCACACGCATTCCCATACACATACACGCACCAAAGAAAGGAACACATGAACACTTCCCCGCACTATTCTATGACATACTACTACAAACCCTAAGAACATGGAGGAAGAACCTCTGAATGGGACAGTGTCGTCAATCTGAGGCATTACGTATGAAATGCTTACAGTCCTTGCCTTGTTGGCTGCCTTGTGAATTTGTTCTGTCTCCTAGACTAGACAATAAGCTCTGTGAGCCCATCAACACGTCTCCCTCTCCACGAGCCCCCAGAGCCTAGGTGCAGAAGGCACACAGTAGGTACTGACAGGGACAAGTACACGGATTGGAAACTTTGCCCTCCCGTGCTCGGAAGCTCTTGGCACAGGGTAAGTGAAACGAAGCAGAAGGCTTGACACGACCACCTCAGCTTCCCTGCACAGCTCCTAACATCAGCTCTCCAGAGCTCTGGAGCCGGGTTCTCATTCTTCCTAAAGGCTGTGGGGTGAGATAGGGTCTGTAGGAACTTGCCAGGGACCTTGTGCTGAGGATGCCTCCCACCAGGCCCTAGGAAGCAGCCAGCAAGCTGGCATGGAAACCTCTGTGCCAAGGCAGGGGGCGACTCTGGGCCCTGAAGCCACGATGCAGCAGCCCGAGGGAGCCTCCACACTGCTTCCCGTTGATCGCCACAAATGAATTTCTTTGTGGAAAGGAACAAACTGCTCTACAGAGAGACCAGCCAAGGCTGCGCCAGCACAGCAGCCTGGTATCTTGGGCATGCTAATTACCACGCTATCTGTAGTTCAACTGATCGGCTTCTCCCTACTACTGTTCCATAAGTGATATGCTGATCTGTCCCCATCTGATGGCTTACTGAGCTGGCCAGTGACTTAATAAACTCTAACGTACACAGGTAATAAAGGAAGAGAATCATAGCATGGAGATTAAAAAGCGTGATGTCAGCTTTGAGAAGGCCGCAATTCATTTAGCTGCTTCTGTATTGCATTTCAAAGGTTATTAGTTGAAATCACTTATTGCATTCAGGGGCTCCTGCTCAAAGATAATCCCAGATGCTCCACCCTTCCCTCCCATGTGTGTGTGACAGAAATTCCAAGCCAGCACGGCTCACTTCTGTGTCAGATGTTACAAAGCTGGATTCTCTAACAAGCCCTACGAAGTCATGAGGGATGTGTAATTACTTAAGTGAATCCAGACACAATGGTGTCTCGGTGCAGAGACAGAACTCCGGTGACAGGCAGTATATAACCAGGGAAAGATGGTAGAATTTGCTTAATGGCTTTATTGAGGCACAATTGGCATGTAGTAAGTTGCATGTTTGACATATAAATCTCTAATGTCAGGACGGTGAACATACCACAAAGTTTTCTTGTGCCCTTCATCTTTTTTCCCCCTCCTGCCCTGTCCCGACCTAGGTCCCCAAGCAACCACTGATCTGCAGCCTATCACAATAGATCAATTGGTCTGTGCTAGAGTTTTATATATAGTCTGTACTCTTTTCGGCCATTTTCTTTTGCTCCACCTAATTGTTTTGAACTCCATCCATGTTGCTTACTTGGACCAGTCATTGTTTCTATTTTATTGCTGAGTGATATCCCATCATATTGCCGTACGACAATGTATTTACCCATTTGCTTGCTCATGGACACGTCAGCTTCTAGTTTCAAGCTATTATCAACTAAGCTACCGTGTAAATCTTTGTGGACTTGGCCTGCCTTCCTCTTGAGTAAATCAATATTGAGGGGCAGAATGGTTCATGTGGCAGGGTGCATGTTTAGGAAACTGCTAAACTGTTCCAAAGCAATGCTGTCACTTTCCAAACCAACAATGCTACTTAGTCTCATTGTTTCATAGCTTCAAGAGGATATGGGAAAGCTGGGCATGGTGGCGCATGCCTTTAATCCCAGCACTCAGGAGGCAGAGGTAGGAGGATCACCATGAGGCCACCTTAAGACTCGATAGTGAATTCCAGGTCAGCCTGGGCCATAGTGAGACCATGAAAAAAAAAAAAAAGAGGGCATGGGATAGGTTGGTCCTTTTTAATTCTAACAGCTATGTAGTAGCATTCCAATAGTAATAACATAATGTATCTTTTCATGTGTTCCTTTTTCATCTGTACACCTTTGGTACAGCATCTACCCAAATGTTTTCATTCTTTAGCTTGCTTTTGTTAAGGTTTCAGAGTTACATTCCACACCCTTTATCAGATTTAGGACTTGTAAATATTTTCCCTGTCTATGGTTTGTTTTAATACGTTTTTTTTGATGTTGGGTCTCACTTTAGCCCAGGCTGACCTACAATTCACTACGTAGTCTCAGGGTGACCTCGAACTCACGGCGATCCTCCTACCTCTGACTCCCAAGTGCTGGGATTAAAGGCGTGCGCCACCACACCCGGCCTTAATATTCTTCCTAAGTATCTTTCAAGAGCAGAAGTTCCTGACAATCATGAAATCGAGTTCATCTATTTTGCTTTATGGACTGTGCTTTGGGTGTTAAGGCTAATAACCCTTTGCTTTGTCTAGGCACAACCATTGTCTTCCAGGTTTTCTCTTAGTCACTTTACATTGTTTACACCAAAAACTGATTATTTCCTTTTTATATGAATAGTGCAATGTGATTCAAGTACAGTTCTCTGCACAAAGATATTTAGGGGTTTCACACCACTGGGTGAGGAGAATCTTCTTTCTTCACTAAACTGCATATGCCGCTCTGCTGAAGATCAAGAGGAGTCTCTGTGCTTTGTCTATTCTGTTAGAGTGCTCTACCTGAGTAGGCTTCCACTAACCCGTTTACTGTAAGCTTTTAGTGTTAGCCCTCCATGGTTTTTCTTCTTTGCTAGAGTTGTTTTGACTGTTTGAAAAATGCATACGGAAATTTAACATGTTTAGATCAGCTTAGCAATTCTATCCCCCAAAAGGCATGTTGGGATCGCAGTGAAACTTGGGACTCATTTGGAGATAGCTGGTTTTTTTTTAAGTATTTTTTTTTTTTTTTTGAGAGAGAGAGAGAGACAGGGAGAGAATGGACATGCTCAGGACCTCCAACCACTGCAAATTAACTACAGATGCATGTGCCACCTTGTGCATGACTTAGTCCTGGTAAATTGAACCTAGGTCCTTTGACTTTGTTGCAGGTAAATACCTTGAATGCTAAAGCCATCTCTCCAGCTCAAGCTAGTATTTTAATAGTAATGAGTCTGATAATCCATGACCATGGCACATCCTTCCACTTTTTTCAGTCACCTTCAGATTCATAGCTTTTGGATACACACCTTTTTGGTTGTTGTCATACCAATCTCTAAATAGATCAGATTTTATGCTCTTGTAAATAGCATTCTTTGATTTCAATCGTCCATTGTGAGTATATAGATGCAATCAACTTTTGTACAGTCCCTGCAACGTTGCTCAATTCACTTATTAATTCTAATAGCGTTTTTATAGATCCCATTGCACGTTGCATATAGATGATCACATGCTCAGCAAATAAAAAGTTTTCCTTTCCAATCTAGTTGCCTTTTATTTCCTTTTCTTGCTCGATTATGCTGTCTACACCTAGGTGCAATGGTGACAGATGCAGTAAGCAGAGACATGCAAGCCCGGATCTGATTTTAAAGGAATAACACTCGGTCTTTCAGTCTGATATGTAAGCAATGGGTTGTTTATAAATGTCCTGTGTGAGGCCAATCAAGTCCCCGCATATCTTCAGTTTCCTGAGAACTTTGGCACAATCGGATGCCGGATTATTTCCAGTGCTTTTTCCTATAACATAACCATATGCCTTTGCTTTTTAAGTCTGCGGTCGTGGTGAATTACAGAGATTTTTAATATTAATCCATCCTTGCATCACTGGACTAAGGCCCCCTTGTCCTATTTAAAAGCTGCTGCTAATCTTTGAGGGTTTTATACGTGTATGTTTATGAGGCAAATGAATGTGTGTTTTTGTAGTATTTCTGGTCTGCTTTAGACTTAGGATAATACCAGTCTCATAGAATGAGATAGGAAGCAGTCCCTTTTCTAGAAGTCATGTAGCATTGGTCATATCCATAAATATTTGGCAGAATTCAACAGTGAACTCAATAAATTCGTTGTCTATAATAGCTCTATGACTGTTCAGGCCTTCCATTTCTTAAATAGGTTTTTGCAAATTTAAGAATTTGTCCACTTCAGCTTAGTTGTCAGATGTGTCAGTATGATGGCTTTTTAATATTTCTTTATTTGGTTTTTAATGTATGTGACATCCACATGCTACTATTTCTGATGATAGTCATTTATATTTTCCCTTGGGTTTGTTGATGGGAGGCTGGTTGGTAGTCTGGTTTTAAATTTTCCCGATCAGTCTGTCTAGAACTTTATCAGTTACATCTTCATGATCAACTAGCTTTTTGGGTTTTTTTATTGCTTTTATGTGTTCTATTTCATTGCCTCCTACTCTGATCTTTCTCATTTCTTTTCGACTTATTTTGGATTTCCTCTTCTCCCTTTTTTGAGCTTCTTAGGGTGGAAGCTGAGGTAACCAATTCAAGAAGTCTCTGCTTTTCGACCCGGTAATGAAACTTGAAGCCACGTAGCCACCAGCTTTTGCCTTCCTCACTGGATGGCCTGTGTTTAGTTACTTGAACTTCAGTTTTCCTATCTGACAACAATCTGAGGAGGTTAATTTTTAAACACTAAGCCCAATGTTGCGCCCCCGCCCCTCAAAAGAGCGATTGCTTGGCAAGCACCTCTGCTCTTCCTGTCCCCCATGAGCAGCAGCTAGCCCACCGCTTTAACATCCTAGGGCACATCATAAGCACTCTGCCATCACCCAGCACACAAGTTGATGCATCTACAAGAGTCCAGCAGATCCGATTTGTTCAGAGAAAACTTGAAGTGTGGGGACTAACTTCCGAGCAGAGCTACCTGCTCTTTGAGATGAGCTACAGGGACCCACGCTGAAGAAAGAGGAAACCCAGAGGCAGGCTCATCCCTGTCATCACATTAAGTAACCACCCCCCAGAACAACCAGGAAAAGGTATCCTCAGGACCCCCTTGATCATTTGACCCTTCCCTGAACAAAGCCTCAGGAGTACAGATCGGCGTGCGTTATCACAGGGAAGGTAGCATTTAGTGTCAATGAGACCTGTTCTGCCACACTGTGACCTCAGCACAGTGACTCAAGCTCTCTGAGGCCCACTTCATTGTCGACACAACAGAAGAGGTGGTGAGAGCAAAGGACTGTCACACACCCGCTCACCACGCTGGCTGCATTCGGTGTGCCGAGTGCTCTCTCCACAGGGCCAGCTCTGCTCAACGGGCAACCCAAGACAGAGCGACTTCTCTGGACGCGGGATTCGAACTCAGTCTGCTCCCCAGAGCCACAGTGCTAAACTGCCACCGTCCACTGCTGCTTACTGTCCTCCCGGGACCCGGTGGAAACTAGCAAATACACCCAAGGGGCCTAGCATGCAACCAGAACCATGAACATCTCCAGGAGGAGCAGCCAGGGTGCTGGAGTCCCTGGAAGAAGAGAGGAGGTTCCCAGAAACTAGTCAGTGGAGGGGCTGCCCTAGTTCCATAGGAGGTATTTATAGTACAGGAAGCGGCAGGCCTGCTCAGCTGAGCTAAGCCTGGAGCTGATTTGCACATGGAATTGGCCATTATCAGCTCATTTCCATAAGGCAGCTACAGGGGAAAACTATTTCAAGGAGAAACACCCCCCCACCCCCCCCCACCACCCATCCCCTAAGGGGATTCTAGTCAGAGCTGCTACATAACACACATGACCAGGGCTGTCACAGCCAGGGGGCTCACCAACCCATTCTGACTGCTGAAAGGAAAGTAAGTCCCAACCAGAGGAACAGCCAAGCCCAAGGCCCGTGGTTGGATGGGAGCAGACTGGGGCAGTCTCAGTAGAGACTTCAGGCCCTGCCCTGCCCATCCTTTGCAAATAATGGCCAAGCAGCCCCTCAATGACGATGTGACAAAGCAAACAGAGTAGTTTGTGTATGTATGGCCTCTACTCAACCTACAGCAAATCGGACATTCTTTCTTCATTGAACAGATGGGAAGACAGATTAACTCAACGGCACCTAGACAGCGAGCAACAAAAAGCTCTCAGTCTATACTCCACTCCTCCCACTGCACCAAGCCGAGTACCCTTGTGGCCCAAGGCTATGGGTGGAAGACCTCACGTGGGTGGCTAATGTCTGCTCCGCTGTGCTGATGGCCATGCCCAGGTCTTCAAGGGCTCAGGCCCCATCCCTGGAGGAAAAACCAGTCTAATGTCCTAAACAGCAATCCAAAGGGAACAGGAGAGCTACGTACCACTAACAGAGCTCCCCCCTCCCCGCGCCTGGCCTGATACGCCTGTTACCGTGCCAAGCCACCCATGGCCCCTGAGCACATTCCTCAAGCCACAACTTTTTCTGCCAAGATACCTTGCCCGAAAGAGGCAAAAGCTGAGGCTGCCAGAGGGTGAAAAGTGATGGCACAAGCATTTAAAGTGTTCTTCTCCCTCTTGGGGCACCAACAGGCTGGCAGAGGTACCCCGAGGCTGTGGGATACATGTTCACTAAGCACATTGTTAACAGCTGCCTTCGCATGGCTGGGACAAAACACCTGACCAGAAGCCACTTGTGAGAGGAAAGGGTTTACACCCCAGGCTTCTAGCTTCCGTGGGAAGTTTTGCTGTGGCAGGAATCCACAGCATGTACAGATAGTCAGGCACCACATCTTGCCACATCAGCAGGGATGGGACAGCTAACCTGAGTGGTAACAGGGGCTAGATGATAAAAATCTCAAGGCCCACTCCCAGTGGCATACCTCCTCCAGCAAGGCACGATCTCCCCCAAGGCTCTGCCAGCTTGGGATCAAGTAATCATAAGCACGTGAGGCTCTAGAGGGCATTTTACATCCAAGCCACCACAACCAGCAGCTGCTGCCCACTACTGCCAACTCCTCTGTTAGCCCAAATGTGCCAGGCCCGGAGCAAGACACCAAACTGATCTTATTTAACTCGATGACCATGCTATGGAACTGGGCCCTGGGCCAAGTCAGAGAGAGGCAGGGGCAGGACCCCATGGCACAGCCTGGCTTTGTAGTCACAGAGCCTTGCTGAGACTCAGAGAAGTCCAAGTGAACCACAGGTGACATCTTTACCCAGCAGGGCCTGCAGAGCACAACGAATCTAACATCCCCTCCCAGCACACGCCTGGCACGTGAAGAATTCCACCTTGAGGGCTGGAGAGATGGCTTAGCAGTTAAGCACTTGCCTGTGACTTCTAAGGACCCTGGTTTGAGGGTCAACTCCCCAGGAACCACGTTAGCCAGATGCACAAGGGGGAGCACTCGTCTGGATTTCATTTGCAGTGGCTGGAGGTCCTGGCACACCCATTCTCTCTCACTCTCTCTCTCTCTGTTGCTCTCAAATAAGTAAAATAAAAATAATTTTTAAAAGTTTAAAATAAAAAAAAATAATACCACCTTGATCTGTGCCCTCGGCCCTCCACAGAAGCCCATGCCAGCTTAGAAGAAAGGAGGCGAACTTACTGTTCTTTCTTGGTGACTGTTCACAAGATTCATAGCTAGCCACAGACCACATTCATCTATACCTCCGAATGTAATTACCACAGGCACCTAAGATGTGTGGATGCAGGTGTCTGTGTGTACACGCTCATGTAAATGTGCACGTGTGAGCATGTGCGGACGTGTATTCAAGCACCCCAGATCTCTCTCACTTCCAGCCCACGTGCCGGTGCACACAATAGGTGTCTGCTAGGGCCTTGCACAGAAGCAAGGTCAAGCATTTGGGGCCGTGGTTTCAAAGTCAAGAGTACAGGATTTATGCCCTAGACCAGCTGAATCACGAGAACAGAGACAATGCAGGCAGTGGGTGCTCCCAGTAAGACGCACCGAGGGCCGTGCGGCGCACAGGAGAGACAGCCTGTCTGGTGGAGGAGGCTCTCAAGGCAAGTCTTGATGGCAGAGGAACAGCTGTCAGACAGGAAGGAACCTGCTGAGGAGAAGAGCCACAGAGGCAAGGCAGTGTTTGGAAAGCAGGTTCCTGGGAGCGGAGGTCTCAGCCAGTGTGTCCTACATCCACCCACTGCCTCTCCAGTAAAACAATTCTTCCATTCTATCCCTCCTCACCCCCCAGCCCACCCCTGGAAAAAAAAAGCCTGTCCCAGAGTCATTCCAGTTCCACCCATCAGTAGGAGGCAGGAGACATGATAAGAGGAGGAAAGCCAGGCATTTTGCCCTTTTTTTTTTTTTAATTTTTTAAAGTTTAGATACACTTTGTTAGATTAAAAGAGTATGAAGAGCTCCTGCCCATAAAAAGGCAGGGGGTGGGAAAGCCCCTGTGTACTTATTTATATTATTTATTTTAATATTATTAAAATATTAAAATATTATTATTTATATTATTTGTTTTAATATGACATGCGTGGCAGCACATGCCTTTAATCCCAGCACTCAAGTGTGAGGCCACCCTGAGAATACACAGTGAATAGGTCAGCCCGGGCTACAGCAAAACCCTACCTCACAAAACCAAAACATACATATACATATGCATATGTTTATGAATATGGGCATGCCAGGGCCTGCTGCCACCACAGATGAACTCCAGATACATGTGCCACTTTGTGCATCTGTCTTTACAAGGGCACTGGGGGATCAAACCCAAGATGGCAGGCTTTAGTAGCAAGTGCCTTTAACCATTGCGCCATCTCTCCCCCAGCCCGTATTGCATTATTAATATTATGTTTTTTTTATGCAGGGTCTCACTCTAGTCAAGGCTGACCTGGAACTCACTCTGCAGCCCAGGCAGGCCTCAAAGTCACGGTAATCTGGTGCACGCCACCGCACCCTACTGAGCACCAGGGCACACACCTGCGGTTAGGAACAGTGCGCGCGTTGCTCAGGACTTCAGTGTGTGGCCTGGCCACATGAGAGATCATCGAAGTATCCATTATTTTGGCCTGCAGTTTCAGCTGCCTGTCTCCTACACAATGCTCACCCTATGCGCACACTCTTCTCGCTGGCATTCCTCAGTTCCGGCAGCTTCACCTCTCCTGGATCCTCGCAAGGGGCCCAGCTGGACTTCCGTGCTCCCAGCTCCCTCGAGACACAGCCCCTCCAACAGCTCTCAGTTTCCACCAGGTGGTCCTGCCTCTAAGACCATTTGTCCGTTCAGCTCCCGCTCAGAATTGTTCCACAAAGGCACTTCCAGTCCACCTGTTCTCCTGGGTGCCAACAGTGCGCTCATCCTCCATGTGAAATCTGTGAATGGTGGAGCGGTGGTGGGGGGGGGTCTGCTTTCCCGCCTGAGCCCCAGCTGACGCTGCTCATCACTGGGCTCCAGGAGTGATGAGAAAGGAAGCTGAGGGAGGGACAAACCTCGAAGCTGCACGGGATCGACAGGGAAATCTGATCTCAATCCTTACAGACGGCGGACCCATTGGGAGGCGTAATCAGGGTGATGAGCTGAAGAAAAGTGACTTTGGAGGCACCGAGAGGAATGAATGGATGTCTTCCAAACAGCATAGCATGCAAGGACACGAGTCCGCACCGGCCTGGGGCGCCTCCACACAGCCACCCACAGAGGCTCCAGGGACAGACGCGCTCGCAACACACTAGGACAGCACAATGGCTAGAAGGTGGGTGCAACCCCCCAACACACACACACACCCCGAGGATGCAGCCCATCGCGTGACCAGAGAACGTACTCAGCCTTGGACGGAATGAAGCTTCAGGACACAAAGGTAAGTGGAAGAAGCCAGTGGCCAAGGAGCAAATACAGAGAAGACCCAGGAAGAAAAGAAGCTGACCCCAGAGACTGGGGCGGACCTCTTCCTTAATGCCCAGTGTGCTCGGTCTTGAAACGGGAATAGCAGAATGCATTCAGTGAAAAGCAGCAAATACGGGATGAGTCCACATCCCTCTCTCCTAGGCCTATTTCTCTCACCACTCCCACAGACCCCTGTGTAACCAACACCATGGGCCCAGGCAGGCAGACAGACAGACAGCCCCACTCGTTTGAAGGAGAGCATTTACCATGGGGAACAGAGACAGGTTCCTGCACAGGAGCCTGGGACAGTCAAATCCACAGAGGGTGAGAGGAGAATGCAGATTCCCAGGAGAGTTCACTGATACCGAGTATCAACTGGGAAAGAATAGAAAGTTCTGGAGATGGCTGGCAGTGATGGTTGCACCACAAGGTGGATATACTCATGGCCACTGGGCTGTGCACTTAAAAAATGGCTGACGTTACAAATTTCTGTGTGATATGCCTAATTTTTAAGAAAAAAAAAAGTCAAGTGGCTGGACGTGATGGCACACACCTGTAAGCCCAGGCCAAGGTAAGAGGATCACTGTGAGGTTTGAGGCCAGCCTGAGACTACAGAGTGAATTCAGGTCAGCCTGGGCTAGAGTGAGACTTTAGATAAAAGTTAGTAAAGCTAGAATTTCTCCATACTCAGCAGTATCTGAGGCATAAGACAAGTGTCCACAGGAAGCTTGTATCAATACCACAGTGACCATGACCTAAGTCTTGGGACCTACGGCTCTGCTAAGTACCTATTGCTGTGTGAATGACATAGGGGCGGGAACTGTGTATATTGTGACAGCCTGGGGAGCAGGTAAGGAGAGGATAGGGCAATCATAGCAGGTCTCCTCTTCAAACCCCAACATCAGCTATCTCAGAAGCCCTCAGATGCCATCCTATCCATTCCTTGCCTCCGTCCACATGCCAGGCTCCCCCAGACCCAGAACATACCTCTCGGTGGCTCGTATGATGGGGGCCGTCTGGAGAATGAGGGTTTGCAATTTACATCCTCGCTGACAGCTGGAGCCTAGAGGAGCGGCTGGCAGAGGCCCACCTTGCTGAGTGACTGTGAGACAGAGACGAAGTGGGGCCGTGCCTGGCGCAGAGCGATGAGGTTTCAGTCCCTTCTGCTGCAGGAAGCATCTAGTCTGCTTATAAACCGGCAGTGAAGCTTGACTGAATGCCTTTGGTAAGCCTCCAGGTACAGGGCAGCAAAGCCCATGTTGTCCAGCAGGACTTCAAGTCCATAATGACCAGCCAGTCACCCAGACATTTTCTCATAGCTGCCCCAGAGCTAAGCATCTTCCTGCCAATGTCTGAGCTCCCTAGCACATGGAGGAAGACTGTTCAGACAAGCTGACTTCATGTTTTTTATATATATTTCATTTACTTATTTGACAGAGAAAGTGGGGGAGAAAGAGAAAGAGAATGGGCACTCTAGGACCTCCAGTCACTACAAACGAACTCCAGACACATGCGCCCCCTTGTACATCAAGCTAACGTGGGTCCTGGGGAATAGAACCTGGGTCCTTTGGCTTTGCAGGTGAACTCCTTAACCACTGAGCAATCTCTCCAGCCCCATGACTTCATGTTTTAAATCCTACCTCCCACATCATCTCCCTGGTCATCCAGGTGCTGGGCCTGAGCCACTCAGTCCCATCCAGATCCGTGTGCACATGGCACCCTTCCTCAGCCCCAGTGAGTGAGAGCTTGGGGCGCTTCCCCTTGCACTTCATGTCAATTTGGCTCCATTTCAGAGAGGTGCAAGGCCTTCAGGGTAAGACACACGTGGAAGACAGCTGCCTCCCACCACCTCACAGGCTCCAAGCTACAGGTGACTCAGTTCTGAAATCGTTTCTCAGAGTTGCCACCCACTGAGCTCAGAGGACCCTGGCTACAAGTCATCTTGCTCTGACTTTGAAAGTTTGTCCCTGACTTTTGGCCTAACCACATCTCCTTAGCAACATAGCACCCAAGAAGTTCTCTTTCTCTGAATCCTGAGGAGAGGAAAAGGGGGGGGGGGGCGGCAGAACAGAGCCGGCTCTCCTCCTGCTGTCTGATTTTGGTAACTGACATCTCACCACCTTCTAGCTTCCTGATTTGAAGAAGGGTTCCCTGTGCCCCAGGAACTCGACTTTCTAGCAATCCATCCCAGAGATATGCCTGGCTACAGGCACAGAGATGTCCATTCAAGGGCACACCCCTCGGCACCGTGTGGCAGCCAGAAAGCAAGATGCTACTGAATTAGGAAGCGGTCAAAGACAGACCACGGAGATCCTCCCGTGGAATGCTGGGTAGCAGGGAAGAAGCAGAGCCAAGCCAGTTGCATGGAGCCAGGGCTCCGGAGCCCAGGTAAAAAGCATGCCTCAAAATAGTTGCCTCTGTTTGCATACAATGCTGTGCATGCAGGTGGAGACATGTGCATGTCCATGTGGTGTGCCCAGGAATGACCTCTACTGCCCTTTGGGGGGCCTAAAAGGTGTTTACTTGTTACCCTAAGTGTTCTTAATTTTGTCAGCAAAAAGTTATCACTTGTGTACTACTTGTAAAATAATAAGAACTGGTTTCAACACCAAAAGAATTACAGTCTGTCCTCCACTTTCCCTAGGTGGCAGTCAGGTTCACATTGCTGGTAGAAGTCAGCCAACCAAGAGCAACTTGGAGGGGGGAAAAGGTTTATTTTGACTTACAGGCTCGAGGGGAAGCTCCACAATGGTAGAGAAAATGATGGCATGAGCAGAGAAGGTGGACATCACACCCTGGCCCACATAAAGTGGACAACAGGAACATGAGTATGTGCCAAACACTGGCAAGGGGAAACTGGCTAATACAACCATAAGTCCGCCCCCAACAATACGCCATCTTCAGGAGGCTTTAATTTCCAATTGCCATCAGCTGGGGAAACTAGCATCCCGTACACTTAAGTTTATGGGGGACACCTGAATCAAACCACCACACGCTGGGAACACATTGTCTTCCCACCACTTACTAGACCCTCCTCACCCCGTCAGGCTCCACTAGAATGCACCTTTGGTGCCCAGAGAACCCTCCCAAGCATCAAGGTGGCTTTGTGATGGGCCCTGTGTGGCCTCCGGCATGCCCCAGGCCTAGCTTCCTCAGTCACTGTCAGGCCAAGTGAACAGAGACCGCATGTGCCTGTTTCCCCCTATTTCTTCCCTCCAAACATCTGCAAAGGCCTTCCAGATGTCCGTGTTCAATGGAGCTGGGCTGAACAAACGCACGAAGCCACACTCAGTGGGGCGACCAAGACGGTTAGCTAGCCAGACACAGATCCCATGACATGTATCAGAGTCAGACAAGAGAAATTCCCAAGGAGGCAGGTCCTAGTGCCCCTCCTGCCCCACCTAGAGTCGTGGGGGTCCACCCAGGATGGGAAAGGCCATGGTAGAGTGTTTGCCTGAGAAAAACCCAAACCCAACCCTGTTCTGCACTGGCTACAGAGCTGAGCTCCCCAGGCTCCCCTATGAACATCAGGCCCTTCTGGGGGGAAATCCCACGGATAGGCTCGAAGCCTGATCCCTCTGCCTCTTCCCTCCCCATGTTGGGTGGGGGACCTTGTCACTGACATCTTCACCCTTAATTTTGCTTTGCTGCCAGAAAGGACGACCAGGGGCATTCTTGTCAGCCAGCCCCCCAACCCCTGCAGCTTCAGGCATGGTTTCTGAGTCTGCTACTGCTTAACCTCACCATCAGTGTAAGAACCATCCAAAGACCCCGCAGATCCTCTCTGAATGTGTTCAGGAAATCAACACTTTAAAGTGAGAAGAGACTGCAACCCAAAACTATTACACCAAAACTCAACACACATGCCCAGACTCCCACGGAGCCTCCAGCCCTGGCCAGAGAAGTTGCCCACAGATGTGTCCCTCCACCCCCCCCCCGCCACCACACACACACACACACACACACACACACACACACACACACGCGCGCGCGTGCCCAGTCACCAAGCCAAATTGCATAGAGGACAACTTCTAGCAAGTGATTACATTCATGGAGGCCAGCAGAGAATGCTTCCCACACATAAGTGGCCATATCCAGGTATGATCCTGTCTTCCGGTGCTCAGTGGGGCCTCATTGCCCCTTCAGAGCCTCACCATAGACACGCGGACTGGCAAATGCCACCGAAATCAAAAGCAGCTGGCTTCATACAGAGACACAGTCACACATGTGACAAAAGGCAACAAAAAAGGACAGGATTCAATTCTCGAGCATTCTGACTAGACAGGAGAGAGCTGGTATCAGAGGTCAAGCCCTGATGTCCCAGAAAACATGACCCACATCAGAATAGATCGAGTCTACCGTGTAGACAGCAATCGATCACTACGACCCCTGTACCTCACCCAGTCACGTAGTGCGGTTGTAACCTCTTCCTTAATGCCTTCTTTTTCTTCTCAATTTGGCTCGAAGCCTCACTAGCCATCCCAAAGCCTTCTCCCTTCTCCTTTCTTTTCCTCCTCAATCACCAGGGCAGCGCTGAGCACCTACCCTGCCATTCAGGTGAACAGGCAGGGACTGAGCAGAGGGGTTTTGCTTTTCTTTCAGGCATGGAGGCACATACCTTTTTAAAATATATATTCTTTATTTATTGGAGAGAGAGAATGGGCACGCTAGAGCCTCCAGCCACTGCAAACAAACTCCGGTTGCATCTGGTTTACATGAGTCCTGGAGAATCGAACCGGGGTCCTTTGGCTTTGCAGGCAAACTCCTTAACTGTTAAGCCATCTCTCCAGCCCAATACTCAAGAGTTCTATACAGGAGGTGGAGGACAAAGGCCATTTCCCTAAACATCCCCAAACTCCATAGGAGGTACATATTACAGTTGTAACCGGAAATCTCAAATAAAGAAACAATGTTTGGGCTGGTGGCATAAAGCTCAGTAGTGGAGCCCTTGCCTGTTATGTGCAAGGCCTGGGGTTTAATCACCAGTATCATTTTTAAAAAGTGCTTCCTAGGAAAGTAAATAGGCAATGAATCAATAACAAAATACCAATACATACCACATATTGTTACTAGAAAATTTTCGGTGCCAGGGCTGGGATACTGTCCAGTGAGTTGTTGGCCAGGGAGGTCCCTGATATCCACAAAACATTACAGGCCATTGCCAAGGTCCTTGGTTTCCCACCAGGAATAAATGGCAAGACCCTATTGCTGAAGACTCCACATACTTGAGCTGCAAGGCCACTGAGAAATCCTGCTGGAACTGAGCTGATGACCTCCACCATATAGACCAGCTGACAGAAAGCTGGAAGAAGCCATTCTGTATGCAGTTCAATGGGAGAGAAATCACCAGTGAAGACACTCAACAGTGGACACTGCAAGCCTTATATTTGGCCAGCCAGGCCAAATGAGCCAAAAGGTGCAATAGTGGCAACATCTGTTATGGGGAAAACCAACCACCCTGTAATTGTACTGGAGGCCCGCTCCATGAGAGGGAATACATTCCTGATACTGAAAACCTACAACAGAGGTAGTCATGAGCCCTAGAGTTGTAATGTCTGCTGCTGTCTGGCTAAATGGATGTACTATGCTCACCAAACTGCCCAGTAAGAATTTCTCTTAATGTTCATACCCATATATTAGTTCTACTATCTTTTGGTTAGAAAACCTCTTTTCAGATGGTAGTGACCTTGGGATGACTCAGAAGGCACCATGGTGCTGAGAAGAAGGGACAGATATATTTCAGTGCTGAGCACTCCTCTATCACATCTTCCAAGGCTCAGGGTCCATTGCAGAAGAGATGGCAGAAAGAATGTAAGAGCCAAAGGAAAGGTAGGGCTCCTTACAATGTGCTCTTCCACACACAAAATTGCCTGGATATCTATGACTTCACAGTGCCTGACGCTACCTACACAAGACCATCATAATCGGAGGAAATTATCATGACATCAAAATAAAAGACTGAGAGTGGGAAGGGACATAATGGAGAATGGAGTTTCAAAGAGGAAAGTGGGAGGGTAAGGTATTACCATGGGATATTGTTTGTAATCATGAAAGTTATCAATTAAAAAATTAATTAATTTTAAAAATACCAATACAAGCTGGGCATAATGGCACATGCCTTTAATCTCAGCACTTGGGAGGCAGAGGTAGGAGGACTGCCACGAGTTCAAGGCCACCCTGAGACTCCATAGTGAATTCCAAGTCAGCCCGAGCTAGAATGAATGAGACCTTACCTTGAAAAACTAAACAATAAAAATGAAAAAACAATACATTCATACACTCAAATATTTAATGCACACCTACTAAGTTTCAAGTGCTATTCTAAAAACTGCAAGCTCAGTATCCTTTAACAAAGAAAAGTAAAAACCTTCCTGGAGCAGCTAGACAGGAGCAATAACCTCTGATGTCCTGTAGCATAGGAGGATAACTACAGTTGACAGCAGTTAATTGCCGATTTCAAAATAGCTAGTAGAGAAGGCTTTGATGTTCCCAACACAAAGTAATGATAAATGACTGTATTGTTTTTTTTGGTAATATATATACTGCAGGTGACAGATATGCCAATTATCCTGATTTTCTCATTGTATATCATATACAGTGTCATATGTACCCCACAATTATGCTCAATCGTTACATGCCAATCAAAAATAATATTTTTAAATAAGCTGCTTATGCGGAGTTGTTGCTTTACTTGGGACAAGACAGACAACAGACACTGAGTAAACACAAATAAATACAATAGAGGGAAAAATAAGGTGGGAAGGGGTGCAAAGAGGGAATAAGGTCCTGAAGATGAGGGAGCAGCCCCAAAACATTGGTAGGACGAGTGTCCCAGGCAGAGGGAACAGCCAGGCAAAGCACAAGGCAGGGTTGTGACTGGCATGTTCAAGGAGACTGGGAGGCACAGGGAAGGAGGCAGCAGCCGGGCAGGGAATAGAGACCCAGTGCCCCCCCCCAACACACACAGGGTAGCAAAAAGCTCTAAGAGTCACAGGTAACCATTCAATACACAACTAAATACACGTCCATAACCCTCTGGTGTTCTCAGACTTCCCGATTCCTCAAATCCCCATGGGGACTAAGGCTTCTTAAGCTAGTCAAGAGATGCTATCTGGGCACAGGCTGGGCAAGATCCCAGGGACCTGGAAATCAGCCACATGAGGGCTCGACAGCAAGCTAGAGAAACCCACTTTCTGGGCATCCCAGCAGGTTCATTCGGTCATGTGGCATCAGCCAGAATCCTGTGCAACAGGCAGAGAAAAGCTCATAAAACAGAGCACTCTTTTGTCTTGTCACCATGCTGCAAGCTGGGTAGACCAGAGCACAGCTGCTCTTCTTCCTGTTCTAACCTTAAGTTTACCACGTAGCTGAGACTAGCCTTGAACTACTGATCCTTGTGCCTCCACCTCCCAAGTGATAAGGCTGGAGGAGTACACCAGTACACCACAGAGCCCCTCTTCATCTGTGGGTTATTCTCCATATAGGGTCCCATCATTGAAAGTGAGGGGGGTTCACAAAAATTGACAATGGTAAGACTTTTCTGAATATTCGATTGCCAAAAATGAATTCAAAGTCAATGAATCCAAGGTGTTTCTGGCAATGTTCACCCATACCTCACCACAGAACCTCACCAAGCCTTGGCTCCGAACTTTGTACTGCACATGCTGTTGACACCACACAGTACTGAAGACGCTGCCTGGAAGATTCCAGTTAGAAACCGCTGCACGTTATGACTTGCAGCGTTCCCTTTTCTACTCTCTTCTAATACCTGTGTATGTGTGCATGCATGGGTAGTTAGGTGGATATTCATGTTGTTGGGTGGGGATCATGGGTGTGTACAGGTGTCTGCCAGAAGTCTACCTCAGGGGTCATTTCTCAGAAACGCCATCTGTTTTTTTTTGAAACAGCGCCGTTCATTTTTCAGGAACTCACCAATTGGGCCAGACTAGCTGGTCAGAAGCCCCAGAGATCCGTCTGTCTGTCTCCCCAGTGCTGGGATTTCAAGTGCATGGCCACTGTATCACAAGTTCTCAGAACCAAACTCAGATGTTCATGCTTGCAAGGTAAGCACTTTATCAAAGGAACTGTCTCGGGCCGGACGTGGTGGCGCATGCCTTTAATCCCAGCACTGGGGAGGCAGAGGTAGGAGGATCGCGGAGAGTTCGAGGCCACCCTGAGATGACACAGTGAATTCCAGGTCTGCTTGGGCTAGAGCAAGACCCTACCTCGGAAAAAAAAAAAAAAAAAAGGAACTATCTCCCTCGACTAAGTTTTCTAACTTTTTGAAACAATGTTTTAATTATGGAAAGCCAAGACTTTTAAAATCTTTTGTTCATTTTTATTTATTTGAGAATGACAGAGAGAGAGAGAGGCAGAGAGAGAATGGGCACGTCAGGGCCTCCAGCCACTGCAGACACTCCACATGCATGCGCCCCCTTGTGCATCTGGCTAACGTGGGTCCTGGGGAATCGAGCCTCCAACTGGGGTCCTTAGGCTTCACAGGCAAGCGCTTAACCACTAAGCCATCTCTCCAGCCCATCCAAGACTTTCAATACATTCCTACCATCGTTCTTCAGCACATAAGTAGGAAATTAATGCATCTTTGAACTCTGTGATAACACTGAATTTTAAAAATTACTGCTTTACTAAGGTCCAGGTGAAACCACAGTGGAATTAGCAAGACAAGCTAGACTGCTGTTTTCAAGGCAAGCCCGATAACCTGTCCCAGTGTAATGGCAATCGACACTGAGGATACTCAATGTACCAAAGCAGAAATCCAGACACTGCTGAGAGCTCAGCACTGAAGTAGACTTAAAACACAACCACCAAGGCTCAGGGAATTTCGGGGAAGAGGGGGTCAGAAAGTCTACAAGAGCCACAGTGGGGAGGAAATATCCAGAGGCATTGCCCCCACCATCACCACAATGACTGACCGCAGCTCTCACAACTCCTAACCCACAACCTCATGATGAACCCCAGCAATCACACTGAGGAGGGCCCTCGGGGGGGACAGGGAGGAGGGAAATGATGGTACCAACACATGATGTGTCCATACAAAGTTCCTACTTAATTTAAAAAAAAAAAAAACCTGCTGCTTGGGCTACTGACCTGAATTTCATTTTAAAAAAATTGTTAAATGGGCTGGAGAGATGGCTTAGTGGTTAAGCACTTGCCTGTGAAGCCTAAGGACCCCGGTTCGAGGCTCGATTCCCCAGGACCCACGTTAGCCAGATGCACAAGGGGTACACACGTCTGGAGTTTGTTTGCAGTGGCTGGAGGCCCTGGTGTGCCTATTCTTTGTGTGTGTGTGTGTGTGTGTGTGTGTGTGTGTGTGTGTGTGTGTGTGCCTCTTTCATCTGTCTGTCAGTCTCAAATAAACAAATTTTTTTTAATTGTTAAATGAATTTTGGTTTGGGATTAGAGAAAAACTGTCCCATAACTTCAGAAATGGTTCTAAACTTACTTCTACTCTTTTGTACTATACTTACATGAAGCATTGTTTGTACTGACAACTACCAAGTCAAAGTTTGGATTCATGACAATAAAAAAAAATGTAACTGTTCTACATCCCGCAGTATCAGGTAGTCAGCCAATATTTCCCGTGTGAAAACAAACAAGGCACTGGGGAGAGAGCTCAGTGGATCAAGTACCCAGCACCCAAGCATAGGAACCAGAGTTCAATCCCCAGTACCTATGTGAAGAATGCCTGACATGTGGCTGTATCACCAGCGCTTCTCCCACAGGACCCCTGGAGATCACTGGCCAGCCAGGCTACAACTGGTGAGCTCCAGATCAATAAGAAGCCGGCCTCAAAAAATGCAGACAATGTCTCTGAGGTCTACGTCCAAGGTTGTCCTTTGGCCTCCACACGCTGACAGGCACACACGCACATGCCTCCACACACATGCATAAAAAAACAAACATGGACTGGGTGTGGTGACACACGCCTTTAATCCCAGCACTTGGGAGGCAGAGGTAGGGGAGGATCATTGTGAGTTCAAGGCCACCCTGAGACTACAGATTGCGTTCCAGGTCAGCTTGGGCTACAGTGAGAATCTACCTTTAAAAAAAAAGAGAAGGGAAGAAGAAACAAAAATAAGCGTGCATATGCATATCCATCTCATTAATATGAAAATTTGCCTTAGTCTTTAAGCAAAAAATTAAATGTATGCCAAAGATTTAAAATAAAGTTCTTTAGTATTTATTATCAGCAAATGTTAGGCTTGCATACCTATTTTATATGCCTATATACTCAGGGTCATGTAAACTTTTCTCGTGTATTAAGAGGTCATGAACAGAAAAAGTTTAATTAAGCCAGGGCTTCCGGCAGCCATGACTCTGATTAAGACAATCAAGGGACTGGAGAGATGGCTTAGCAGTTAAGCACTTGCCTGTGAAGCCTAAGGACCCCAGTTCAAGGCTCTATTCCCCAGGACCCATGTTAGACAGATGCACAAGGGGGCGCATGCGTCTGAAGTTGGTTTGCAGTGGCTGGAGGCCCTAGCGTGCCCATTCTCTATCTCTCTCTCTCTCTCTGCCTCTTTCTCTGTCACTCTCAAATAAATGAAAATTTTTAAAAAAATGAAAGAAAATCAAGGCCCGGAAGAGCATGGGGCAGCCAGCAGAGGCAGTAAGCAGAAATGTGAACTTGGAGTTGAAGACCACATCTTACTGGGCCTTGTGGCATTTACGAGCACAAGTTCTCTAAGCTTCCTCTCACGTGTGCAGGGTTGAGCAGCTCTGGGCGGGGGCCTGGCAGGGGTGGGACCATCAACTAAAGCCCGTACCTGTCCTCCAAGGGACATGTTGTGGAAAAATCCAGACAGAAGGGTTAGCCAAGGTCTTGTTCCCAAGACTTCTCCCACAGGATCTGGCTAACCGATGGCATCCACACACGTGGGAGCTGGTGTGGCCTCAGATCCCAGCCTGTATCCACGTCAGCAGCAGGCATCTCACATCCCCAGACACCCCAGAGCCCGATGCAGGAGGGAGGGAGCTACCGAGCTAATGAACTTTAATCTTCTGGTGAATGCTACAATTAACACACCCCAAAGTACAGCTGCTTTGTAATTAGATTGAAGAACAAAGCCCAAAACACTCTCCGAGCAAAGTTCCTGCCCAACTTCTTCCTTAAGTTTCCTAGCAATTAAACTCGCTTGCTCATTTCATCTAGAAAAAAAAATAGTATTTATTACTTCAATTTAAACTAATCCCATGATACAGGGGTGCTATTCGTGAGTTCTTTCACCTCACAGTGGAGCCCTCCTCCGGCCTGCTCTGCCAGGAGATGGAACGGAGACACTGCTGGCCAGCAGCACGCACCGGCCGGGATGGCCCTGGCCCTGACAACCCTCCTTCCTCCGCGGAGGGTCATTACAGGCGGCCTCTCAGGGTGAAGTCAAACAGCCAGCAGATCCTCACTGCAGAAGCCAGTCTGGCTGCCCTGAAGGTGTAAGGGCTCACAGAGCCGCCAGTGTGCTACAGGGACATGCCCGGGACCAGGCAGCCAGGCCCCTGCTGGGGGCAGGGATAGCGCCCTGCAGACAAGAGCACTGACCCCCAAGTTCTGTCACCCGGAGCGTCAAGAGCGCCGACGAGACGCTGCTACGCTGCGGGCTGCAGAACAAGATAGATAGTTCACACACACCCCACCCCTGGGACTCGGCAGCTTCCTTGGGATGTTGCAGGGATGCGTGGCAACGGGTGCCGTGGCTCCATCAAGTGCATGAGCAGCACAAAGCCAAGCCCTTCTCATGAGTCATCCCTTAGCCCACACACCCACTACACCGGGTGGTGGGACAGTGGCCATCTTACCCTCTCCATACAGTGAGCAAGCTGAGTGCCCTGCCCAGCGTCACACAGCTATAAAGGCAGATCTGGGATTGAAGCCAACAACGTCCCTAACTGCTAACCCCAAGGATTGTCTGCAGCCAGAGAGGCAAAGATCCAAGTCCCTAGCACCAAGGCAGCCCTGAGGTCCCCCGCTCCCGTCTCCACCACTGTGAAGGGAAGAATGCCACTCCTGGTCCCCACATGGGGGCTTACTGCCATCACACAGACTACATGACAGACACGGCTGTGTGCTTTCCCTCCCAGCCCAGATGCCACCTTTGCCTTCCACAGAAGGGGAAGCTGACACAGGGAGAAGTCACCATGAGCAAGAGGAGAATGGGGGCTGGAGAAATGGCTTAACGGTTAAGGCGCTTGCCTGCAAAGCCAAAGGACCCAGATTCAATTCCCCAAGACCCACATAAGCCAGATCCACATATGTCTGGAGTTCATAGACAGTGGCTGAAGGCCCTGGCATGTCCATATTCTCCCTCCCTTCCTCTCTCCATCTCTCCCTCAAAAAAAGGTAAATTAATTTTCTTTTTAATGTAACAAGCACAGGAATAGCTATCTATACTTACTTTTATGCCTTTGTTTTTCACACCAGATACAAAACTCCAAAGAAACTTCAGTAAAAATATATTTTAAGGCTGGAGAGATGGCTTAACCAGACACTTGTCTGTGAAGCCTAAGGACCCAGGTACAATTCCCCAGGACCCACGTAGGCCAGATGCACAAGGTGGCACACTCACCTGGAGCTTCTTTACAGTGGATAGAGGCCCTGGCGCACCCATGTTCTCCCTCCCTCCCTCTTTCCTTCACTGTCTCCCTGTCTAAAATAAAAAATATTTTCAAAAAATTATAATTCAGGCTGGAGAGATGGCTTAGAGATTAAGGCACTTGCCTGCGAAGCCCAAGAGCCCCCGTTTGATTCTCCAGGTCTCACATAAGCCAGATGCACATATTGGCACATGTGTCTAGAGTTCATTTGCAATGGCTAGAGGCCCTGGCACACCCATATTCATATTCGCTCTCTCTCCCTTCTTCCCTCCCTCCCTGTCTCTAAAAAATAAATAAAATTTAAAAAGAAATGACACCCATACATACTCGCCTTTCTCAAGGTACTAAAACACCCTTCCTTATAGTGACTAACTTTCCCGGGCTATTGTGAGTGTCTGCTCAGGTACACATGTCCTGAGCACACGCTTACAATGAAACGGGGCTCTCCGCCATTTTTCTCTGCTTGTTACTGTCATGTGTTAGAACCACTATTTTCCACTTAGGGTACACATCCTAGTATACAATCAACTAAGGACAGATATTTAGGCGGTTGCCCATTTCTGCTGTGACCAAAACTGCTACAGTTAAATCGTCATGCACTAAAAATAGACTCTACCTGCGGTGTGTGCTGGCCCCAGCTTTGCCCCCGGCAGAGGTGCCCAGGAAATCAGACCCTGGCAAGCTGCCACTCATCAGCCATACCCTAGCCTATAGCAGTCCACACTCAGCTCAGAGGGTGGCAGCGGGGATGACACGAGCTGGTGAAGCGAAAACCTCCCGCGCCACCCAGCCCAGCCCAAGGGAGCAAGAGCAGTGTTCACCGGGACGGTCAGCACCGATGCTGAGCCCAGGGTTTGTCCACGGTGGAACCACAGCTCCGGCAATGGCTTGGCCTCTTCCAGTTTGTTTGCAGTCAGAGTTGAAACAGGAGGGTCAGAGCCTGCTGGGTGTAAAACCAGCCCATCTCCTTTGCTGCACTTGCGTCTCTGGACTAAGGTATGACGGATGGGTGACCGGAAGTAGTAGAAAAGTTGAAGGGTTCCCAGGGACTCGTGGCTTCTCTGCGGGTCTCCTGGGCCTGGCCGACCTGTCTCTCTCTAAGCTTCATCTTTGGCTGGGGTGACCTGCATGTAAAACATCCCTCAAATAACCTCAAATATCCGTGACTAAGCTTCCTGCTTAGGCCCCAGCCAGTGGAGCCTTTGGGAGGTGGAACGTTACTGAAGAAAGTTTGTCACTGGAGGTGGCCCTTGACAATTGTTAGTCCAGCCCTACTGGGTGCTGAGCTGGCTCACTCAAATGACTTCCTTCACACTTCGTTTAGAGACGCGATGCCTCAACAGCCTGCTCTGCCATGCCTCCCTCTGTCATAACAAATCTTTCCCTTGAAACCGGAAACCTAAAATAATCCCTTTCCTCCCGTAAGTTTCTTCTGTTCAGCTGTCGTATCCCAGTAATGAGAAAGTAACTGCTATACTGGTGTTGGCCCCTAATCCAGCTACATAATCCTTCCTTCTCTTGGTTGTTCCCAGACTGTTCCACATGTTTTTACTTCTGTCTGGAATACCCTTCCCCTACCTGACCCACGCTCTACTATTCTTTGCTTATGTAACTTCTAATTGTCCATTATACACTAGCTTAAGCCACACCTCCTCCAGGAAGCTCTCCTTAACCATCTTTCCACAGGCCATGTTAGATAAGCATACCTTCCTTCCTCCTTCACCATCTAAAGTAAGCATGAGCCTTTCTCCATCACCACCAGCTCACAGCAGAGCCAGACAGTGTCTGGGAAGGAATGCTGGCCACCGCTGCAGAGAAAGGCAGACACAGCCCAAGCTGGGGTCCACCTGTAGATGGACAGGTAGACATTCAGGACCTTGTTTCCATGCATAAAATAAGCAAGACACTATCAATATCACATGAGAAAGGAAAATTCTTTCTATTAATTGGAAAGCAAGGGACTAGAGAGTTGGCTTGGCTGTTGAGGTGCTTGCCTGCAAAGCCCAAGTACCCAGGCTCGATTCTCAAGCATCCACGTAAACCAGATGCAAAAGGTGGCGCATGTGTCTGAGGTTTGCTGATGGTGACTGGGAGCCCTGGCACACCCATACTCTTTCTCACGTGCAGGCCTGCTCATGTGCTCTCTCTAATAAATAAGATTTTAAAAAAATAATACAAGCAAGCTAATCATAAAGATGACGATGTTTGACAACAATACAATAAAGACCTTCTGCTCATTTAGACAAGCAACTAACCAAAGGAAGGCATTTGCCACTCTCAACTCACCGAAGAAAAGGCTCAATGTAAAAATTAACAGTTACAAGCAAGCATGTCATGGAAAACAAAAACAGCCGGTGAAGATGGGAAAATATGTTCAACCTCACCTACAGTCAGGAAAACATGAACCAATATCAGAAGACAACATTTTATACCGGAAGCCTCCAAATAGAGGGTGGTATAAAGTGGCAGAAAGGTTGGAGACCAAGAGAAGCATTGTCAGTGGTCATGTACATAGTCAGGAACATTGAGGGACTGACTTGCAAGATGTGAATTAGGTAAAACACGTATGGACCCTACAGTCCAGCAATTCTGCTCCTCAGAACACACCCCAGAGGTCTTCACAAAACACCCACAGATGACTATGTGAATGTTCTTATTGGTGCTGTTTATAACATTGAAGACCTGGAAATAACCAGATGCCCATTTAATATTAAGATTGATAAACTCACTTACTACACAGCAATAAAAATGATTGATAGACCCGCATTAAAAGGATAAAGCTAGGGTTGGAGGGATGGCTTAGCAGTTAAGGTGTTTGCCTGCAAAAGCCAAAGGACCCAGGTTCAATTCCCCAGGACCCATGTTAGCCAGATGCACAAGGGGGTACACACGTCTAGAGTTCATTTGCAGTGGCTGGAGGCCTTGGTGAACCTATTCATTCTCTCTCCCTCTTTCTCTATCAAATAAATAATTTTTTTTAAAGCATAAAGCTAGCTGGGCGTGGTGCCACACACCTTTAATCTCATCACTCAGGAGGCAGAGATAGGAGGATTGCTGTGATTTCGAGGCCACTCTGTGACTACATAGTGAATTTCAGGTCAGCTTGAGCTAGAGTGATACACTACCTTGAAAAAAAAATACACACACACACACACACAGACACACACACACACACATATATAGCTCAGAAACCTAATGTGGAATGAAAAACGCAACCACAGATGCCCTGTGGTGGTTTGAATAGATGGCCCCCAATATATTCAGTTTTTTATTTGTTTGTAGTTTGCATCTGCAGCCACCTGGCTGGAGGCAATGTCACTGGGTGGATCTTAAGGTGTGATGGTGGGTTTCAGATTTCAACATAATATGCAAAGTGTGCCTAGCTAGAGTTCCTGAAGTATACTGTGCTGACCTATGTGGCTGTTGGCATTTTGGCTTGTGCTTCTCTTTCTCTCTCTCTGCTTGGTCCTGTGAAGGCAGGCCATCTTCTTCTGCCATTATTGAACTTCCCCTGGATCTGTAAGCTTCAATAAATCCCTTCCTCCATAACTGTGCCTAGTCTGGAAGTTAATCTCAGTGAACCTGAAGGTGTCTGCTACATGCACACATACAAGGTTCATTAATGGGCCAAGCACCCGATACATGTTTCAGGGTCAGTAATCACCAGATAAAGCTGAGGACTGGTTGGTACATTATTTAAGTAGCAGTTCAGTGGCCTTGGTAGGGAGGAACTGATCAGAGGAAGAACAAAAGGGCTTTTTTGAACTGATGGTAGGTTGCGGACATCCATTTTATCATTATTATACATTATCAGCATGTATGACTTAATTCTTAAAACGTAATTTTAAGGTGAGCATAAACATTCTTACTTATAAAGAGCAATGAAGGTTCCAACCCATCCCAGCTTATAGCTACAGCTACTAGTAGTCACCCCCAAATACACACGCATGCACGCACACACACACACACACACACGTGTGTACACACAACCCAGAATATGAAGACAGAAAGTCCTCTGTTCTATTCCTTCCAACTCTTGGTATTTTAATATTACAGATTTTCTAGCTCAATTTTCAGTTTTATTTTATTTTTTTTTTCCTTTTGCTGTCAAAACAAGCAAATAAGTATTTCCCATGGAATTTTTTGCCAATCTCATATTTTGTAAACAAGATGCATACAATACTCTCTGTGCTATTTCCCACAGCTTATTATCATTACCATGAAGCACCTGAGGTGATTACCATATAAAGAGAAAAGCTTATTTTGACTCTTGGTTCTGGAGGTTCAAATTCAAGATCACCCACCTCACTGCTTTGAGCCTCTGGCAAGGGCAGGACATCATGGTGGAGGGACATGGCGGAGAACACTGCTTGCCTCACAAGCCAGGAAGCAGCGAGCCAGACAGAATGGGGTCCCACAATCTCCCTCAAGCAAAGGTCTAAAATCTTCCCTCTAGCTGGGCATAGTGGCACACGCCTTTAATCCCAGCCCTTGGGAGGCAGAGGTAGGAGGATCACCGTGACTTCGAGGTCACCCTGAGACTCCAGAGTGAATCCCAGGTCAGCCTGGGCTAGAGGGAGACCCTACCTCGAAAAAAACAAACAAAAACCACCTTCTTTCTAGACTCCATCTCTTTTTTTTTCTAAGATTTATTTTTATTTATTAGCGAGAAAGAATATGGGCACGCCAGGGCTTCCAGCCACTGCAAACGAATGCCAGATGCATGTGCCACCATGTGCATCTGGCTTAAGAGGGACCTGGAGAATTGAACCTGGGTCTTAGGCTTCATAGGCATGTGCCTTAACCGCTACCTCTCCAGCTCCTAGACTCCACCTCTTAAAGGTCCACAGCGCCACCATGCTGGAGACCAGGCCTTGGGAGACATTCAACATCTAAGCTACAACACACCCCACTGTCAAGTTGTCTCTGGGCCTTTCCTACTCTGATCTGACTCCTGTCCAGTGCATGGTTATGCTGGGTCAAGACATTCCTGGGTTTAAAGACAGCAGGCAAATGAGATTCCTCAAAGGAGGGATCCTATATAAGATACTCCCAAAGGCATAACAGGTCCATTCTCATCTACCCTTCTTCCTCCTTGGCAGCCTCTGCCTGAGTGGGGATAGAAGAAGGAAGCTAGAGCCTACTGAGCCCCAATTCCAGAGATAAAATGGTGCCCTGGAAAAGTGAATGCGTCTTAAAGTTTTAAAAAAAAAAATCCCCCTGATCCTCATTTGTAAAATGTAGCAGTAAAAATGAAGTACGATGTGTAAGGATACTTAAAGATCAGCATCAAAAAAGCCCCTATATCCCAAACCACCTCTGTTTGACTTTAGACTGGATAAAACAGTCTTTACACTCAATTTGCTTTTTAATTGGGCTCATCAGCTAGCGCTGTGGTGTGTGAGGTGGACGGAGGGCCATGAGCAGCTCTGGAAACACCCTTGTCACAGCCACGTCGTCAACACGAATCCACCCATGGTACTCAGACACCCCACTAATAGCTACGCTGAGAGCCGAGGGGCTGCATCTAACCACGTGTGAGCCTCATCATCTCTGGCTTGCCTAACACAAGGCATGCTGGGAAACAGGCTGGTATACATAGGAAGAGAACAGCCAGACCAGACGCCAAGTGTCAGAGCAGAAAAAAAAAAAAAAAATTAGAGAGAATGTTTGGAAGCACAAATTAGTCTAAAAAGTTGTGGGAAATACGTGGTCAATGATCACCGTAGGCAAAACCAGAGGTCATGAATAGACCACAGTAAGAGTCATGGTCCTCAGAAATCACCAGGGCCAATTAGCGTCAGCAAACACCAGCAAGTGGCTGCTAGTCCCTCCCTTCCAGCACGGCAGCCCCCAAAGCATCCTGAACAGAACTTTCTAGGGCTAAGCCCACATTCAGCCTAAGAATTCTTCCCAGCACAGCACCAACCACTTACAGCAGTCCACTGAGCAAAAGCTACCAGTCTCCTCACCAAATGAAACTTCAGGAATGGCTGAAAAGTAACTGCAATCCTACTGAAAGTAGCCAAGCCCAGAACAGAGAGCCACGCCTCCTGATCTGCTCCAGGGTCTCTGTGGCAAGGAGACAGAAGAGACCGGCAGGGGAGCCTTTCGGCGGGATGGAAGGAGTTTTATAGCCCCCTGCCCTCACCGTGACTCAGAGGTCAGACTACCCAGCGCTTTCATCTTTCTCCCCGCCCCACCTTTAGCTTTTACAAAACTTGGTAAACGCCACGTCATTGCCCATGTGCTTTTCATTCCCATGGAAGCAGGCTCCGTGCTGGGCAGCAGGGACACAGTCAAAAGCACGTGGCCCTCTCTGCTGAGGCTGACAACTTGGTGCAGAAGTCCAGCATGCACCAAGGGTGAGTGGCAGGCTAAGTGAGCCGAGGGCAGAAGAGGATTGAGCAAGAAGCCAGCTCTGCAGGACAGGGGGAATGAAGACGCCTTTCCTAGAGGACTTGCTTCCCGAGTTACGTGGTGAGCGTAGTCATAAGAAAACAAGATGGCTGGGCAACTGCCCTCAGGGCATCATTCCATCTTCAATAATCACAGGTGGGCTAGAGAGCTGACCCCCTGCTTTCCTTGTGACTGAGACTCTTGAGAAACCCTCCCAGGCCCCAGGGAGAGAGTCATGTGTAGGCTCGAGCAAAAGCAGGGAAGGGGGCTGGAGAGATGGTTTAGCGGTTAAGTGCTTGCCTGTGAAGCCTAAGGACCCCGGTTCAAGGCTCGATTCCCCAGGACCCACATTAGCCAGATGCACAAGGGGGCGCATGTGTCTGGAATTCATCTGCAGTGGCTGGAGGTCCTGGCGCGCCCATTCTCTCTCTCTCTGCCTCTTTGTCGCTCTCAAATAAATAAATAAAAATAAACCAAAAAAAAATTTTTTTTAAAAAAAGCAGGGAAAGGGACAATGGAACCTGGGAGGGAAAGAGTGGGAAAGGCCCACACACACTGGAACGCAGTATGCCCCCACCCTGGCAAGGCCCCTACCCTGGCAATGCCCAACACCTCCCACAAGGCGCAGCCTCAGAGCAGACTGGAGGACTTCAGGGTTGAGACTGCCAGTCCAAAATGTCCTCAGGGAGTAAAGGACTGGCTTCTATTTCAAGGTCCTAAACCCCACCCCAAGGACCTGAGGCTGAGGTAGAAGGGAGAGGCCAGTTCCTGGACAGTGTCCAGTCAAATCCCTGAA
Source organism: Jaculus jaculus (assembly GCF_020740685.1). Classification (NCBI taxonomy): domain Eukaryota; kingdom Metazoa; phylum Chordata; class Mammalia; order Rodentia; family Dipodidae; genus Jaculus; species Jaculus jaculus. The sequence continues at coordinate 25,975,110 of NC_059119.1, forward strand.
GTCTCAGGCCACCCTTGCCCTCCCCACCCCCACCCCCACACACACACACCAGGGCCCCATCATCTTGATTTCAGCACTGTAACTGTTTGCTCTTTCAATTCTTCCTGGAAGGCTCCAAACAGTGTATTTGTTCAAGAGCCTAAGGACAGCATCCCAGCCCTAGGGAAGCAGAGTATTTAGGCAAATGCAAACATATGCTGATTTCTTTTCTTAGTTACATTCTTGGCAAAGGGATTACTTCACCAAGAGATAAAAATGGGACTTTGAGGAGTTCAGCCACTCCATCCTGGCCCCAGCCAGGGGGCTGCTAAGCTTCACCAGTCCCCTGCATCCTTAGCAGGTGATGGAGTGGCTATAAACAAGAAGCACAGGAATTGCAGAGAGAGAACTACTCTGGATGCCAACTGGTAATAACATGCGCATGCACACTTGTGAAACCACACACACACACACACACACACACACACACGTCCACGCCCACAGTCAGCTGGGCCTGAGTACATGAGAACTGGTGAACTATGAACAAGGCCCACAGATTGGCACCAATGTCAAGCACGGGTTTTCATATACCGCCCCGGCTAGCAGGGTGCTACCCTTTGAGGGAACATGCATGAAGGGCAGATGAGGTTCCCTTGGCATCATTTCTCCTGATTGGATGTGCATCCCTCCCCATGATCTCCAAACAGTCCCTTTTAAAACGCACGACATCGGAGACCATTTCACCTCAGGACTCGGGCTGGTCTGTCTACCCAACAGCCACGGGCAGACGTGAAGCTGCTTCTCCAGAGCTCACTGCTGTAGTTTCCAAAGAAACCGCGCTTTCTTCCGCAGGAGAGTTCTTCAAAGAAACCACACTGATATGTATGGACAGCCTCCCTGGACCCACCAGCCCCGGGGTTTGCCCTGCTGAAGACTCTGAAACCTGGCAGATCAAGGTGGAGGGCCACATGGAGCCGCAAAGGCTGAACTACCACCCAGCATGGAGGGGGGCGTTCTGCAGAGGGGAATGCCCCCCAAGAACACCCAGGCTGGGAGTCTTCGCCACTGCCTGCACGCAGCTTTTCGGATCCCTGCCAGCAGTTTATTAATATTTTATTGAAAACCCTAAGATGATTCAAACTTCAGCTGTCATGATAAGGTGCTGTTGCTAGGCAACTTTAGTGCCTGTCTATGGATCTGGGTTTTGTTTTGTTTTTTCCTAAACAGCTCTCATGAAGCTTAAGGTTGGACCCTACCACCCTAAGAATCACTCAGCCCAGACCACCAACCCAAGATCTGCGCGTCCTCCCTGCCAGTTTCCTGGGGCTGAGCCTCGGGTCTTGGGACTACCAGTCCTCAGCCATCCCAGCACCCGAGACCCAGAGCAGCCCCGGCCCACCTCCCCCCGCACGCACGCACGCACGCACGCACGCACGCACGCACGCACGTACGCACGCACGCACGCACACTCACCGTACTCGCTGTCATAAAACATGACGAACTTCTGCCAGCGCAGCTCGGTCACCAGCCTGAGCATGACGTCGTTGAGGCGGACGGGCGGCCGGGAAGCCAGGGTGTAGGCCTCGCCGTCCGGGCTGGGGTTCAGGTGGCAGGCGGTGCGCGGCGACCCGCCGGGGTTGCGCTGGACAAAGAGGTGAGGGATGTGCATGGCGTCCGTGAGGGATTGCAGCGCGTTGGCCGATGCGCAGCCTGTGGACGTGACCAAGGCCAAAATCCCCTGGGTCATGAGGTCACAGGCTAGAAAGAGGGAAGACAGAAGGGGAGGAGGGTCAGTCAGCAAGGGGTACTGCCATGTGGGCTTCATTCCCACGGCGCCACCCAGCGGCTCGGGCCTAAGGCCCCAAGATGCTGCGGCCTTCTAGAAACCAAGTGCCCGCCCCCACCAGCCCTCGACCAGGAAATGGAGATTCGGAAGTGGCAGAGTCACTGGACTCTTGCTCAGAGACTGGCCAAGAGCCATGCCACATCTTCCTGAACCCACCCAACAGAGCTCTCGTTTAGCCCCTCTGCTTCCCATCTGGGACCAACCAGGAGCCCCTAAAGAACCAAAAATTCACGCTGGGGAATCTGCGTGTCCCTATGGCCTAGCCACGGACAGAGAATAGACTGTGTGCTCTGCTGAGCCAAAAAGTCTATGACGGGAAGGACTTGGATATGGCATCCTGATATAAGGAAGACATGCGCTTACCCCAGAGGGCCCAGGATATGGGGTGAAAGGCACAGGCGCCAGAAACCTCAGTCTCCTGGCCAAGTCCACTTGAATCCAATCATGAAAGTAACTGGGTCAAATCCCAGATGGAGTGGCTGGCTCCTGAAGCCCAGGGATGTGCAAAAGCCACTTGGCAAGCACAAAGACACAACCACAGCTCAGTGTGGGCCAAGAGGAGAAATGACTGAGTGGCCAGAGGTGCTTTCTGGGATTGCCATGCTCAGAAACTGGACTTTTCCATCTCCCAGGAGCCATGAGGGGCACCACTTGGAGGCACAAGCTCATGCCTTTTGGGGACATCAGAACAGCTAATAGAAAGCTGCAGTTCCCAGGCTGGAGAAATGGCTTAGTGGTTAAGGTGCTTGCCTCCAAAGTCTAAGGACCCAGGTTCAATTCCCCCAGAACCCACGTAAGCCAGATACACAAGGCGAAACGTGCATCTCGAGTTTGTTTGCAGTGACTAGAGGATCTGGCGTGCTCATATTCTCCTTCCCTCCCCTCCCCACCCTCGCCTTCCCCCCGCCTTTTCACAAATAAAAAGTAAGTAGAAGTCGGGCATGGAGGTGCACGCCTTTAATCCCAGCACTAGGAAGGCAGAGGTAGGAGGTAGGTGGTTCGAGGCCACCCTGAGACTACATAGTGAATTCCAGGTCAGCTTGGGCTAGAGTGAGACCCTACCTTGAAAAACCAAAAAAATAAAAATAAGTAAGGAGAATTAACTTTAAAAAAAAAAAAAAGAAGAAAGAAAGAAAGAAAGATGCCCTTCCCTACACTGTAACCCCCTTCCCAAGTTTTGAGGCAAACACGTCTTACGCACACTTTGTGTGACGGCAGGAATGTGAGAAAGCAGATGCGGTCTCAAAACACAGCCTGTGAGTGGCAGCGGGCCATCTGCCACACGCAGCAGACTCCGAACAACTCTGACAATGTGGTTCCTTCGCAGGAGCCCTGGAGTTACATCATGCTTCAGACAGGGCTGGGAGAGAGAAGGCCAAGGGAAGGAGACGGTAGGAGGACGCTGGGGAAAGTGTGAGGAGAGGGCACTCGCCAGCAAATGCACTTGCTCCCATACTAGGGCCTTGCCCCTTGGAGAGCACCACGTGTAACAATTCAAGTCCTACTGAAATTCCCGCTGAAATTTCTATGTCCCAGGCCCAGGGCTGGGGCTGGTTAAACAAGGAACAACGAATTATCTCCACGTTCTCACACCCACCCAAACGCCCCGCCCCAGCGTTACAGAAATTCAATTGTGCCATGCATGTTTCAAGTCTTCTAGTAGCTTCCAAGAGTCTTGAACTCCTTAGTCACGCCAACAGGCACGTCTGGTGCCTATAGCCTCAAGGTTCTCACTGCCACACCTCTCAGCCCTACCCACTAGACTCCAAGAAACCGTCCCCCCATCCCAGCCCCTCACACCAGGACTGACTGGACTTCCCCAGGCCGGCCAAGGGCACTTTGCTGTAGGATCTCCCCCCATTCCGCCTATCTCAGCACTATGTCTATATAACCATCTGGCCTTCCTACTAGGCCTCAAGCATCCAAAAGGCAAAGGTGGTACCTGTGGTATTCCCCATTCCCAGGCATACAGGGTCCAGAACACAGCAGTTTATAAAGACTCATGCAAGGATACCACAGGGTCTGACGGTTGCAAGCCCTGTGGTCAACTGCTCCTCTCTGGTCACCTATCCCAACTGTGGTCACAGCTAGATCCAAAAGCATGAGTACTCTGGGAATATTGCAAGTGACTGGGAAGACGCAAGTAGATGCGTGGTCATGCTGTTTGCCATAAGCACGTGTGACCTTTACAAACACCTGCACACTGAAACACACAATAACGTGGTCTGGTGATCTGAACGTAGCCTGGTGTGTTTGTGATGAAGCCACGTATTTAATCCCCAACTGGTGGAGGCTTTGGGAGGTGGAGCCCTGCTGGAGGAGGGGTGTTGCTGGGGCGGGGCTTGGGGTGTTGTAATCCAGACCAACTTGTTCCACATAGCTCACTCTTTCTACTTCCTCCCTACTGCCATGGAGATGTCACACCCAGCTGCCTGTTCCTTCCATGCTGGGACAGAAACTTCCCCTTGAAACTGTAAGCCAGAAATACATGCCTTCCTTCCATAAGCCGCTTTTGGTCAGAGGTTTTGTCCCGGCAATGAAAAGGTAACTACTATATATGGGGATGTATTTGTCATAAAAGGTATGTAAAAAAAAAAAAAAAACATCCAAAAATATATACCTTCTATGATAACTATTAAGTGAAACACACAAAATGCATGAAAAACAAAAAAGGAAATAGTACAAAATGTTAAAAGTGATTGCAATTTGAAAATGTGTTTCCTGACCAGGTGTGGAGGTGCACGCCTTTAATCCCAGTGCTCCAGGAGGCAGAGGTAGAAGCATTGTTGTGAGTTCTAAGCCACCCTGAGAATACATAGTGAACTCTAGGTCAGCCAGGGCTGGAACGATACCCTACCTCAAAAAAAAAAAAAAAAAAAAAGGCAATATTTTCAAATAAACTAAATGTCACAGAGCATAGATAGTCCAGGAACTCTACCCTTAGTTGTCAAGAAATGGTAGAACCATTCCTACAATCAGACACTCTTGATTCCTTCCCAACTCATCCCCTGTCTTCTGCTGGCCAAGGCAGGTCCCTAGTCCACAAATGCCAGACTCTGAAATCACACAACCGCTCCGAGCTTCGGTTTCCCCATCTGGACACGCACGCCACTGCTCACCAAGAACTGGCTCCTGCCTTCCTGTACGTTTCAGACACGTGTCTGGCACACCCATCACACACAAGCCTCTTCCTATGTAGTAAGCCCTTAGGATCCACCCAGGTGACACGCCCTACGATTTGGAGTGAGGAAAGAGAAAGGGAGCGGACGCAGAAGAGGACGTCCTCAGATCAGCAGAGGGAGATACATGAGGCGGGTACAGCGCAATACGTGCCCCGGGAACCCGGCAAAACACTGCAGCTGCTGCTACCTTACCAACGGTGGGAGGAAGGACATAGAAATCTCATGGACTCAAGTTCCAGTTCTGGCCAACAGCATGGGCAACAGGCTTGTGGGCTCCGAGCCTCGGGTTGCTATTCCATGAGGGTGAGCATCTCTACCCACAAGGGCCGTGACTTAACTACCTGGATCACCACTTGCTGCACACATCAAGACGGCAAGCAGGTATCCATGTCCCATCCCTTTCCATACACCCTCCCTGTTCCCCCATCAATACCCGCATCTGCATCATGCCCCCCAGGATCTGAAGAAATACTAGTCGTGGCTAAGTGTAGCGGTTCATGCCGGTAATCCCAGCATTGGGGGGGGCTGAGATGGGAGGATTTCTATGAGTTCCAAGATGGCCTGGGCTAAAGAGTGACTTCCAGGGCTGGAGAGATGGCTTAGCGGTTAAGCGTTTGCCTGTGAAGCCTAAGGACCCTGGTTTGAGGCTCAGTTCTCCAGGACCCATGTTAGCCAGATGCACAAGGGGACGCATGCGTCTGCAGTTCATTTGTAGTGGCTGGAGGCCCCATTCTCATTCCCCCCACCGTGTGTGTGTGTGTGTGTGTGTGTGTGTGTGTGTGTGTGTCTTCCTCTCTCTGTCACTCGCAAATAAATAAATAAAAAACAAACAAAAAAAAAAAACCTTTTAAAACAGTGAGTTCCAGGCCAGCCAGTGTTGCATATCTAAATAATGTCTCAGATCCTATCCGCCCCACCACCGCCACCGAATCACCTCTGTGGTGGGGAGAGAGGGCAAGGGAACACATGTGACATGGAAGCACAAGGGGACCCCTGCGGGGGAAGAAAAGGCTCTGCAGGAGGGAGGCAGGGAAGAGGGAGAACCAAAAGAACAAAGCACATAGGACAACACCAGAATGAAACCCCTAACTCTGTATTTTAATGTTAAAAATCCCCAAAACAGGAGGGGGTGGGAGAGATGGCTTAGCAGTTGTGGCGTTTCCCTACAAAGCCAAAGGACCTTGGTTCGATTCCCCAGGACCCACATAAGCCACATGCACGAGGGGTTGCATGCATCTGGAGTTTGTTTGCAGTGGCTGGAGGCCCTGGTGTGCCCATTCTCTCTCTCTCTCAACTAAATAAAACGTATTTTACTAAAAATACATTAAAAGCTGGGCTTGGTAGTGCACGCCTTTAATCCTAGCACTTGGGAGGCAGAGGTAGGAGAGTTCGAGGCCACCCTGAGACCACATAGCAAATCCCAGTTCAGCCTGGATGAGACTGAGACCCTACCTCAAAAAAACAATAACAACAAAAAATAAAGTAGAACAGGAACAAGTAGAAAGTAGAACTGAAGAGGAAGAGATTCAGCAGTAGAAAGTGGGCAAGAGAGGAATGGGGAGTGAATATGATCAGAATGCATTATAGGTACATAGGAAATGTCATACATATGTATATGAATTGTCAAAAAAAATAAAGAATATTAACCCCTCAAGAAACAAAACTAATTTTTATAAAAATAAAATGTATTTTATTAAACATACATGAAAAGCCGGGCTTGGTGGTGTACGCCTTTAATCCCAGCACTTGGGAGGCAGAGGTAGGAGGATTGTCATGAGTTAGAGGCCACCCTGAGTCTACAGAGTAAGTTTCAGGTTAGCCTGGGCTAGAGCGAGCGCCTACCTCGAAAAACCAAAAGATAAAAATAAAAATTAAAGTAATTTTTAAAGTATTAGTTTTTATACCTGCGAGCCAACTCACTGTCCCCACCCAATGCTGGCAGCCCTCCCAGCAGAGGAGGTATGGCTGAGCCTCCCCTCCACAGCCACCCGCCACAGCACGAGCACCCAGCCACCGGAAGAGGGTGGGTGATTAAGGCTGGAAGTCTCTCCCAGGCACTAATGGAGAGGCCCAGTGCGAGTCAATTTTCAATCCACTGTGAATGGCCTGCTAATTGGGACCCTGTTGAAATGATTATTTGGAGGCTTCTAACATAAAAATAATAAGATCAAAATATATCAGATCAAAGCCAAATCAGCTATTAGCTTAATCAAGGTTGTGCAAGATGGGACATTACACAACTCATGGCCTGCCTGTGGCGAGATACACCGAACTGGGTCGGAGACTGGGCCCTGCCATGAATGAGGGGAACACGCTGATAACTCGGTAAGGAGCTGGTTCATGTTCATAGTCTCTCTCTCTCTCTCTCTCGCTGTGTGTTTGTGTGTCCCTGTCTGTCTGACTGTCATCAAATACAGATGATTGACATGCACTTCAAACTCCAGGAAGGGCTTCGTTGCCAGTCCTCTCCAGGCACACATGGTAGCCAGGCTCCAGCAGCTCGTTTAGAAAGACTCCTGCAAGGATCTCACAGGCTCCTGTGACATTTCCCTGCCCTGTGTTCTCTCTCTCTCTTATTTTATTTTATTTTATTTTATTTTATTTTATTTTATTTTATTTTATTTTATTTTATTTTATTTTATTTTATTTTATTTTATTTTATTTTATTTTATTTTATTTTATTTTGAGGTAGGGTCTCACTCTAGCTCAGGCTGACCTGGAATTTACTGGGTAGTCTTAGGGTGGCCTCGAACTGATGGTGATCCTCCTACCTCTGCCTCCCAAGCGCTGGGATTAAAGGCGTGCTCCATCACGCCCGGCTCGTGTTCTCTCTGTGTGAGGAGTCTTGCACTCATCCTGGCTCTGCAGCAGGAACTCAGAAACCCAGGCTCTCCCGCTCAGGGCTGGAGTATTCACATGGCTTGTGGGAAAATAGCTGCTTTTAATATCAGTCTTTCCTTCCACTATCACATGGTCATGAAGCTGATTTCTCCTGATCACCATGCAGGCTTGATAGGCTGGTAAGGGCTCCCTGAGTGCAACTTGTGGCAGGGGAAGAAGCAAGCAGAGATGAATTGTAATGAGCAGCTCTGGGCCAGGAACACAGAGGGTCTCCACAGAGGTCTCTAAGCCAGTCAGAGACAAGAGAGGTTACTCAGAGTTCAGGGCCAAGACCTCTCTAACCCAGCATCCCAGATCCACAATCTCCCTCCTGCCAGCGACCCCTGCACCATGTCAGGTGCAGTAGTGAGCACAGTACAGAACCTCAGTAACACTCACCCTAAGTGACCCCGTCTCCTAGTGAAAAAACCTCAAGCAGGGCTGGAGATGGCTCAGCAGTTAAGGCACTTGCCTGTAAAGCCTAAGGACCTGGGTTCGAGTCCCCAGTAGCCATGTAAAGCCAGATGCACAAAGGGGCGTGTGCATATGGAGTTTGCGGTGGCTAGAGGCCCTGGTGTAAACACACCGTCTCTGTGATTCCCTCTCTGCTTGCAAATATTTAAAAAAAAAAAAAAAACAAACTAAAGCCCAAAGAGAGTTGGTCATGTGGCAGAAGGGTAAAGGGAAGGGATAGTAGCAACAGGAGAAAGACCCAGAGATCCGCATCTGACCATATACACAACCTTTCCTGGAAGGAAATGCCTGCAACAGCTTCAAGCTTAGCACTTCCTACGTGGTTACAGATATGAGACTTGCCTCCCAGATACAGAGGTCTTTCTAGGTAGGGGCCCTTCTCCATCCCTCTGAGGATGGCTAGGAAACTCTAGAGGCTGGTGCTGGAGGGAGAGCCACCATGCTGGTGCTGACTGGCTTAGAGACCCCACACCACCAGGGACACCAGACAATCCCTGAATACTTGGGAATCAGTCCTTGTAACCCTTTTCCTCTGAGATCCCAAGCTCTTCAACAAGTATCTTTGCTTTAACTGGCTTCTGATCTCCACCTCAACAAGCAACAGGGCCATTTCCAGACAGACCAGGCAAGAGAGGGGCCCCACCTGAGGGAGAAATCACCTGGTATAGGTGCTTCATTTCAGCCAGGCCTGGCCAAGTTCAGCTGGTCCCTGCAGGTGGCAGAAAGGGAGGCAGGCTGGGAGCAGACTCAGAGGAGCCCTTCCCAGCGAAGAGAATTAGTCTCCCCTGAGAGTCCAGCACCTACCTTTGCCTGCCCCTGCCTGCCCCCCCCCCACACCCCCGACAGGCCTTCTCACAAGCAGGACTCCTGGAGCTGCCCATTGCTTCACATAATTTTAAGAGGAGCAAGAATCTATTCTCTCCCAGTCACCCTTGTTACTTGTCCCTTCCTCCTTTCAACTAGCAGCAGCTTTATGAATATTTGAATTCTAATGGCTAATGCTTTAAATTAAGGTAGCATTTATAAATACTTGATAGCCCATGAATAATTGACCAAATTTAGTATTGTCATAACTCATCGTAAATTATTGATCTATAGAGAATAAATATTTTTCATCTTTTATTTAGACATGAAAAGGGTAAACAAAACCATGGGCTAGGGAGCTGAGGGGACAGTGCTGTGGAAATCCAGTGCCGGATTTGTGACCCCAGGGCTGGGTTTCTGGCCCTTGAGCAAATGACCGTGACCCCCCACCCCCTGCACCCAATGGTACAGAATGACACCACCCTGTCCCTCACTCTTTCCTCCAACAACTTCCTCCCTCTTCTCAGACCTCCCAGACTTCATCCCCAAGTTCAACTAATGACCTTGCCTCACTCTTCAGAGATAAACTAGAAGCAATCATCATAACAATCAACCCCCTGCCTCTGAGATCTTCACATCTGCCTGTGTTCGTGCTGAAAGTTAAAGAAGATCCTAAGGTCCCTGCTCAGACCTCTGGGATGCCCACCGCTTTGTCTTCTCCCACATGGGGGACCCTCCTTCAGGCTCCATGAACTCAGCCTTCTTGGCATATCTGCCTCTGAGCATTAATTCCCGGCCTTATGAAAGCCTCCCCAGTTGCCGTTCCAGCCCATGATTCTCCCTTTGTTTCCGAGCCCCAGCTGCGTACATGAGGGAAGGTTAGACATGCGCACGCCTGCTGGGGAAGTGATGATGGATTGAGCCAAAAACCCCAACCACGTCTGCACCTGGGGAGACTAACCACTCACACCTGACACCACCAAGCTCCCGCAGCTGGGAGCCTGCTGTTCCTGCTCTTCCAGCCTCGGGAAAGTAGCACCCCTGCCACGGGTTCTTAACCCATCTCTCTCCTTGGCCCTCTGCACCCAAGCCTTCACCAACACCTGGATGTTTCACCTCCCAAATACATGCTGAGTCTCAACTTTCCTCCACCCTATGATCATCCCTTTGGCCCAAACCATCACCACCTCTCCAGCAGTCATGCATGTCTAACCTCCCTCCAACAGATGCATGGCTCTGGCACACATCCGTTGACCTGGCATTCATGAAGCACCAACAAGCTGGGTTGCGCCCACTTACAGCCACCTCCACTTAAAGCCATGGTAGCTGACCAGAGTCCAAATAAAATGAAAACAGAGCCACTAAGGTCCTGTCTCGACATTACCTAACTCTCCTCCTTATCATGCTTTGTGAGTGACCATCATTCCTTCTAAAGAAACATTTTTCCCCACCATGGTTCCATTCACACCACCGGACAACGTTTGCCATGGGAGACTACTACGTGGCCACCGCTCAGTCTCCATCCCATGCCGCCTGGCACAGGTGCAGAAGCACTTGCCTGCTTGCTCTCGGCCCCTGGCTGGGGTAGCCACACCGTGAGCCTTGACGGGGACGGTGGTGAAGACAGTAGCCTGGGCCCAAGCTACAGCCTGGGTGTCTCTCCTGAAGCCCCACTTGGCCATAAGCTCCCACGCAACCCTGGCCTCAAGTTCAGCCCAGTCCAGAGAACCCAGAAGCAGTAGGGCCAGAGGGCCCCACTGGAGGATGGACTATAACCTGGACAAGTGGGCAGAAGGCATGGAGAGGACTGCATAGAGCCAACCAGGAGGGCAGGGAAGAGCTGGCAGTACCATGGGGGCCTCTGGGGCCCCATCCCTCTGCCAATTAATGAATCAAAACCGATTCCCTGCTCCCGCAGGTTGCAAAGCTGGGTGGGAGAGTGCTCGCTTATTTATAGCTCTCCAGCTCCTCGTTAATGACTTTTACTGCTCCGCCAATGGAACACCAGGCTCCCAGCCGGGATTCACACAGAGGCCTGCTCTGAGGAAGTTAAATCAGGACAGGATGAGTCCCGGGCACGTCTGCACAGCACAGCGCAGCTTTCGAGAACTTCGAGAGTGCCAGGCTTTCTGCAATGTTCTCAGCACCAAAGCCCAGAGGCCCCCAGGGCTTCCCATAGGCCCTCAGAGGCTTCCTCAGCCTACCCCCCAAAGCCTGCAAACCTCTAGCCACCCCCACGTTCATGCGCATCCTTACCCACTGCCTGCTCTCACCGCCCTCCAGCCCTCACTCCACACACCAAAGTTCAACACCAAACATGCCCCGGAAATACCTGCCACATCGCGATTGCCTGGCACTGCAGTCAGCTTCGCGTTGCTGGCACAATGCACCCAACCAGAAGCAGCTGGTGGGAGGAGAGGGCTTCTTTTGGCTTACAGCCTCAAAAGGGAAGCTCCATGACGGCAGAGAAAACCGTAGCATGCACAAAGGTGGACAACCTGAGGCAGACCACAGCAGTAGAGAGTGGGCCAAATGCCAGCAATGGGAAGCCAGCTTTAAAACCTATGAGCCCGCCCCCAACAATACATACTGCCTCCAGGAGTCTCCAATTCTGAAACTGCTACCCAGATGGGGACCTAGCATTCAGAACACGTGCGTTTATGAGGAACACCTGAATCAAACCACCACACCTGGGAATCAAACTCCAGCGGCCACCTCCTCCTCACACCTGAAGAGCCCGGTCTACCTTCACCTGCCCTTTAGTGCTTGGACGTGATCTGTACTTTGTATATCTGGTACCCTTTTCCTTGAATGCTCTTTGTCTTCTTTGCCTTTCAAACTCCTCGTCATCCCTCAAAACCCATCTCAAATGCCTCTTTCTCTAGGGAGCTCTTCAATCTTGCTAAGCAAAGTTTCATCAGTTACCTTCTCATTGGTGAAACAAAATATCTGACCCAAAAAAAAAATTACTTTAGGGGCTGGAGAGACAGCTTAGCGGTTAAGGCATTTGCCTGCAAAGCCAAAGGACCCAGGTTCAACTCTCCAGGACCCACATTAGCCAGATGCGCAAGGAGGCACATGCTTCTGGAGTTTGTCTGCAGTGGCTGGAGGCCCTGGTGTGTGCATTCTCTCTCTCTCTCTCTCTCATAAAATAAATAAGTAAATAAAATCATTTTATGAGATGAAGGGTTTATTTCAGCATATAGCTCCAGGTCACAGTCCATCACGGTAGGGAAGACACAGTGGCAGCAGCTTGAGGCAACTGGTCACATTCTGTTCACAGTGAGGAAGCAGAGAGTGATGGCTGCTGGAGCTCAGCCAGCTCTCTCCTGTTTTCAGCCCAGGACCCCAACAGTGCTGCACGCAGTCACCCCACAGCTAAGGTGCTCTTCCCACCTCGAGTAACCTAATAAAGATAACCTCCACCTCTCACAGGTTGTGCACACGGAAACACAATACTGTCCTGGAGCTGCCCAAGGAAAAGAAGGACCCGCACCCCAAGGTGAGGACAGTAGTGTCCATGGAGCCCATGTGTGAGACTACTTGGGGTCTGAAACTGTGCAGCAGAACTGACTGAGGACAAAGCAGAAGCTCCGGGGTCTGCTCTATCTAGAACATGGACCAGGGGATGAAGGGTTACAAGCGTATGATCATATCCAGGGAGGCTGAGCCAGCCATGAGTCTTCAGGGAAACAAGCAGGTGCCTATTTAGAGAAAGAAAGAGGGGCCAGAGAGATGGCTTAGCAGTTAAGTAGCTAGCCTGTGAAGACTCAAGGACCCAGGTTCGATTCCCTACTACCCACATAAAGCCAGAGGCACAAGGTGACACATGCGTTTGGAGTTCTTTTGCAGTGGCTGGAGGCCCTGGCATGCCTATTCTCCTTTTCCCTCTCTCTCGTTCTTTCTCCATCCACCTTTGTCTCTCTCATACAAGGCCCGCTCAGAGCGGCAGGAGGAGAAACAAGTGAGGGGATTTTCCACTCACATCAGCCTCCTCACAAAGGCAAGAAACTCGAAAGGGAAGACACCAGAGACCAGCTGGGCAGCCGCTGAAGGAGACACAAACAGGAACAGCTCAGAAGCTCCCCTATGACTCCGGCACCCTGCAAAGCTTCCCATCCCCCAAGCATCAAGGCCGTGGATGTCCGGAGAGCTCATTCACCCCCCTGCAGCCCAGCACCAAGAGTGATCGAGGTGGGCACTCAGCATCAGTGAGATTGAGAGCCACCCAAAAAGGTAACAGGGCCTGCTTATACAAAGCCAAATACATAGGCCTGCACTGGAAGTGTTAATCTCTCTTTCCATGTCAGGAAAGGTTATGTGTTACATTTGACTGATATATTCTTAGTTGGCTTTACCCTTCTCAAACAAGCTATATTTTGGTGTTGACTATTGTTGCTTTTGATATTTCCTGATTTTTTTTTTTTTGAACCTTTGTCTTTTTCTTGACTCACTATTGGGGACAGGGACTAACTGGCCCCAGGCTGACTTGGAACCAGTTTCAGACTAGAAATGGAAATCTCCCAGTTGACAAGATTAAGGGTGTGGGGCAACACACACCCTTAGGGACTTCGGCTTTACTAGCTTATCTATTTAGTTTAATCCCCACACTTGTATAAATGTCTATATTGCTTAGTTGAATTTTAGAATTTGCCAGTAATTTGCTTCACTCAGTCTGCTACATTGCTTGAATAGGAGGCAAACTCAACACCTAGGGTCACTTCTGCTATTTTTCTTGGAGAATAAAAGCTATACCTGACACCTTAAACTCCTAGTCTGAAGATATATAAAGTCGGATTTATATAGCTAAGAACACAGCAGATAATTAGAAAAGCATCAAATTAACTCAAGATGCAAAATTCACATCAAAATAAAAGAGAGACTGATTGAGATGGGGAGGGAATACGATTGAGAATGGAGTTTCAAAGGGGAAAGTGGGGGGGAAGGAGGGTATTACCATGGGATATTTTTTATAATCATGGAAGTTGTTAATAAAAAAAATTTTAAGGCAAAAAAGATACAAAATTCTCTACATTATAATACAAGAAACACAAAAAACAGACAGTACAATCCCACCAAAAATTATAAATCCATCAGAAATGACCTCCAGTGAGACTTCTTTAGATGAAATGCCTGACAAAGATTTTTAAAAACTGATTATATCTATACTCAAAGAAATCAAAAGAATCAAAGAAGAAAACCAACTCCTAAAGGAATCCCAAGAGAACACAGGAAACCAACTTAATGAAATAAGTAGGTCAATACAAAACATGAGTAAGAAAATAGAAATCATGAAAAATACCAAACATAAATACTAGAAATGAAAAATAGAGTAAGACAAATAGAAGACTCTGTAGAAAGCCTCATCAGTAGAATGGATCAAGGAGAGGACAGAATATCTAAACTAGAAGAGCAGGTGGAAGATCTAATACAGTCCAACAAAGGGAAAGACAAACTAATAGGAAGGCATGAATGGGAATTTCAGGATATACTATGAAGAGATCAAACATAAGAATTCAGGGCATAGTAGAAATTCACTCCAAAGCCCTAGCAGGTATTTTCAACAAAATCATAGAAGAAAACTTCCCCCTCATAGGGAAAGTGATACCAATGCAGATACAGGAAGCCTATAGAATGCCAAACAGACAAAATCAGGAAGGAACTTCTCATCATCATATTATAATTAAACTACAAAGCACACAAACCAAAGAAAATCTACTGAAAGAAGTTAGAGAGAAAAATCAAGTCACATACAAAGGCAAGCCCATTAGGATCACAGCAGATTACTCAACAGAAACTTTAAATGCCAGAAGGGCTTGGAATGATGTATTCCAAATTCTGAAAGGTAACAACTGTCAACCAAGGTTACTTTATCCTGCAAAGCTATCCATCCAAATAGACAGAGAAATAAGGACATTCCACAACAAAAGCGGACTAAAGGAGTATATGAAGACAAAACCAGCTCTATAGAAAATACTGGAAAGGATCCTCCATGCTGAAGAGAAAGAAAAGCCACACATAAGTAACCTGGAAAAAACAAACCACACTCAAATACTAGTTAATACAAGAGAACAAAGGTAAAACCAGAGGAACTACAAAATAAGAAAAATGGCAAAAATAAATACATACTTTTCAATAGTAGCTCTTAATAACAATGGCCTCAATGCCCCCAACCAAAAGACACAGGTTTGCAGACTGGGTTATAAAGCAGGATCCTTCAATTTGTTGCCTCCAAAAAAACTTACCTTTCCACAAAAGATGTACACTATTTTAGGGTGAAAGTTTGGAAAACAATGTTTCAAGCAAATGGGCCTAGAAAACAAACAGGTGTCACTATCTTAATATAGGACATGGTAGACCAAACCAACATTAGTTAGGAAAGATAAGGAAGGTCATTTTATATTGATTAAAGGAACACTCCAACAGGAGGATATTATAGTCCTAAACATATGTGCACCTAAAATGATGGCTCTCAATTTCATCAAACAAACACTATTGGAACTAAGATCACAGATAACCCCCAAAAAAGATGTGGATGACTTCAACACCCCACTCTCATTGATTGACAGGTCATCCCAGCAAAAAATAAACAGAGATACATGTGGATTAAATGAGGTCATAGAACAAACGGACATTTCACCCAAATGCTTCAGAATACACACTCTTTTCAGCATCACATGGAACATACTCTACAATAGACCATATATTAGGACACAAAAATCTTAACAAATACAGGAAAACTGAAATAATTCCTTGCACTCTATCTGATCACAATGCGATTAAACTACAAAGAAAATCTATAAAGCATACGCAAGATCATAGAAACTAAACAATAAAAAAACTAAACAAAAAAAACTGAATGGTAAATAGGTCAAGAAGGAAATCAAAAAATTCATAGAATCAAATGAGAATGAGAACACAACATAACAAACTTTTGGAACAAAATGAAGGAAGTCCTAAGAGGGAAATTTATAGCTCTGAGTGCCTACATTAAGAAATTAGAAAGTTACAGGATGGAGAGATGGCTAAGTGGTTAAGCTGTTTGCCTGCAAAGCCAAAGGATCCCAGTTCAATTCTCCAGGACTCATGTAAGCCAGATGCATAAGGGAGCGCATGCATCTGGAGTTCATTTGCCGTGGCTGGAGGTCCTAGCATGCCCATTCTCTCCTCTCTCTCTCTCTCCCTCTTTCTCTCAAATAAATAAACAAACAAATAAAAAAATAATATAAATTAGAAAGTCACAAACAACTTAATGCTTCATGTTAATGCCTTGGAAAAAGAAGAGTAAGACAAACCAAAAATCAGTAGACGGGAAGAAATAATAAAGATCAGGGCAAAAATTGATGAAATAGACACCAAAAAAAAAAAAAAAATCCAAAAGACCAATGAAACAAAGAGCTGGGTCTTTTGTTTTGGTTTGGTTTTTTTTTTGTTTTGTTTTGTTTTGTTTTTTGTTTTTCGAGGTAGAGTCTCACTCTAGCCCAGGCTGACCTGAAATTCACTATGTAGTCTCAGGGTGGCCTCAAACTCATAGTAATCCTCCTACCTCTGCCTCCTGAGTGCTGGGATTAAAGGCATGTGCCACCACGCCCGGCAAAGAGCTGGGTCTTTGAAAGCACAAACAATATTAATAAACCTTTAGCAAATCTAACCAAAAGAAAGAGAGAAAAGACACAAATTAATAAAATTAGAGATGAAAAAGGCACCATCACAATAGATACCAGAGAAATTCAGAAAATCATAGGGACATATTATAAGAACATAAACTCTACTAAGTTTGAAAATCTGAAAGTAATGGATGATTCCCTTGATTTATATGACCTACCAAAATTAGATCAAAATGAGGTTAATCACTTAAATAGACCTATAACAAATACTGACATCCAAGCAGTTATAAAGAAATCTCCCAACTAAAAAAAGTCTAGGCCCAGATAGATTCATTGGTGAATTTTACCAGACTTTCATGGATGAACTAATTCTAATGCTTCTCAAACTGTTCCATAAAGTAGAAAAGGAAGGAATCTACCAAACTCCTTCTACAAAGCCAGCATCACCCTGATAACAAAAGCAGACAAAAATAGAACAAAAAAAAAAGGAAATTATAGACCAACCCCCCTCATGAACATAGATGCAAAAATTCTCAACAAAATACTGGCAAAGAGAATACAAGAATATATCAGAAAGATCATTTACCCTAACCAAGTAGGCTTTATCCAAGAGATGCAGGGATGGCTCAACATATGCAGATCAATAAATATAATACACCACATAAATGAACTGGACAAAAATCACATGATCATCTCAATAGATGCATAAAAAGCACTTGACAAAAATCCAACACCCCCAAAGCGGAAAGTGTGGGGGGAGGGAGGGAATTACCATGGGATATTTTTTTTATAATTATGGAAGATGCTAATAAATTTTTTTTAAAAATCCAATATCCCTTCATGATAAAAGTCCTACAGCAACTGAGAATAGAAGGAACATATCTCAACATAATAAAGGCTATTTATAACTAACCTACAGCCAACATAATACTAAATGGAGAAAAACTTGAAGCTTTTCCACTAAAATCAGGAACAAGACAAGGCTGTCCACTGTCCCCACTTTCATTTAATATAGTACTGGAAGTCTTAGCCAGAGCAATAAGGAAAGAGAAGCACATAAAAAGAATACAAATTGGAAAGGAAGAGATCAAATTATCATTATTTGTAGATGATATGATTCTATACATAAGGGACCCTAAAGACTCTACCAGCAAACTTTTAGAGCTGATAAACACCTATACCCATATAGCAGGATACAAAATAAACACACAGAAATCAGTAACTTTTCTATATACTAACAACAAACACACAGAGGATGAAATCAGAGAATCACTCCCATTCACAATTCCATCAAAAAAAAAAAAAAATGTACCTTGGAATAAACCTAACCAAGGAAGTAAGGGATCTCTACACTGAAAACTTTAAAATACTCAAGACAAATATTGCAGAAGACATTAGGAAATGGAAAGACATCCCTTGTTCTTAGATTGGAAGGATCAATATTGTGAAAATGGCAATCTTACCAATACAACCTACACGTTTAATGCAATCCCATCAATTCTATTCACGGAAATAGAAAAAAAAGTCCAAAAATTCATTTGGAAGCACAAATCCCAAAAACAATACTAAGCAACAAAAGTAAGGCTGGTGATATCACTATACCCAATTTTAACCTTTATTACAGAGCCATAGTAACAAAAACAGCATGGGACTGGAACAAAAACAAACATGTAGATCAATGGAACAAAATAGAGGACCTAGATGTAAGTCCAGGTAGCTACAACCAAATGATCTTCAACAAAAAGCCAAAAATACTCACTGAAGAAAAGACAGCCTCTTCAGCAATGGTGTTGGGAAAACTGGATATGTATCTACAGAATGATGAAAATAGATCCTTATCTCTCTCCATGCACAAGAATTAAGTCCAAATGGATCAAAGACCTTAATATCAGACCCAAAACTGAAATTACTAGAGGAAAAAGTAAGGGAACCCTTCAACATGTTGCTCTTGGCAAAGACTTTCTGAATATAACCTCAATTGCTCAGGAAATAAAACCACAGATCAACTGCTGGGACTTCATGAAATTATAAACATTTTGTATGGCAAAGGACACTGTGAATAAAGCAAAGAGGCAACCCACAGTATGGGGAAAAAAAAATCTTTTCCAGCTGTACATTTGACAGAGGATTAATATCCAGGATATACTAAGAACTCAAAAAACTAAATAACATGAAGTCAAACAACCTGATTAACAATGGGTTTGGAACTAAGTAGAGAGTTCTCAAAAGAAGAAATGCAGATGGCATATAAACATCTAAAAACATAATCTAAATCCCTAGCCATCAGGGAAATGCAGGTTAAAACTGCATCGAGATTCCATCTCACTCCTGTCAGATTGGCTACCATCATGAAAACGAATGATCATAAATGCTGGTGAGGATGTGGAAAAAGAGGAACCCTTCTACACTGTTGGTGAGAATGAAATCTGGTATAGCTATTGTGGAAATCAGTTTGGAGGTTCCTGAGACAGCTAAAAATAGATTTACCATATGATCTAGCTATATCACTCCTAGGCATATATTCTAATGACTCATCTCACTACCTTAGAGATACTTGCTCAACCATGTTTATTGCTGCTCTATTCACAAGAGCTAGAAAATGGAGCCAGCCTAGATGTCCCTCAGCTGATGAGTGGGTAGTGAAGATGTGGCACATTTATACAATGGAGTTCTCCTCAGCAGTTAAAAAATGAAATTATGAAATTTGCATGAAAATGGATGGACCTGGAAAGGATTATACTTAGTGAGGTAACCCAGGCTCAGAAAGCAAAACATCACATGGTCTCCCTCATATGTGGTTCTTAGCCACAAATGATTTGACTTCCCTGTGAACTGGAATAAAACTTAGTAACATAGGCCAGTAAGCTATAAAGGGGATAAAAAGGGGGAATAGAAAGGGAGGGAGGGGAGCTTAATAGGATAATATTGTATATATGTAAGTAGAAGAACATATCAATGGAGGTGGAAAGGCCTAAGTGAGGTCAGAGGAAGAGACTGAGTAAAGGAAAGGTGGGGGAAGGGCTAATCAAAATCTAAGAGGGTATGAATAAGTCATATGGAAACCTAATTTTTTGGACAATGGAACACTAAGAAGCCATAGATTGTCACTAGAAAATTTGCAGTTCTAGGTATGGGATACCTTCCAGTGAGTTGTTGGCCAGGGAGGTCTCTGATGCCCCTAAAACATTTCAGGCCATTGCTGAGGCTCTTGGTTTCCCACCAAGAATAGATGGTAAGACCCTATTGCTGAAGACTCCATGTACTTGGGATGCAAGGCCACTGAGAAATTCTGTTAGAGCTGAGCTGAAAACCTCCTCCATATAGACCAGCTGACAGAAAGCTGGCAAAATCTATAGCACATGCAGACCAAGGGGGAGAGAGAGAAATCACCAGTTGAGATACTCAATAGTGGATACTTCAAGGCCTAAATTCAGCCAGCCAGGCCAAAGGAGCCAATGGGTGCAATAGTAGCATGTCTGTTATGGGGGAAACCAACTGCACTCTACTTGAACTGGAAGCCTGCTCCATGGGAGGGAATACATGCCTGATACTGAAAACCTATGACGGAGTAGTCATGAGTCTTAGGGGTGTAATGTCCGCTGCTATCTGGCTAAATGTATATAGTATGTCCACCGAACTTCCCAGTAAGCCCTTCTCTTAATGGTCACACTCATATATTAATGCTACTCTCACTTTTTGCTAGAGAAGCTTCTCTTTTCAGATGGCAGTGACCTTGGGATGACTCAGAAGGCACCATAGTGCTGAGAAGGTGTGACAGAGGAGTGTTCAGCACTGAAACATCTCTATCACACCCTCCAAGGTTCAGGGTCCATTGAGGAAGAGGTGGTGGAAAGAATGTAAGAGCCAAAGGAAGGGTGGAACTCCTTACAAAGCACTCCTCCAGACATAAAATAGCCTGGATATCCATGACCTCAAAGTACCTGACACTACCTACATAAGACCATCATAATAAGAGGAAAAGATGATGGTATCAAAATAAAAGAGAGACTGAGAGGGGGAGGGCATATGAAGGAGAGTGGAGTTTCAAAGGGGAAAGTGGGGGGAGGGAGAGAACTACCACGAGTTATTGTCTATAATTGTGGAAGTTGTCAATAAAAAAGTAAATTTTAAAAAATAAGAGCTCCAAAAAGGACTGCCTTCTTTCTAGTATGTATCCTTCACAAAGTGTCTCTTATAAACACACAGCAGAGTTTGAGTGAGGTGGGAATTGGTCCCAACTCCATCTAGGTTCACACTGCTTCTTTCCTGAGGTAAATATTGTGGTTTGAATCAGAAATGTCCCCATCAGGCTCCTGTTCTCAGCAGTGGTCCTCAACTAGGCCACTACTTGGGGGAGAATGTAGGCAGTTTAGGAGGTATACCTAGATGAAAAAAGTAGATCACCAGGGGTGAGTATTTGAGGGAACATCTGCATCCAAAGCATGGCAGTGCCTGAGGCCTGCTGGGAGCGGGGGGGGGTGGAGGCCACAAGGACCACTTGAGATAGCACAGCAGTACCACAGCATGCTGAGCAGAAAAGCCCTGATCCCTCCCAGCCAGACAGCAGCAGTCCAGCCCTAAGGAAGAGGAGAAGCCAGTTCCTGAAAGCCTGTGCCCGTGGGTTGAGAGCTCCCAGAAGCAAGACCTTTCCTGTGGTCACAGGACCATCACTAGACGGCACTTGTCCGCAATCTTGGCCCACTCAAGGAGGACCGGCCAACCAAGCAGTACTCCTGGCAGCCCTGGCACCCACCCGGTCTCCTAGCAACAGACCACTCACAAATCCCTGAACATCAAGGCTGAGGACACTTGAGCCAAGCTTAGATGTCCATGGCCAGCCATGCCACAGAGCCCGCATCAGCCTGCCCCACCCCCATCAGCAGAACCACTGAGGACAGCTCCAGTGACCAGCCTCCTCTGTGTCCTGAAAACAAAAGATCACCCAGACACCAGGGCCTCGTTCTGGCCCTTACAAGCTCTCCTTCTCAGATCCCAGTGGCCCCTCCCAGGTGGGAAACAGACTCAGTGAGATTTCTGTTCTCACTCTTCATCTCAGCCTATATCTGATGTCCAGCCTTCTCTGGATATCTCCTTTTTTAAATTATATTTATTAATTTGAGAAAGCAAGAGAGGGAGAGGCAGAGAGAGAGAGAGAGAGAGAGAGAGGGAGAGATAATGGGTGTGCCAGGGCCTCCAGTCACAGCAAACAATCTCCAGATGCATATGCCACCTTGTGCATCTCGCTTACGTGGGTTCTGGGGATTTGAACGGCGGTCCTTTGGCTTTGCAGGCAAATGCCTTAACCACTAAGCCATATCTCCAGCCCTCTCTCTGGATATCTATTACATTCTCCCTGTGATTACTTCTTGCTTCCTGAGCCTTTGTGCGTGCTCTCTCTCTCTCTCTCTCTCTCTCTCTCTCTCTCTCTCTCTTTCTCTCTCTCTCTCTCTCACACACGCACACTCTCTGACTCAGTTGTATGTGACAGGCAGGTGTGTGTGCATGGGGACAGAAGTCTTGCAGTCTCACCGTCTACCATCACCACCCGTGTCCTCTTTCCCAGGTCAGGACAACTGCTCCAGTGGGTACATACAGCTCTAATCTGTGCCTGGCCTCCTGCCTCCATCCAGAGTTCAGAAGTTGGCCCAGGACATTGAACTGCTAGACCCTCAGGTTTCCAGTCTCTCTCTCTCCAAGCCCAGTGGTCCTTCTAGGAAAGGTCAAAGAACCCCCATCCTGCCAGGCCGGACACGAATCCCATAGCCTGTCCATCAGACTTCTCAGGGCTCCCAGGAGCCTCACGGCGGCCTGAAGGCTCCGTTGCGTTGATTTCTGACACCTGCTGCTCCCCGACAGAAGCCCATTTCAGCGCACCTTCCTGGGCTGTTGTCTACCTGCTAAGCCCCGTGACCCACGAAGTGCCTCTCCCTCCCCAGGAACACCCCATCAGGACACACAGGTCCACCCTCTACTTCTCTTGCTGTATATATGACCGCAGCTCAGCCACTGTTGGCTCGTGGGTCTCCGTCACACCTGGGATGAGCTTCCTAAGGATCTCTCCGTCCCCAGTTCGCAGCCTGAGCTTGGACACTCAGCGCCCTCAGAGCAGCAGGACAGTACGGGGCCAATGTACTTCTGTCCCTGCTCCACCTTCTGTCATGGGGGCAGCCCAAGATGGGCACGGGTATAGAAGGCAAAACTTTGGGTGATGAAAGAAAGTTACCACCCTGTGGGCCTGTCTCCGGGGTAGGCAGCCACAGGATTAGCCACACACTTTGCTCCCTCTATGCCTGGATGGGATGAGTATGAGCAGATACAGACCTCTGTTCCTTCATCTGACACTTGCTGAGGAGCAAGGGCTGGCTCACCTTCTCAAGGGGAGGGTGCCAACCCTGAGAATCCCCAGTGACTGAGGTCTAGCCACCCAGAAGAGTCCCCAGGACATCCTCTACCTTTGTAGGGACCTGCGCCCAGCTCCCTAAACATGATCCTTGAGCCCAATGAATAATGTCCCCTTTAGCAAGAGCCTACCACACCCCCAGCCCCTCCTGCCCATGCGCCTTGAAGCCAAGCCCAGCGAGATGACCAGTGAGGGTCGTTCCACGTCCCCTTCGCACCTCCGCACGATGCTCACCTCAGTGCTCAGCCCCACGGGGTAGGAATAGGAGAGGAAGAAGCTAGGGGTGTAGCTGGGGAAATGATGATGGATGGTGCTGGCCCCAACACCTCACGTTCCAACCTGTTTTTCACAGCCCTCCAGTCAGAGTCCCTATCTGGAGAGAAACTCAAGCAGGATGCTATCTGCCCTCGCTGGCCAGAGCTTTCACTCTGGGGACCTGAACAGCAGGTGGAGAGCATTGTCGAGGTGTCGCTTACACACCAGCTTCTGCCCGTCAGCCCTGGGGAGGCTCCTCTGGGGACAGTCGGGACAAGACAAGAACAGCCTTGACCATCACAGACCCCATCCCAGTGCTTCCGTGAGCGGCCCGGGGCCCAGGCAGATCCCTCCACACACGGGAACCTCAGCGCCCTACACTGTAAAACAGAGGGAGGATAAGGAGGTGGCAGTCACAGTACCCATGTCACGTGACCAGCATGAAATGACAGCCCCAGGCACAAAATATCTCTTGTGTGGATTCTAAAATATTTCCCCCTTGGGAAATGTCCATACATTCATTTATTCTTTTACTTGCGAAGTGCCAAGCGCCATCGCCCCGCCCCCTCCCTTTCTGGGCAACTTGGAAACTGAAAGCCGCCCACCCTGATCCAGAGGATATCCCCTAACACAAACTGGAAGGTGGCAGGCTGCCCATCCAGCCTCTGGAGATTGAAACAGAAAGAATGAGGCTCTCTCCCCCTTGTGGACAGCTGGAGCAGCCCAGTGGCAAGAGGCCAAGGTTGGCATCGCAGCACCTGAGGGCAGAATCTGTGGCTCATGCTGCACGTGACTCTGGCTGAGCCCAACGTGGGCAACGAAAGTACAGAGAATAGCTGGACGTGGTGGCGCACGCCTTTTTTTTTTTTTTAATTTTTTATTTATTTGAGAGAGACAGACACACAGAGAGAAAGACAGATAGAGGGAGAGAGAGAGAATGGGCGCGCCAGGGCTTCCAGCCTCTGCAAACGAACTCCAGACGCGTGCGCCCCCTTGTGCATCTGGCTAACGTGGGACCTGGGGAACCGAGCCTCGAACCGGGGTCCTTAGGCTTCACAGGCAAGCGCTTAACTGCTAAGCCATCTCTCCAGCCAGGAGCACGCCTTTAATCCCAGCACTCAGGAGGCAGAGGAAGGAGGATCACCATGAGTTCAAGGCCACCCTGAGACTCCATAGTGGATTTTAGGTCAGCCTCAGCTAGAGTGAAACCCTACCTTGAAAAATCAAAAAAAAAATTTAAAAAAAAAAAATAAGGAGTACAGAGAATGGAGCAAGTTCAGCCCAGGAAATACTTCATCCCAGCACAGCCCCCGTTATCTCAGGTGCAGAGGGGTGAGCCCAGTCAGGTTCAAAACCAAGGGAGAAAGAAAAAGGAAGGAAGGGAGAAAGGAAGGAAGGGAGGGAGGGAGGGAACAAAACAGCTACAGAAGGCAGTCCTGCACCGATGGTTCGCAGGGCAGCAGTCCGTGGCTCATCAGGACTGTCCCCAAGCAGAGCCTTGCTGCAGGTGAAGAGTGAGGATCTGATACCCAGTCGGGTTCCTCGCACCTCAGCCCCGTACCCACTATTGTGGCAGCGTGCCCTGGAAACCATGGAGACACGTCCCCACTAAAGAATGAGGTCATAAGAAGCACCTGCCACAACGCCAGCATCATTTTCGGAGAGGAGCATCACGAGGGTCTTTCGAGGCTGGAAAGAAGATGGTGGGGTTCGGCCGGGCCCCCCCAGGCAGCATCCTCAAGGTACCACTCCGCTCCATGGGGAAGGACCAGCAGAGTCCCCGTCCCCAGGCCATAAGACCACTGACTCTGGCCGAACCCTGACTGGGAGGTCTTCTGAGAAAGCGCCCAGCTGGCCGGGGACAGTGTCCGTCACAGCCCCCCGGTGCTCCTGAGCAGATGGGGAGAGAACGCAGAACTCTCCTGCAGCCAGCAGGGATAAGAAGGGATCTTTGCCAGTGATAATGAAAATTTTCACAGTAACAGATGCTCAGGGAAAATTGAAAAACAATACCACAAAATTCACAAACCCAAGAAAGGAACTCGAGAGAAACCTGACCAGTGAGGCTTGATTTTTGTTTTCCCATCAACACCTCACTCACCGTAAGAAGACAGATTGGGAGCCATTTCTTTCCCAGCAAGCAATCAAACTGCCCACTGGAGCCCACTGGGAGGGTATCCAGTCACCTATGCACCAGCCTGGGGAATGTTCTAGAGACACAAAAATGATGGGGATCCTAGCTTAAGCCCAGGCAAACTGTCTAGAGGACACTGGGCAGAGGGGATGTTTTATGATGCCTGATTCACAGACAGTGGGTGGGCATCACATGGCTGGGGTAGCGTGGGGGCTCCTCAGAAGGCAGCAGCTGAGCCAGGGGCAGAGAAAGAGGACCAGGCAGGTCAGCCTCTCGGTTAGCTAGTCTCCAGCCAGGTACGATTCTCCCCTTGGCTACTGAAAGTGAACAAGACAGAACTCAGGTTCAATGCTGTCCCCCTAAGAACAGGCCGTCTGCCTTAGGGTAGGTGGTAGGCCCAGGGGACAGGGAAGGACAGGAGTCAGGTGTCTCCTAACCCTGGAGGGAACCGGTCAGCTCTTCAGTCCTCAGTCAACATACATGCTCAGAAGATTGAGAGACAGAGAGATGTGAACACCCAGGGGTGGAATGGTGGGGGACAACCAGTCAGGGTGGAGAGGAAACGCAGGCCCTTCGCTCTGCTCTGCTCTGCTCCCACATGAGCTCCACAAAGGCCACGAATGCCACAGGCCAAGCTGAGCCTCGGGGGCCCAGCGGGTGGAGACACAGCACACCTAGCGGGAAGAGGGATGGCTATTTGCCCCACAGGAGGAAAGGACTCTGAAAAAGAGGGACTCCAGGAGAGATGGCCCCACAGTGCAAGACATCAGGTCACAGGGCCTATCATTGGAATGGATCACATCCAAGACCTCTGAAGGGGACAGAGGGTATGACACCCGGTAGAGTCACCAAACCCTCCTAGTTGGTAGGACCAGTGGCCCCCTGAGCCCTTCCCTGAAGCCTAACAAGTCAGCCAGGCACCGCTTTCTCACCCCAAGCCCTCAGGAAAGAAGAGTACACACCCAAAATCGCACCATCACCTGGTGACAACCCATTCAAGGCTACTCTTGCTCCCCCAGGGCAAGCACAGCGGGGATCACTGGGTGGCTACAGTGAGCCAGGAGCTCCGGCTGGCTCGAAGCGGGACTGCAAGACACATGTTCGCACCCGCGCAGCAGGCTGCTCCTGCAGGGCAGCGTGCGGCTCTCCAAAACCTACAACACCACGTTCCCGTGATTTATACTCCCTCAAGTCACCTTCCCACTGGGAAGAGATGCCCCCCTGTCCTTTCCTCATTTGACCAACTGGCAATCCTAAAGATTATTGCCCCATGTTTCAGATGAAGACACTGAGGCTAAGAAAAAGAAGGCAAGAACAAGCAAGTGGAGATGAGAGTGAGAGGTGAGGACCAAGAACCGTGAAGACCAAGCCAACTAGTGACAGCCTGGTGTTCCAAGTCACAGGAAAGCCTTCCTGCTCTGTTCCAGGCACATGCCCGCCCCGCCCCCGCCAGAATGGATTCTAGCCTCCCTCACAGAATGCCCACTTTCTCCAGCCCTGACCCCCACACTCCCCTCATACACAGACTCACTTATCTGCGCCCTATATCTATCTGCACTATAACAGCATCCATTGGTTAAAAAACGTGGTGCTGGTTGAGCCCAAGCATAGGCATCTATACCGAATTTTACCAGAGGGAAAAATCACTTCCTCTTTTTGACCTCCCCTTCCTCACTCCCATATGGTTACAGGAAAGAAAAATGAGCCCAAAGCCTCAAAGCACACACAGCCTGTGTTCATCACTTTTCTGCATATCAAGAGCAGCCTGGTGGGTTTAGTCCCTGGTGGTGGGCGAGGCATGGCAGCATGAGCGTGAGGAAGCTGGTCACATTGTACCTGCAACCAGGGGACAGCTGACGGTGCTCAGCTAGACTCTCCATTTTATTCAGTCTGGGACCCCAGCCCATGGAATGATGCCACCCACAGTTAAGGGGGGGTCCTCCTACTTCAATTAACTTAACATAGAAGTTCCCTCACAGGGATGGCTTTGCAGTTAAGGCACTTGCCTGCAAAGCCAAAGGACCCAGGTTTGATTCCCCAAGACCCACGTAAGCCACATGCACAAGGTGGTGCATGTATCTGGAGTTCATTTACAGTGGCTAGAGGCCCTAGCGTGCCCATTCTCTCCCTCCCTCTCTCCCTCCCTCTCTCTCTCCCTCCCCCCTCCCTTCTCTGCCTCTTTCTTTCTCAAAAAAAAATAAAAATAAAAATTTTAAAGAAAGAAAGAAAGAAAGGAGGAAATTCTTGCACAGACATGCCAAGAGGTTTGTCTCTGAAATTGCTCTGGGTCCTGACAAGCTAACAGTGTTCAACCATCATCACACAGTCCATTCCTCCCAAAAGCCTCACATTCTTCCTGTATCTCTATCGATCCCCAAAAGCTCTGACATCAGCTGTGGAGATACCAGCTAGTGCCTTTAGAATACTCAAGAGTATAAGCCAGCCACCAAGATGAAACTGACCACTGTCATACCAACGCCCAAGCCCAGGGTGCCCCATTCCCCTTTCCCTCCTCCTTCAAAACTCAGTTCAAGTGTCCTCTCCTCTAAGAACCTCCTGGATGCTTAGCCTATGACCCGTCACTCCAAATGTTCACACTCTGTATGGACCACCAGACTGTAAGCTGCTGGAGGTCAGGGATGGTGTTAAGGCCACTTAGGGGTCCCTAGATACCTGGGGAACGTTTTATTGGAGGATAGCATGAAGGTGATGCCTTAGATCCAGGTGGGATGGGTTAGTCTCCCATGGGAAAATCGATTTCCCCCCCAGATTCTGTGCCTCCAGCTTTGCAGCTCAAGACCATGGTTTGAAGAGAGAGGCCAGGACAGAAGGGAAGCCAGGCCATTTCTAGTCACAGGTGGATACCTGCGTGGCCTGTGTGTCACCATTCTCTACCTGCCTTTCTCCAGCTAGGATGCCCGTCAAGGCAGTGGCCTAGAGAGTGCTCAGCACTTTTTCCCCCCCATTAAATGGATAACTTCTTGAGTGGCTTTTAAAAGAAGGATATAACACCAAGGGAAGCAGTACTCTAGCTGAAAATTACGAATATTTATGGTGTTTAAGTATAATCGTACACGGTGACAACTGTATTGCTCCCTGTCATTTGCACTCCTCTTAGAACATATATTGTAGGGAAGGAGGACTGGAGCCTGGAGCTTGCTAGAGACCTGCGGTCCACAGGTACACAGAGGGTCCCCGGTGTCCAGGCTGCAGCCTGGCCCAGCTTCCTGTCCTTGGACAGGAGCAAGAATGTAGGGGGGGGGGGTCCCAAGTTATGGAGAAAGGTGGAAAGATCTATTAAGAGTTCATCTTCTGTCTCTTTGTGTGACCGAAACTTCATAAAGTCCCTAAAATGGCCCCTATACCAGACAGTCATGTTTCAGCACCAGCAACAGGACATTCCTCGAGACCCAGAGTTGAGATGCACCCAGTAAATGAATGGCATGTTGTTTCATCTGCCACAGCATCGTGTGGACAGAGTGGGGAGGGAGGGAAACAGGCCACCGTCAAGGTTGAGACCACCTTCTGCAGAGCTGAGGGCTCCCCACAATCCACTCGCTGGGGCTTTGGGTTTCCACAAGCCAAATTCAGTTACTGATTGTTTGGCAAGTTTGTCCAGACCCTGCGGGTGGACAGGTGGGCTGACGGGACACCATGCAGAGACGCAAGGAGTAAGAAGGTAGGAAGCAGAGCATTCCAAAAGACCCTCCAAGCCGGACACTGAGGGAGGGGGCCTGTGTGTCCCCATGCTGGCCTACAGAGCCTCCTACCCACTCTCCCGACTGCTGCACATGCCCACACACATGCACCATGCATACCACATGTAACACAGCACATACTCCCTTCCCTCCCCACAGGCAAAGCTACTAACAGAGCCAAAGCCAGTGGAGCCGGGGGCACGGTCCGTCCTGCACACTCTCCTGCCCGCTGTGCCACTGGGTGTAGGTGGCAATGCAGCATCTCTGGATAAGCATCTGGCCCACCTCAGTCTCAGCCTCTTCCCTTCTCTCCAGCAGCAGCCCAGGAGAGCAAGCCCCGCTGAGCTCAGCCAGCTTGGGTGCTGATGAGAAGACGTCATTGCCAAAGGTCACCTGCAGCGACCTCAGAGATAACCCAGGCCCCAACCCTGCCATTCTTCTGACGTGGTGCTGGCTACTCGTGATGCAGGCTTCACGCTTGATTCTACGCTTGATTCTTCAGTGCCACCCGAGCCACGCGAGCAGCATCTGGGCAGCCCTAGGTGTGCGTGCAGAACGCGTGGAGAAAGGATGTCCCTATGGCACACGCTCTCTAGCTGCCGCCATAGCTGGGCACGGCCCCTGCGGGAGGGGTTGTCGTGGAGGGAAGCCTTGGGAAAATGCTGAGCCCAGTGTCAGAAGGAACCTATGGGAATCTGGGGATTAAAAAAAAAAAAAAAAAAACAGTAGCAACGCTGTGGAAACAGCCCCTCCATTCACAGGGGCCCTCCTTTTGAGGCACAGGAGGCCCTTCAGCATTGCCAGTAGCCCCCAGACCCAATGTTAAGGGTTGTGGGGGGCAACAAATCGCTCTCTGGGAGAGCTGGCTCCCTAGCAGCCAGAGCTGTGTAGCCCCCGCACCAGGGTGGCAGCAGAATCCTGGATCAGGGGCTTCTGTTCTTTGTACCTTCCAGCCTCCAGCCTCGCCCCTTAGAGCAAGATCCTCCTTGCTGGAAGAACCTTCCCAAAGCCAGCCCCTGCTTACCACCCACAAGGATGCTGTGCCCCGTGGGTCCAGACTCAGACCCTGGCCAAGACCATCTTGACACAACCCTGCCTGGGCTCTCCGGACTCTTCCCAGTACCTGCCCCCACCCACCCTCCTCCTGCCCCATAGTCCTTCCTCAAAACTCTGAGCCCTGGCTCCTCCTGGTCCTATGCCTAAAGGACACCAAGCCAAAGTCCCAACGAAGAAGTCCCTGCCTGGTCCCCCAAGACTAGGCAGGAGCATGGCTCATGCCCCAAGGAGGGCTAGATACCCCTCCAGTGACAACCCTCACCTTTATCACAGGACCTCTGTACACTGACCCTACCTACTGAAAGTCACTGAAAGACTTAAACCATGCCCCCTTTGTGCCTAGATCCTGGGCCAGTGTAGTGCCTGGCACCCGGCGGATACACAGTAAAAACATGGAGGAAGAAAGCAAATGATGATCACAGAAGGACGGATGGGGGTGAAGTGGGGTGGGGATAGGTGGTGGATGGATGGATGGATGGATGGGTGTATGATAAATGAATGGGTGAATGGACAGGTGGGTAGGTAGAGAGATGAATGTGGTGTTATATGTGTGTGTTGTGTGTGGTGTGCAGAGGATAGAATATGTGTGTGGTATAGAATAGTGTTTGAATGGAAGGAAATAAAGGGAAAGGAAAGGAAGAGAAGAGAAGGGAAAGGGAGGGGAGGGGAAGGAAAGGAAAGGAAGGGGAGGGGAGAGGAGGGGAGAGAAAGGAAGGGAAGAGGAGAGGATGGAAGGGGAGAGGAGGGGAGGGAAGGGGAGAGGAGGGGAGGGAAGGGGAGGGGAAGGAAGGGAAAGGAAGGGGAGAGGAGGGGAGGGAAGGGGAGAGGAGGGGAGGGAAGGGGAGAGGAGGGGAGGGAAGGGGAGGGGAAGAAAGGGAAAGGAAGGGAAAAGGAGAGGAGGAAAGGGGAGGAGGGGAAGGAAGGGAAAGGAAGGGGAGAGAAGGGGAAGGAAAGGGAGGGGAGGGGAGGGGAGGGAAACGTAAAAGAAGGGGGAAAGGGAGAGTAGATGAATGGGTAGGTGGGTAGGCAACTGGGCAGGTAAGTAGGTAACTAGATGGGTACATAGGTAGGAGGGAAATGTTAAGACAAGAGGAAGCATGACCTTGCCCTGGCCTTGGCACCCGCCCTCCCTCCTGGCACCGGGAACACAAAGGCACTTCAAAGGATTAAGCCTCCTGGATACAAGTGGAGCAGCTGCAAACAGCGCCAAGCAGCTGGCAGCCTCTGCCTCCAGGCAATCAGCCTCAATCAACACCCACCTGGCCCCGCTGCCACTTAATTCCACCTGACACCCTGGCTAGGAATCCCAGAGCCACCAGGTGTCGGAGGGACGGGAGGAGACAGGCCTACTCAGCCAAGGCCGCAGCGGTCGCCCTCCTGGGTGCCCAGTGCCCGTGGGGACAACAGTATCTCCAAGGGCTGTAGCCAAAAGCAGAGCCTGGAAGCAGCAGGAGATCAGACACTCACAAGGACCTGCCCTGCCTCTCCTCGACCTGATGTTTACCAGGCTGTTGCCCTAAGGAGCTGGTACCGACCGGAGAGACTTTAAGAGCTTCCTGAATCGGAATGAACTGGTCTTGAATACTACAAACAATGACATGTCAGTCACTATGCCAGAGAGAAGAGTAGTTCTCCACCAGTCCACCGCCGGCCAAGGACCACCCCGAACTCTTAAGAGTGATAGTGTGGAGGTGGCTGGCAAACCCAGTGAAGGAGGGGCTGCCTTGGTCCAAGGTGAGACACGGTCCCAAGAGGAACAGCTTGAAAGTCAGGAGACATTCCCAGATCTCCTCTGGGCTCCTGCTTCTTGAGGGCTCCCCACTCCTGGCTCCCTCCGTCCCTGCCGCCAAACACTTCTGGTGCCCGCCCCCCCCCCAAGCTTAGCCCAAGTCCTTCAGCCTGAGCCAGGCTGCCCTGACCTATACACGTGTCTGGACCAATATGGCCAAACCTTGTCCTTCCAAAACACCAGGAGTCATGAAAGTGGAGTGTGGGGTGCACAGTTAGGAACCAGGAACCACCAGGTTGCCAAGGCCAAAGCCAAAAACTGCTGTTTATCTAGTTGTTCGACCTTGCTTGAGAAAAGAGCCTGACCTCTCGCTGCTTCATTTCCTCACGGGCAAAATTAGCCTGTAACAGCCCCAGTGCAAGAGGCTCCCCGGGCGAACAGTACAAGGGAGCCTGGCTCACAGGGAGTCCACTGTGTTCTTCGGTCCTCATAATCTATGACCTGGGTGAAGGCAAGCTGGCCCCTGTCATTCCCAGCCTGGAAGCTTAATTCCTAAGCGGGTTTATCATTGGCTGGAGCTGCAGCACAGGATTATCCAAATGGACCCCAGACACCTGGCCTGTGGCCGCTCAGGTCCCAGGAGTCTCCTGTGTTCCTCTTCGCCTACAGCATGCTGGGAAGGCTCTGGGCTGTCCTCTGCCCATGTGTTGGTCCCTGAGTGAACACTCTACCTACCCCCAAGCCCTGTGCCTTACGAGAAGGTGGCTGGGGCAGACAGGTGCAGGGCAAGTGGTGCCCGAACGTGACCAATGACACAGGCAAGAGCTAGGCCTCCCCTCCCACCCGGGACCCGGCCCCTAAGCCGCCTCCATGCCTGCCTTCACTCAGGCTCCCAAGCACAGTCTTTAGGTGGCCAGCTATGGCTGATCATTAGAATGATTGGCCCCACAGACTCAGTCATTTTGATTAAACTTCCTCCTTGAGCCCCTGGCAAGTAGATTCCTGCCACAAGGGGTTTGTCACTGGGACGGGTCCAGCCCCAAGGTGCGAGTTTCGGGGTGGATCTTCAAGACCGGCCTTACTATGTGCGTTCAGGGCAGAAGAGCTCGGGCGGGTCGTGCCCGCTGCCGCCGAAATTTGCTTGCTGCTGTTGTGTCTCTGTGCTTGGATCTATGACAGGGAGCCAGCATCTTCGGCCACTGATGGTGATCCCCCGGCCCCTGTAACCCTGAACTAAACTCCCTTCCTCTCATATCTGTGTCTGGTTAGCTGCTTGTCCCAGCAACATGGAGCCGAATGCAACCCCAATCCCGGTTCCAGACTGGGCTATGTCCATTAGAAGGCGCCCTATGCTCACAGCCCCTCTCAATGGTACAGCCACACCTGCCTGGCTCGCCTTGGAATGCCAAGGCCTGTCACAGAGCTCACCCAGAGCAGCTCCCTTCAATGTCTGTTGACCCAACAAATGACAGCCAGCAAAGAGTGAGGAAGCAACACTCTCCTGACACTCCACACTCCTAGAACCAAGTCACCCTTAACGCTCCTTCCCTGTGCCTATCTGACGAGCTACCTCCTCACATAGCCTACTGCCAAGACTGTCCTGGCCTGCCCCTGCTTCCCACCCGGTTGCCAGCTCTGTCCGACTTCCCTCTTCATTCCCACCTCATCTCAGAACACCGCCCAGCCAAACTCACCCAGGGCTGGAGAATGACACAGGAATCCAGGTGTGGTGGCGCTCACCTTTAATCCCAGCACTCAGGAAACAGGGGTAGGAGGATCAGTGTGAGTTCGAGGCCAGCCTGGAACTACAGAATGAGTTCCAGATCAGCCTAGGCTGGAGTGAGACCCTACTTCGAAAAAATAATTTAAAAAAATAAAAAGTAATAATAACACAGAAGAGAAACCACCATGGTCCCCTTTTGTCACTGGTCACACAACCACATGGGAGATGTCATCAGGATCTCTGTGTCACAGATAAGGAAATTGAGTCTCCAAGTGGAGACAGGGACATCACGATCACTATGCTACATGTAGCTTCCCTTGGAGTTGAGAACCTTACCCTAAGCCCCAGAAGCCTCTCCGTCATCACACAGCACAGTGAAAGGGCGTCGGCATACTAAGCCCAGAACAAGGACATCTGCAGCCCCTTCAGTCTCCACACCCAGCTTCTCAATGTCCCCGGAACCACTGCCCCTTTCCAGAACGTGAGCTTTTGCACACGGTTTTCCTACCTGTGGAGCACTCCTCTGCCTACTGCTCAGCCTGACTCCTATCTCGGGAACTTGCTTAGTCATCACTCTCCTCCTCCAGGGGCCCTCCTTGATTTCTCCCAGGTCTCCTCTGTGTTGGCAGAGCTGTTCCTCTCTCTGGCCAGTGTCTTTTCCCAGGCAGGGGCAGGTCTGCACCTTGAGTTCACTCTCTACCCAGCTCTGCCCTGGATGTCATGCCAGGATCCCTGAGACTCTCACCACTGGGCCTAGCCTCTCACCACTGGGGTCTGTCCAAACGTTTACCTTTGCAAATCTGACTGTAGAAAACCCAGACAGCTTCAGTGACAACCTGGACTAGAAGAAGCATCGCCTGCCCAGCCGGGTTTCCAGAAGGAGCCTGTGAGGCACGGTTTGCAAATGACAGGAGACATGCATGTGAAAAACGGTGCACAATCAATTTCAAAACCCAAATGGAAATGGTTGGTTTGCTGAAGTCCCAGCTAATTGGCCCAGAAATCTGAGGAGCGTGTCTCCTGGGCAGGCAGCAGGGGCCAGACAGGTACACCCTCTTGACCCACCCACCTGCTCCAAATGCTCGGGTCACAGCCCCTGTACCTGAAAAGCAACAGCCAGTCGCTCTCTGCCAGGGACAATAGTTTGAGATCTGGTGGTCCCTGAAACAGCCGGCCCTGGGGAACCCTGCCTCAACAGATTCCTATGCCCTGAGCCAGGGTGCTGAGCCCGGACAGGCACAGGGGACCCTTTCATTAGCCATGTCCTCACCCACAAATGCCCACTAGAGACATCACTGTGGTTTGAATATAGTGTCCCCTATAGGTTTGAATACCTGGTCCCCAGCTGGTGATGCTGTTTGGGAAGGTTGTGGAGCCTTTTAGCAGGGGGAGTCTTGCTGGAGGAAGTGGGTCACGGGTGGGGGGTCATGTTAAGGTTTCATAGCCTTGCCCCACGTCCTGATCGCCTTCTGCTCCCTGATTTTGAACATGATGTGACCAGCTCTGCTCCCATTCCTGTCACCACGCCTCGCCTGCCATCATGGACTCGACCCCCTGAAATTGGAAATAAGCCCTTTCATTCCCCAAGTTGTTTCTAGTCAGGTAGTATTTGTTCACAGGAATGAGTATGCAGCCGACACAGACACCAAGTCCCAGTAGGTGTCCAAGCGATGGCACGCCCAAACTTCGCAGAAAGCCCACAACCTGGATCACCGCGTCTCTGCAGGCCTCTCTCTCCAGGCGACGAGGGGGACACACAGCCCGCCCAGTAGGGTCTCTAAAGAGCATCTGTCATCTGGGAGGCAGCAGAGGGTAAGCAACTATTCTTAGCCACCACAGGGGTTATTAGAAGAACCAACCTTGGGCTGGAGAGATGGCATAGTGGTTAAGCGCTTGCCTGTGAAGCCTAAGGACCCTGGTTCGAGGCTCGGTTCCCCAGGTCCCACGTTAGCCAGATGCACAAGGGGGCGCATGCGTCTGGAGTTCGTTTGCAGAGGCTGGAAGCCCTGGCGCACCCATTCTCTCTCTCTCTCCCTCTACCTGTCTTTCTCTCTGTGTCTGTCGCTCTCAAATAAATAAAATTTAAAAAAAAAAAAGAAAGAAAGAAAAAAGAAAAACCAACCTTGCGCTGGAGAGATGAAGTAATGGTTAGGGTATTTGCCTACAAGGCCAAAGGATCCTGGTTCAAATCTCTAGGACCCATGTGGGCCAGATGCACAAGGGAATGCAAGCATCTGGAGTTCATTTGCAGTGGTTGGAGGCCCTGGTGTGCCCATTCTCTTTCTCTCTCTCCCCACCCCCTCTCTCCCTCTCTCTCTCCCTTTCTCTCTTTCAAATAAATAAATAAATAAAATGTTAAAAACAGAAAAGAAAACCCAACCTTGGGCTTAGCGGTTAAGGCACTTGCCTGGGGAAGTCTAAGGACCCATGTTTGTTCTCTCTCCAGATCCCACATAAGCTAGAGGCACAAAGGTGAGGCAAGCACAAGGTCGCACATGGCCACTAGGTGATAGAAGCATCTGGAGTTCTACTACAGTGGCTGAGGCCCTGGCATGTCAATTCTCTCTCTCTCTCTCTCTCTCTCTCTCCCATGCTGTTGCTCTTGCTCTCACACTCTCCAAAAAGAAGAAAGAAAACCTAATCTCCTTGCCCCATTGTGTTTGCAGACCCAATGTCTGCATTATTCGTCAGCAAGCCCTTCTACAGCAATCTGCATTTCATTTGTCAGCATGTTGCTCCAAGAAACGAGGTAGTCTAGACCCCCATGATTGACCATGGTTCCCCAGAGCCACATTAAACAAGTGCATGTGGTGGGCTAGAGAGATTAGCAGTTAAGGTGCTTGTCTGCAAAGCCAAAGCACCCAGGTTCAATTCTCCAGGACCCATGTAAGACAGGTGCACAAGGTGGTGCATGTATCTGGAATCTGTTTGCAGTGGCTGGAGGCCCTGGTGCACCCATTCTCTGTCTGTCTGTCTGTCTGTCTCTCTCTCTCTTACTCTCTCTCCCTCCTCTCTCCCTCCCTCTTTTCTCCCTCCATCCCTCCTTTCAAATAAACAAATAAAAATAAAAATAATAAAACAAGTGCATGTGTAGAGAGAAAGGGAGGAAGGGAAAGATAGAAGGAATGGAGAGAGAGGCTGAGTCTTGTATTGCAGCTTTTCTGAGACATTTTCATTGATATTTTTTCTAGGATAAGAGAGGGAAAAAAACTGCATAGAGAGGGAATAACATAAGCCCTAAATCCCAATGCCCTTTATCTGAAAGAAAGACAGCCCCTAAATAAGCAAATGCCCCAACTATCACAAGATGCTGCTCCTTCAGGAAGAGACACACTGAGAGTTCCCTAACTGGCAGTGCCCTGGTATATTTTTGGCCTCAGTTTCCCCTTCTCTATAATCAGTCTGAGTTGAAGCAAAAAGTCTTTAGTCTCCACCATCATGATGTGAAACAAAGCAGCCCAGACCACAGAGAAGACAGGCTGAGGGGTCGCTGGAACAAGGGCCGGCAGACAGTTTAGCAATGGGGAGTAGGGATGCTACAGTATAAATGCCCACTTTCAAACTTTTCTCGAAGAATAGGGAATGCTTTAGCAGGGCTCAGAACAAGGCTTCCTTTTCAGAGAATTAACAATTTGTATTTTCCACTATCTATCTTCCTCGCAGGGAGGGGAAGTCTATAAATATGTTTTTTTTAAAGAAACGACTGAATTTTGATGAAGTCAGCTAAGCGAGTGCTTTGCATATGAATGGGATCTGATTAGCTAGCACTTTCCTGTGCAGAATGCGCCACAACTCCAAGCTTTCCAGAGAGTTAAAAAAAAAAGTTGACTCGTCCACACTGATGTGGTTCCTCTAATGAAAAAATCATGCGGTTTTCATTATTGATGCTTGGCTCTGATAAATATCCTCATCTAAAATTCTTCACTCGCAGGAACCCTTCAGGATAATTTCTCAGGATAACCAAAAGGAGTGCTTCAGCCAGCCCCTTCACAGGAGTCCAGGAGGCTCTGGTAGAGGTAGGGGGAACAGGAAACCAGACAAACAGAAGGGGCAGGCTGGAGTGTTTGGGTGACTGTTCAACAGTCCCTAGCCACCTCCAAAGGGAACTCCCTCAACAGCACAGGGAGCTGTCCAAGTTCAGGGCAGTCTTCATAGTTTTCCTGAAGAAAGGCTATTGCACAAGTGAACTCCCGCGAAGGTCAGGAAGCAAGGTGTCAAGTTTGTGTACACTGGAGGTACCTGCTATGTGACATCACCAGCCCGCGGCCCCAGCCATGCATCAGCGTGAAGGCCATTTCCTCCCAGGACAGCAGGCAGCACTGATGCCCCTCCTGGACTGCTCTGACACATTGGTCTTTTCTACCCACCTGCTCTGAACACTGGGTGGCTGAGGCCCAGGGATGCCCTTCCTGCAGCATGGTGCCTCAGTCAAGGGAGTCACCTCGTCCCAGAGGTGCTCCCCAGCCAAGGATGACTCATGGGCAATGTCCCATGGTGGGAGGAGCTGCTTCCTCGGACCTTCAGAAAGGACATCTCTATGGTCCAAGTCCCCAGACCAGGACAGGCTAGGGAGACAAGACACACTGCTTCCTACTTAGCTCCTCCGGCATGCTTCCTTCTCTCTCATGCCCCAGCCTGAGTCCTAGGCTCAGCCTCTCTATGCACCGGACCCTCCAGCTCACTCACAGCGCTTTGGAAGGCCGTCTACAGCGGCCTTCGTGCCCTCCGACCTGTGGACAGTGGGAGTATCAAGCAGAAAAGGAGAGGGTGAGAAGAGCCGTCCAGGGCTTTCTCCGTCTTCTGCCACCTCCAGGCTACGCTGGCAATTCTGCATGTCCTGAGTTAGCTGCTACCCACACCCTTTGCCTCTTCAGGACCCGGGATGAGAACAGCTCCCCGGTATCAGATGCCTCGGAGATTCTTATCTCAGTCACCTTGACCTTCACCCTTTTACAAAGACCCTGCTCAAAGTGCATCGCCTGCCAGACCCCAGCTGGTCCGGAAGCAATGCTCTTGCCCTCATCAGTGCAAAAATATTTGTTTCATCAAAGCTAGCCCCTGACATATCAGGCCCCGATCTGCTCAGGGGCCCCTGCTCCTCACACCACCTCCCCAGTAGAACCGTAAGAGTCAAAAAACCAAAGAAGGGGCTGGAGAGATGGCTTAGCGGTTAAGCGCCTGCCTGTGAAGCCTAAGGTCTCCAGTTGGAAGCTTGATTCCCCAGGACCCACAGTAGCCAGATGCACCAGGGCGCGCACGTGGCTGGAGTTCGTTTGCAGTGGCTGGAGGCCCTGGCGTGCCCCCCCACCCCCGCCGTCTCTGTCGCTCTCAAATAAATAAATAAAAATAAACAAAATTAAAAAAAAAAAAGGCACCAATTTTGCCCAAAGTCCCTAGCGTGCATGTAGGCACACCAAAGTGCCGGCCCCTCCCACTCATGGTTCCTTAGTAACTTAACACATTAAGAAGATGCGATGTGAAGCAACAGATTAAAATTTCATTCATTTTGCTTCAGAGATCTATAAAAACTAAGTTTCCTAGAAGAAAGCAGAAAACCCTTTTCTCCAAGCAACACAGAAAGCAAGCCATGGCCCCACACTTCCTTGGGTTGATGCAGAGGTGTAAATCTTTAATTTCATTTACTGCCCTCATCCTCTGACCTCAGCAGCATTGCATAAATATTTAGGCAGCCAGCGCCGGGCTTGTTTTCCACTTTGGAATGCTAATGATGGGAACAGCAGTCTCCGTGGTTGAGCGAGCTCCTGGCCCATCAGCAAAATACAGTCAGTGTTCTGGAGACCCGAGGAGCCTCGGGCTTCCTTAACGAGCCCAGATGCGGTTCTGGCTACCTGTGGGGGCCTGGACAGTGGAACCAACCGCCAGCTGAATCAATAGCAGTAAAGGAACCTTCGGGGACGAGGCGGTGTGATGGAGAGAAGAAAGGGTTTCGGGGGCATGCATGAAGATGGGTGGTTCTCAAAAGCGCTGGAGCTGGCTCCCTGCACCCCTAGTCAGACTCCCATCCGCTCCCTCTAGCACTCTGCCACACCTGCACCCTAAATATGCATACGTAAACTCTCCCTCAAGACCTGGACCCTCCCTCCAGAAGGCCCAGTGCCAACCACCTCATCCTCTACTCAACAACTCAATGAAACCACAGGTTCACCTAGGATCCTGCCTCGCAGGGAACGGAGGTCTCTCAACTCCCGCCCACCAGCGCCCTCTGTATTTCTTTCTACCGGGTAGCTGGAACCAAAGGCACGGTGCTCTCAAGAAAGCGAGACCTGGTTTGAATTCTGTCATAGTTATTTATCAATTACGATCTTCAGCAAAGTTGTTTGCTTTTAAAGAAAAGCCTTCCTGAAGCGCAAATTGCATTCTGCGAAAGTTACTCATGTTAACAAGTCATCACCACGATCCAGTTTTAGAATGCTTCCATCGCTCCCAAAAACTCCCTCATGCCCATTTGCAGTCAGTCCCTGTTTCTACCCCCAGCTCCAGGCAACCGCTAATCTCTTTCTGTCTCTGTGGTTTTTGCCTTTTCTAGAAATTGTCACATAAATGGAAGAATATGATGCGGAGTCCTTTGTGTATGCCTTCAGTTGTATTTGATGTGTGTGTGTGTGTGTGTGTGTGTGTGTGTGTGTGTGTGTGTGTGTAATTCCATTACATTTCTGAGCAGCATGCCACTGAATAGGTACACCTAATTACATCTGTGTATTCACCTGATGGGTGCTGGAGTGTAGCCATGGTCTGGGGCTTCCATCAACAGCATGGTCGGGTCTTGGTACAGCCACATTTCTAGTTCTCTTGCATCAATTCCTAGGAGTGGAACTGTTGAGCTATATAGTGTATTATATGCTTATCTTCTTAAGAAGTTATGATGTTTCTTTCTACCCCCTCATAAGCTAGACTATTTTGCATTCCCACCAGCACTGAATGAGGGGTCCAGTGGCTCTATGTCCTCCAAACATTCGCGCTGTCTTTCATATGACATCCATGCTAGCTGGGTACACAGTCGTGCCTGACTGCATCTCGATGCCCATCCCTAGTAGACAATGATGCTGAACACGTGTGCGGAGTGTGTGTCTGCACATACATATTCAAAATATTTTTCCCGTTTTGTATGTGGAGGTTTGTTTTATTTACTGAGTTGTAAGATTTATGTATATGGTCAGGGTAAAATTCCATTATCAGATACATATGATTTGAAAAATGCTTTCTCTTAGGCAGCATTTCAAGTTCTCAATTTCTTTACCTACAAGTGGAGCTCATCCTGACACCTTGTTGTCGGGAAGAACAGGGACGAAGAGCAGTCGGTGCCTGGTGTGAGATCGGGCACATAAACCTTCTCCACGTGTGGCCACTACCACCATAAATGCCACCACCAACACCACCGCCACCCCACGCTCTAGAACTCTGGATCTGTGCGAAGCCCAGTCCAGGCCTGGTGTAGGAAAGGATGACACCAGCATGGACCCCTAGCCACCCCAGCATGTCCTCTGCAGGATGCCCTCCTCAACCGGCAGCACCAGCCCAGGTCCTGACACAGAAAGACACCAGGCCAGAGGGCAGATTCACAATGGGAGCGCCAAGAACAGGACACGGTCTCAAAGGTGACAGGGGAATGTACCAGGGGAACATCACATATGTCCTAGAAGAGCAGCTAGCAGAAGCAAACAGAGGCACAGAGGGACTGGACTCAGAGCACATTCTGGGAGCCCAAGGAAGGCTGATCTACCTGATCCACCACCCTGAAAGTGAGGGTCAGGTGGACTCTGAGGGTCACAGGAGAGGAGGCAGCAGGGTGACAGAGCCAAAGCCAAGCTAGGCCAGAGCTTACTGGGGCACTGCTGCTGAGAACGTGGAACAAAAAAATGCAGCCGTGACAAAGTCTTAATGCCACATGCTGACAAGATGGCAGAGTGCTCTGCTTACCCTTCCCTCGGAGCTCTGCCACCTCGGAAAACTGGGGAGACCTCTGGGCCAGGGGCAGTTTTATGAACCAACAATGCCATCCCTTAACTACAATCCTGAAATGGGGCAGTTACTTCATGTTAAGGGCTAAAGCGTGCTCTACCCACCCACTCCCCCCACAAAGAAAAATGCCTACTAAATCCTAACCCCAAGTTCCTCACAAAATGACTGCAGCTTTGAACAGGGTCTTGATACAGATGGTCAAGTTAAAATGAGTTCAGGAGTCGGAGAACATAATTCAAGACAAATAGTGTCCTTGTAAGAAGGGAGTAGGACAGAGACGTGCACAGAGAGACACCATGTGAAGACACGGCTAGGAGTGCATCCCCAGTCAAATGAGCCAACGGGTGCAATAGTGGTACGTCTATCATGGTGGAAACCAACTACCCTATAATTAGACTGGAG
Source organism: Jaculus jaculus (assembly GCF_020740685.1). Taxonomy (NCBI): domain Eukaryota; kingdom Metazoa; phylum Chordata; class Mammalia; order Rodentia; family Dipodidae; genus Jaculus; species Jaculus jaculus. Next base: position 26,017,259 of record NC_059119.1, read on the forward strand.
GCCCGCTCCATGGGAGGGAATACATCCCTGATACTGAAAACTTAAAACAGGGATAGTCATGAGCTTTAGGGGTGCAACGTCTGCTGATGTCTGGATAAATGCTTATCAAACTGCCCAGTAAGCACTTCCCTTAATATTCATACCCTTATATTAATGCTACTCTCACTCTTGGTAGAGAACCTTCTCTTTTCAGATGGCAGTGACCTTGGGACAACTCAAGGTATCACAGTGCTGGAAAGAATTGACCAGAGTACTGAGTAATATCTCGATCACACTTTCCAAGGCTCAGGTTCTAATGCGGAAGAGGAGTTGGAAAGAATGTAAGAGCCAAAGGAAGGGTAGGACTCCTTACAACGTGCTCCCTCCAGACATAAAATGGCCTGGATATCCATGACCTCACAGTGCCTGACACTACTTACACAAGACCATCATAAGAGGAAGAAAAGATCATGACATCAAAATAAAAGAGTGACTGATTGAGATGGGGAGGGGATATGATGGAGAATGAAATTTCAAAGGGGAAAGTTGGGGGAGGGAAGGTATTACCATGGGATATTTTTTATAATCATGGAAGATGTTACTAAAAATTGAGAAAATAAAAATAAAAATAAAAAAAAAAAAAGAGTGCATCCCCAGAGAAGGTCAGAGGCCAGGGAAGAACCAGTCCCATTAACACCTGCATCTTGAACATAGCAGCCTCCAGGCACAAGAAAATAAATGCCTGTGGTACTTGGTTATGAAGGAAGTACTCCCTATTCCCCACACAGTGAAACTGGGCCCCAGCAGGGATACCGTGGCTGAAGCCCACATGTGGTCCTCTTGGCCCCCGCCCTGCGTGCCACACCAGCACACTTCTGCACTGGGGCATGAGCTTTGAGGGCGCAGTCTTAACCTGGGTCTGTGCTGGGAACAGTGACACTCCAAGACCATCTAAGGAATGGCAGTGGAGCACTTCCTCCCCTATCCCACGTTGGAGGGACAGCGGGGTCCCCAGAGGAAGAAGCCAAGAAGGCAAGGAGATGGAGGAAGGACAGTGAGGTGATGGGAAGCAGGTTGCCCACAAGGCCTTGGAGCCTGGAGCAAGGAGGGAAGACATGTCCGGGGCCTGCCTTCAACGTAGAAAGAGGAGCTCTGTGGAGGACTGAAAGCAGCTTTGTACTCCAGAGGAGATAAGTCCCACCCAGGTAGAAAAGTCCCACCCAGGTAGGGGGTCCACAAGCAGCCTCAGTGCCATGGAGATGTCTTCACGTAGCCCGGGGTTTGGGCAGCTGTTCTCAGCCCCTGGCACATGCAGAGTTGGGGTTCCTACGATAGCGGTTACCTTCCTGTTGCTGGAAGAAAACACCTGACTGGAAGGAATTTGTGGAAGGAAAGGACTTAACTTCAGCTCACAGGTTTGGGAGAGAAGATGCACCGTGACGGGGAAAGTTCGGCCAGAGCAGACATGCAGGCATCATACCTCATCACATCGTCAGAGAGGAAGCAGTGGCAGGGAGCCGTGAACACCCAGTGGGGGCTGGATGGACTAGTAAGTGACGTACCTCCTCCAGACAGGCTCCACCAGCTAGGGATTAGGTGTGAGGCTTAATCACAAAGACACAGGCCCAGGAGTGCCTTTTACATCTGAACCACCACACCCACCCGTCAGCACACAGCGGGGCAGCTGCAGGCAGACCAGGGTGAAAAGGAGAACGGAGACCCCACCCTGATGGAGCGCCAATGCTGCTGCCGAGCAGAGGCTCCTAATCACTCCCACCATGTCCCCATCCTCCGAAGGCAGCATCCTCCAGGAACTGGAAGCCATGACGAGAGAGCTTTGTGCAATGCTCGCACAGAAAGATGTGGAAAGCCCTTCCTTTCTTTTTTTTCAAGGTAGGGTCTCACTCTAGCCCCAGGCTGACCTGGAACTCAGTGTGTAGTCTCAGAATGCCTTGAACTTATGACGATCCTCCTACCTCTGCCTCCCGAGTACTGGGATTAAAGGCATGTGCCACCACACCTGGCCCTTCCTTTCACGAGCACCCCCAAGTACCCACTACCGCACCAATGCTGAATTCCCCCTTCACCCTGTGACCTCCCTGCCCAGCCTACCCAGGCTCTCCCCAGCTCCTTGCCCTGCTTCACCCTATGTCATGTTCCCTATGAGAGCATTATTCCTCTTCCTACCGATGGCCTCCATCCCTACCCTTCTGAGAAAAAGCCCCTGCCTCGGAAACGGCCCCTCTGTCCCTGGAAAGCTAAGTGAGACACCCTTAAAGACATAACAACCTGTAAGTCATATATTATGCCCACCAAACTGCCCTCTAAACACTTATGCCCATATGCTAATGCAACTCTCACTTTTAGTTAGTGAATCTTTTCTTTTCAGATGGCAGTGACCACTAGGGTTACTCAAAACTCACCACTGAGTGCTGAGAAGAAGTGACAGGGGAGTGCTCAGCACTGGGACGTCTCTATCACACCCTTTAAAACTCAAGGTCCATTGTGGAAGAGGTGGTGGAAGCAATGTAGGAGCCAAAGAAAGGGTCGGATTGCTCACAATGCTGTCTTCCAGGCACAAAGTGGCCCTGGTATTCATGACCTCACAGTGCCTGGCATTACTTATACAAGATCTTCACAATAGGAGGGGGGAAATGATGACATCAAAATAGAGAGAGACTAATTGGAAAGAAGAAAGTCCCCAGTGAAGGGTGGGATTTGAGACGGGGACAATACGAAGCGATGGGAGGAAATTATCATGGTTTACTGTCTATACTTATGGAAATTGTCAATAAAGTTTTTTTAAAGGCCAGGGGTGGTGCAGCACACCTTTAATCCCAGCACTTGGGAGGCAGAGGTAGGAGGATGGCCATGAGTTCGATCCTGAGACTACATAGTGAATTCCAGGTCAGCCTGGGATAGAGTGAAACCCTGCCACAAAAGAAAAAAAAAAAAAAAGCAGGGGCTGGAGAGATGGCCTAGAGGTTAAGGCACTTGCCTGCGAAGCCAAAGGACCTTGGTTCAATTCCCCAGGACCCACGTAAGCCAGATGCACAAGGTGGCACATACATCTGGAGCTCGTTTGCAATGGCTGGAGGCTCTGGCATGCCCATTCTCTTTCTTTCTCTCCCTCTCTCTCTCTCTCTCTCTCTCTCTCCTCCTGCCTTGTTCTCTCTCTCAAATAAGTAAAACAAAATATTTTTTTTAAAAAAAGACACTACAGCCTGAACAAAAGCCTAGCCCTTAGAACCAACACCCCTGTTTGCCAGGCCAGCACCACCCATCAGTCCACACCACACCATAGCCAGGACTTTCAGGCCTTGGCTGTTCACACCTCCCTTAAGCGGGACTGTTCGCCAGACTATCTGACCATGGGGGAGTTAATATCACTAACTTCATTCCAGACAGAGTGTGCGTAGTTATTTCCACAGTTTTGTTCAATTAATTACAGCAATATCAATAGACCTTTAATTTCTCATCAGTGAGTTATGGGAAGGAGTCTCAGCACCACAATACAATTCATTAACTATAAGTACTGAAGTGCGCTCCTACACAAAGTCCCGCGGGGGACAAACTCCCAGCCGCAGCCTCTGGGAGGCCTTTGCCAGCGACAGCATGAAGGCTACACGTGGTGGCACGCGCCTTTAGTCCCAGGACGTGGAAGTCTGAGGCAGGAAGATCACTGCGTTCAAGGCCAGCCAGGGATACAGAGTGAGCTCTAGGTCAGCCTGGCTAAAGTAACACCCTGCTTCAAAAAAAAGAAAAAAAAAAAGCGGGGGGGGGGGGGACTCGAGAGATGGCTTAACAGTTAAGGTGTTTGCCTGCAAAGCCAAAGGACCCAGGTTGAAGTCCCCAGAACCCACATAAGCCAGAAGCACAAGGGAGGCGCATGCGTCTGGAGTTTGTTTGCAGTGGCTGAAGGCCCTGGTGTGCCCATTCATTCTCATTCTCATTCTCATTCTCTCTCTCTGTCTCTCTCTCTCTCTCTCTCTCTCTCTCTCTCTCTCTCTCTCTCTCTTCCTCCCTCCCTCCCTCCCTTTCTCTGTCAAATAAATTAATTAATAAAAATAAAATATTTTAGAAAAAGAAAAATGCAAGGGCAAGAGGCCAGTCCCCAGGGTATTTTCAGATACCCAGGAAAGGCATCACTCCTGCCAATACTCATGCTGGCTCTATGGGCAGCCACCAGCAGTAGGAGGCGACATACATTGTCACCAACATCTGCTCTAGACAGCCCTTCACAAGGTCCTGGAAGAGTATGACGGACACAATGCACCTGCTCGGTGGCAGCTGGGGGCGCTAAATCAGGAGCGGAGCCTTCTGAAGGCCAAGATGTGCTCACCAAGTCCAGAAGTGCGTCGTGAGATCCAGGTGGAAAAGGCAGAACATAAGAACTGCTTGTCTACGATTATGGACGTTGTCAAAAAATAATAATAATTAAATTTAAAAGAAAGAAAGCCGGGGCTGGAGAGGTGGCTTAGCAGTTAAGCACTTGCCTGTGAAGCCTAAGGACCCGGTTCAAGGCTCGATTCCCCAGGACCCATGTTAGCCAGATGCACAAGGGGGCGCATGCATCTGGAGTTCGGTTGCAGTGGCTGGCGGCCCTGGCACGTCCATTCTCTCTCTCTCCCTCTCTCTCTCTCTCTCTCTCTGCCTTTCTCTCTCTATCTGTCGCTCTCAAACAAATAAAAAGAATGGCAGGCTGGAGAGATGGCTTTTAGTGGTTAAGGTGCTTGCCTGTGAAGCCTAAGGACCAACATTTGACTCTCAAGATCCCATGTAAGCCAGATGCACAAGAAGACGCAAGCATGCAAGATGGTGCACATGCCTGGAGTTTGATTGCATTGGCTGGTGGCCCTGGCCCTGGCATGCCAATTCTCTCTCTCTCTCATAAAAAAATATAAATAAATAAAAAAGGATGGGCTGGAGAGATTGCTTAGTGGTTAAGGCGCTTGTCTGTGAAGCCTAAGGGCCTAGGTTAGACACCCCAGGACCCATGTAAAGCCAGATGCTCATGGCGGCAGCAGGCTTCTGGAGTTCATTTGCAGTGGCTAGAGGCCCTGGTGTGCCCATTCTCTCCCTTCCTCTCTCTCTCTCATTAGATAAAAAATTTTTAAAGAAACAAAAGAGCGCATATGATACTGAGGCAGGCTTAGGGAGACAGTTCAGGTACCTCCTACCCTAGCTCTGGTTGCTGAGGGCGCTGCAGAGCCAGGCCGTCACCCTTGTACTGGCAGAAGATCCAGGAGGGAACAGGAGCCCGTCATGATAGCTACCCACTGGCGAAGAGATCCTCCGAGGGAAGCCTCATCCTGCCCAGCCCTGCCCAGCAAGTCAGTATGGATAGGGCAGCTGAAAGAGCAGAGACTAAGGCTGAGGAGGCACCAACGTAATGGAAGTGGCCAGCCCACATGCCTTACCCATCAGCCTCCGGGCCTTGGCACCAGCCCTAGACTACCCCTCACTAAGCCCTCCCAAGAATCAGAGCTCAGATACCAATCTAGATGCTTCCCACCGTAAACGTATCCTCTCCTCTCTGAGTGATGGCCTCCGGTCCACAGGAGAGGACACTTGGCAGCTTGCCCACTGAGTACCAGGTGGCAGCACAAGAATCTGACCCTGACCACAGATGGACATGGTCTCTCTACCAGCCTTACAATGCTCCTCCCTCTGGAAGGCGCAGGCAGGCCCTGGCTCAACTTCCCTGTGCCTCAACTCCCCACCCTTGTGACTAGGATCATCATCCCCCTAACCCTCCACGGTGGAGGGGAGTGACAACGTAGGACCCAGGGCTAGCGTCCGGCACACGGTACAAGTGACCTCGGTCTGCCGTGCCGTTGCGGCTCCTATCATGGTGGTGCCGACGCTAGGTTGTATCAAATACCTGGTGCGGGCAAAGGCCCCATCGGGGACAGGCAGCAACTCAAAGGCAGTAGAAAAGGAACCCCCAACAGGCACGTGCCACGAGCGCCCCAGACCAACAGCGTCTCCACTGGAAGAGGCCAGGGTGGAGTCACTTGTGCTTGGAAGGAACCTCTGGACACTCAGTTATTCCTAAGCCCTACCAGAGCTGAGCGTGGAGAGCCCACCCGTGCCAGGCTTGCCCACCTTCCTCGTTCACATGCATCCACCACCCAAAGCTACCCAGCCATGGATCGAGTGTGCCAGGTGCCAAAAAACACTCGGCACTTGCCACCACCCCGGCAGCTCAGCTGTTAAGTGCAGCTAGCAGGTGAGGAAGCCAGGGCTCAAACGGGCCACACGACAGAGACAGCCGTGAACAGGGTAAGGCTGGTGAGCAGTCGCTCTGTGACAGGCCCGGGGGAGAAGGACCAGCAAGAGCTTTACCTCTGCATAACTGTCACAAACAGCCTGAGCTGGAAACCACTGGTGCCGTCTCGCAGGTGGGGGAAACTGAGGCTAAGCGATGGAAGTGCCACCGCCATTTATTACCAGAGCCGGGATTCACACCCGCCAGGGTGGCTTTGATCTGTGTGTCCCACGGCCCTCAGCCCAAGGGACGATGCTAGGGCTGAGAGGGGCCACCCTGCCCTGCAGGGTGTTTAATCGCTCCACGCTCACCATTATCTTTCTACACATGTGCACGCACATGCGCGAACTCCCGTCCGTGAACACACTATGTGCGCAGACATACCTACTCATTACCCCCACATACGTGCACAGGCACATGCCCTCTCCTATCCATTTCCCAACTGTGCCGTGTGGGGATGGACAGCAGGAGCTGGGCAGGTAGATCCCACTTCCCGTCCACTCTCCCCCAGTGGCACAGCAAGCCTCAGCAGAATCGAGCTGGAGGCAGCGGTGACGCAGAGGAGGCAACGCTGAAACCTTCTAGATGTCCAAGGGCTCGGCCAGGGGTTCAGCAGAGCCAAGGTCTCCCAGCCCCCACCCCCACCTCAGAGGCCTAGGCAGGAGCCAGTACGGGAGCTCTTGTCTTGTAAGAGACATGGTGATCCAATGCTCCAGCCCTGATTTCTCTGGCTGCTACAGATTAAATCAAGGATAATGTTCCTATCTAGGTACCGGATTGGATGCAGCTTAAAGCCTGCTCAGACATCGCACCATTATGCTAAGCAGTGTGCCAGCAAGGGCTGGGGGAGGGGGGGTGCTGCTTTTCTCCTTAATCATCCCCAGCCAAAGGACTACAGCCAACCCAGGCACCAGCCCCTCGGGCAGGAAACAGAAGAGGGTGGAGGGGCCGTGAGGCTCTGGTCCCCCTCTACCCTCTTCTGGAAAGGCAGACAGACAGACACAGGCCAGCCCTGGTTACCTCCCTATTCCCGTAGGCCCAAAGAGACAGCCGCAGTGAGAAGCTATGTTTCGAGACATCATTTCGTACAGCCCGAGCTGAGCTAATACTCAAATATCCTCCGAGATGTAAATTATATGGGTTGAACTAATGGGCTATATATGTATCTTTCATCCCCTAATTAACTGTGGTTTAATGAATTTCTCAGCGCATTGCTGCCAGAATAGTCCTGCAAACCAAAAGACTTTTTTTCCCCTACATTGCAGGTAAATATTTAAAGACCCCAAATTAAAGGGAGCACAGGGCCCAGAATTGGAACCTTGATGCTACCCAGCATAATTAGAGCCTTGTCACATTGATTCAGTGTTTTGATTTTATCCTTTCTCCTCCCCCAAGAGATACAGCAAGGGACCCTGGGCACCAGGACCTGATCTGGCACAGATCCCAGGGCCCCTTGCAGACCTGACAGGCCTGTGTCCAACTCCCACTAACTGGCAGCATCTCTCCTTGGCTCAACCCAGGAGGAGGGAACAAGAGACATTACCCATCTGCTGGTCCCAAGTTGGCACAGAAAACCCATAGGATGTGGAGACCAAGACACATTGCCCAGGGCTCCTGGGGAAGTCAGAAGCCCATCTAGGGCTCATGCATGTCCCAGCATCCACCCTGCCCAAGGGAGTGGATAGAGGGGTGTCTCCCCTCAGATGGTCAGCTCTCGACAAGGCTTATCACTGTTATCATCACAACACCCGATGTCAATAGTTTTACTCTATTGTTCCGAAATAATCTATAGTCAATGCTTAAGACACTCCTCTCCTTAAGACTTCAACCCAAGTGATGAGTGGTCATCTCCTGTGGTCCTTGAAGCCACATGGATAAGCAGCTACTACATATCTGCCTGAAAGCTGTTCCCGTCCCACATGGACAATAATCAGATGCTGGCAGCGCTGAGCAACGTCGGGCAGGAAATGGCAGGAGGACTGATGAGCCAGTTATGGTCCCCTAACCTCAGCACTGCGGCCTTACTGAGCAGAGCATCCGTGAGTCATCTTCACGGACTGAACAAGGCTTTGAAATACACACTGAGGAAGACATGAACCAACAGTGTAGCATTGGGCAGGGCAAGTGCCAATGTGCCCAAAGCTGAGACAAGTGAGGCCAGGGCAAAAGACAGGTGGAGTGCAATGGTTTCCCAGCTCTGCCCTTCCCGGGGTTACACAAGGCAGAATGGATTAATTCCTCCAGTCGTCAGGGCCTGCATTAATCCTAGGGCCTCTCCAGCCAGGGTGTAGGGCCAGTGTAGAGGGTGAAGGTTAGTCTCCCCTGCCACTCACCAGCACCCCATGACCAGGACCACTCAGGGAAAACCAAAGGCCCCTGAGAAGCCACAGTCCACCTGGGCTCTCTGAGGACCTGGCATGGACACTTCTCATCCTCAACTGGCCTTTCTCTGGTGATGCAGACTGTGTGTCTAGCACCTTCAGCAAGACCAGTCCAAGGAAAACAAGCAAAAGGAGCACCTGACAATAACTTCAGCTGGCTCACCACTGCCATAAACCCTGTGGGCCAGTTCATAAGGCAGAGAAGTGAGACCCTGGAAGGAGCCTGAGGGTCTTTCCAGCCACGTGGGGTCACGAAGCCATCTTCTCTACCAACATCCACCTCTGCTGTCCATCTGGTACCTACTTAAATCCCCCACAGTGCTCCTGTTTCTCCTGGACCGCTTCCTCACTCCCCTACTGGTCAGGACCCCAACCTACCTCCACACCCCTACCCCTGGCCGGCTGGTGATCATAGGAAATGACATGGTCTGAGCATTTGATGTAGTCCTATTGTTGCTGTGGTAATCTCTCCAAAGCCACACCCCACACAAGACCTTTCCCAGCTGGGGTGGCTCCCGTCCTCCTCCCCATGTCCAGCTCACACCACCTTCAGTAGCAAGCCCGTGATGAGCCCACCTGTGCCCTCTGCACAATCACTTCTCCACGTGAAGATGGCCCCCGTCTGTTTTGAGGTTATCAGGTGGCTGGCACTATGCCTAAAACACTACAGTGCCAATAAATACTAGATGGGAGCTGGAGGGATGGCTCAGGGGTTAAGGCGTTTGCCTGCAAAGTCAAAGGGCCCATGTTCGATTCCCTAGGGCCCACATAAGCCAGATGCACAAGGCTGCGCATGCATCTGGAGTTCGTTTGCTGTGGCTGAAGGCCCTGGCATGCCCATTCTCTCTATCTGCCTCTTTTTTTTTCTCTCTCTCTCTCCCCCTCCTTCTCTCTCAAATAAATAAAATAAATTTTAAAATAAATAAATAAATACTAGCTAGATCAATGACTAGATAGACTAAATGGTCAGATGAATGGACAGATGGACAACTAGAAAAATATGTGGGTGAATAGGTGACTTGATGGATGGCTGGACACATGGTACATGGGTAGATAGAAGGATGTATACATGGAAGTGTGGGTGGCTGGATAAATTATGGTGAATGGGGGAATGGATGGAAGGATGATTGGATTGATGAAAAAATGACAGATGGATGAATTGGTACATAGAGGGATGGATGGATGGATGGAAGAATGGATTAATGATAGATAAATGGTATGTGCATACATGGATAAATTCTCCATGTATTCACCAGAGGCAACAAACCAACCCTATAAAATCAGAAGTCTGTCTATGTGCTGTCTCCAAGGTCAGTAGTCAAAGGAAGAGCATCTCCTGGGGCTCTTAATAAATAAAGGTCATGCCAGACAGGTCAAATGACAGAATGGGTGAAACAGTGGTATGTCTGATCTGGGGAAAACCAACTGCTCTCTAATTGGACTGGAGGCATGCTCTATGGGAGGAAATGCATGCTTAGTACTGAAAACCTAATCAAAAGCCTATGGCAGGGGAGGTCATGAGCCTTAGGGGTATAAAGCCTGCTCTTATCTGGCTAAATGCATATATTATTCTCACTAAACTGCCCTGAAAACACCACACTTAATGTTCATATTCATATATTAATGCTACTCTCATTTTTGGTTAGAAAAGCTTCCCTTTGCAGATGGTGGTGACCACTGGGATGTCCCAAAAGGCATCATAGTGCTAAGAAGAAGTGACAGAGGAGTGTCCAACACTGAAACATCTCTATCACACCCTCCAAGACTCAGGATCCATTACGGAAGAGGTGGCAGAAAAAATGTAAGAGCCAAAAGAAGGATATAACTCCTTACTGTCCAGACAGAAATTGGCCTCAATATCCATGACCTTGCAGTGCCTACCAATACCGTCACAAGACCCTCACAATAGGAGAAAAAGACAATGACATAGTTAGTCCCAAGTCAGCCTGGACCAGAGATGAGACCCTACCTTGAAAAACCAAAAAAAAAAAAAAAAAAAAAGGCATGCATTTTATATGCAATATTGTCAGTCATAGGCAGGGCCCTGGGTTAAAGCAAACCTAAGCTGTCTGACACAAAGGCCCCAGGTTATGGAGGGGTCGTAGCAGCCTGAACTGCCAGTTCTATCTTGGGACCAGACCAGCAGGGGAGCTCCTCCCCCAATTCGCAAGGGTTGCAGTGAGCCAGGCTCCTCCCCCCATTCTTGGGGGTCACAGTGAGCCTGGAACCCTGGACAAAATCTTGGACCCTGAGATCAGCAGGAAGTAAGGCCACTCCCTCTCCAAGCATGGGATATCCGGACATTCAGATAAGACTTAGGCTTTGCCCATAACCCTGTGGCCTTTGGCCAGTTGCCTAGGAAACTCCTTAGATGGGATCAGCCAGCACCTTTGCACAGCCCCTGCCCCTGCCATTGCCTGCGTGCTGGAATGAATGTCCCCATATGCTAATTAGGCATCAGCAAGCAACCTTGTACCTCCAATCCCCTTAGGACCCTCTTCCCACCCTCAACTGCTTATAAACCCATTTCCCTGACAATAAACTGAGAGCCGTTCACCAAAACCATCTCCTGAGAGTGATTCTCGCGTGCCCAACACCACGGTTGCCTGGGACGTCTTGGGGGACCGAGGCCGGCCCTGGAGGGAGGACCCAGGAACCCACACAATATGACAAATCATGCACAGCCTTGTGGCATGGCCAGTCTCTCCATGCAAGGCTCATAGCCACTCCCCTCTGCCAGGCACTGGTGCCTCTAGCCATGTAGATCGTTTTCCTGAACCCATCCTAGGTTGATGGCCTGCTGCGTGGTTGCCATCAGGCTCAGGCCCTGGCAGGGAACCCACTGGATTCACTGCCAGAAAGGCAAGCATGGGAGCTACCGCCGCCCCCCCCCCCCGCCTCCCGCAAATTTTGTTGATGGGTGTCACAGCACTGGCCAGAGCAAAACAGGTTGTCCACAGCCTGGATGCCTCTGTGTTCACTCAAGCACACCATCACTAGGAATGGAACACACAGACGTCATCACCACAAGAGCAGGAGGACGTGGGTGGCCAAAAGTGCTTCTGCCTAGGCCAGAGCAGCTCAGGGCGGGACACCTGCTGAGGCTCCTCTGAGTCTACCAGGGACAAGGGCCACGCAGACATAAATATCCATGAGCGCCAACCTCCCCGGGGAACATCCTGACCAGTGCTCATGTGACCCAAATAAGGTGCCCTGAGCAAGGCAAAAACTTCAGTAGCACCCGCTTAGTTCATGCCATCCCTGCTCCCCAGAAGATAGCTGGTGACTGTCCCGTTTTATACATGAGAAAACTGAGGATCTGACCACACTTGAAGTCACTCCACTACTAAGTAAGGGTCAGAGCTAGGTCTGAAGCCCAATTCTAGCTGACCCCAGGGCCTACTGGGATTTCTCCCACCCCTGTGGCGTCTGAAGCACCCATGGGTTCCCTGGGAGGAAGGATGTAACCAGAGCTCTCTCAGCTAAAGACTTGGATTTGGCTCCTGGAGGGCTTCAAGTTCACAGCCAGCTTAAAGCCTCTTCCCTCAGCCCCAGGACGTCCAAGTCAGCCACATCCTTTCAGACCCTGGTCAAGCCTCACCTTCCCAAGGGCCCCCTCCTCTGGGCTTCCCCAACTCCTGCACATTTGGTACAACCTTCCATTAATACACCCTTCCCGCTACCCCGTAATGACTATTTACAGATCTGTGTGGATGGACCCACTAGGTGCATGAATGAACGGATGAACAAATGAGTGCGTGGTTTGATACCGAGTCTGATTTGGTGTGTAAATTTCATATGTCACCAGGAACACAGGGAAGGCATCTTCCCCCGACAAGCTGCAGTCGATGACTTCCATTTTCTACACCAAAGACACTCAGCATCCGTCCCCTGTGTGGGGAACCAAATGACATCGCTGGTGTCAAGTGGGGCGGAGTGGTGGAAGGATGTATTCACACAGCTTGTGTTCCCTGAGAAAGCATTCCTGTCCCCAGGGTCTCCTGGTACGTGCGCAATGCTGCTGCATGGTCTGAATCCCCCTGCCGTGATGATTTCATGCTGAATTTGCTGAGTCTCCGAGCCAAGTCACAAATGCCAGGGAGGAACGCTTCTCCGGGCCTTCACCATATCTTTCATCCAGAAAATAAGTGATGATAATATTTGTAATGTGTTTACTGACAGAACCAGGGGCTCTGTACAGATAACTCTTTTATGACACGAAGTACTTAGCTAAGATGGAAAATGGCATTACTCATGTTAAATTCAAAATGAGCATTTTGTCCCAGATTGCTAGAAACCCAGTAAATGTCATTAGCTATCTGAGGTTACAGTGAAACCCGCAAAGGGTTACTCTTTGGTAATTACATTATGGTAGCTATAGAAACAAGGGACATCAGACTAGCCTGGCTGACAGCTCTGTCTTTCCCCCTAAGAAGGCATGCTCATGTGCGTGGGGCCATCTCCAAAGACCAGCCCCAGATCACAGCATCTCATATCTCGGCTCAGCTCAGCTCAGCAGCGTGCTCTCTGGAGGACTGTTTTCCCCACAGGCAGCAGGATGGAGCCCCGGGACATGGGCTGCTGTGATTCTTGATTGGAAAGTGATGATAAAAGACAGAGATGGAGGATGCTCTTCCTGTGGCTTCTGCATTGAAATGTGTGCTGCGCTCCTGAGCGTGTACTAGGAAGTTGGGCTTCCTGGGGCCATGGTTCTGTGGCACATGCATTATTTATGGCCAGCGTTCTATTGTGCAAAGCACTTCCTCACACAGCTCCAGGCTGCCTTTTCCCAGCATGCCCCCAACACTACTTCCTCCCAAGGCAAGAAACACACACACACACATACATACACACACACCAGAACCAGGCCTGGAGCTCTCTGGGCCTTCTGGGACTCTGGACACATTGCAGAATAGGTAGACAGCAGATCAGGTCCAGAGCCAACAGCATAGGGGAAGTGGAGGGAACTTGGGGCCACCATGAGAAATGGAGCAGATGTCCCAGCCAGTGAGGTAGAAGGGCCAGCCCCCTCCCTCCCCATCCCTAACGCTATCACCTTCCCACATCATCTAAGAGAGACAATACAGCCCTCATCATCCGGAAGGGCCACAGCATGTCAATTGCCATACCCAGACCAGCTATAGCAGCTGCTCCTGGAACCTTGTTAGAATTTGATTCTGAAGATGCAGTGTTCCCACCCAAAAGCCAAGATGCAGAAATTTTTTTGGCGGGGGTGGGGGAGGAGGCAGTCACATCCCTGTCATCTGGGTTTTTAACAAAACTACTGGGGCTGGAGGCACTGCTTACTGGTTAAGGCGCTTCCTTGCAAAGCCAAAGGACTGAGGTTCGGTTCCCTGGGACCCACATAAGCCATATGCACAGGGTGCACATGCATCTGGAGTTCGTTTGCAGTGGCTAGAGGCCCTGGTGTGCCCATTCTCTCTCTCTCTCTCTTCCTCTCTCCCTCTCTCTCTCTCTCTCTCTCTCTCTCTCTCTCTCCCCCCCCTCCCCTCCCTCCCTCCCTGCCTGCCTCTTTCTCTATGTCAAATAAATAAATTAAAATTTAAAAAATAAAAGAAAGAAAAAATTTCTGGGTCAATCTGAGGCAAATGTTTTGCTCCCTAGATACATTCAGGTAGCTTTCAAAAGCCCTGATCCTGTTGGCATCCTCAGAGTGCAAAGCCCAGTATCTGGATTTTTCTAGCTTTTTTAAAAAAATGTCTGTCCATGTATGTATGCATAGTGTGTGCAGATGCATGTCCTCTATACATGCATGCAGAGGCCATGGGAGAATCTTGGGGGGGGGGGTCCTCTCCTATCGCTCTTCAGCACTCTTTTTTTTTGTTGTTGTTTTATTTATTTATTTGAGAGTGACAGACAGAGAGAGGAAGAGGCAGATAGAGACAGAGAGAATGGGCGTGCCAGGGCTTCCAGCCACTGCAAACGAGCTCCAGACGTGTGCACCCCCTTGTGCATCTGGCTAACATGGGTCCTGGGGAATCGAGCCTCCAACCAGGGTCCTTAGGCTTCACAGGCAAGCGCTTAACCGCTAAGCCATCTCTCCAGCCCAGCACTCTTTTTTTGACAGGGGGTCTATCGCTGAAACTGGAGCTGCTGATTTTTTTTTAATCAGTCTAACTGACCAGAGAGTCACAGCAAGCAATCTCCTGTCTACAAGGGACTGAAATTACAGGCTTGTGTGGCCACTCCCAGCTTTTCATACGAGTGCTATGGACTGAACCCAGGTCCGCCTGCTCCTGCGTCAAGCACTCTTACCTGCTGAGCCAGCTCCTCAACCCCGTGTCAGTGCTTCCCCATGCTCCCAGATATTTTGCAGGTGCAACCCAGTTGAGAGCAGCAGTGTGACCCCGAGTGTGTTCCCAGAAAGCAGAGGGCCCAGCAAGATGCCGCTGGCAGGTCACTTAAAGCCCGGAGTGATGTGTCTTACCTGATGGCCAACAGCTCTCCACAGGGTCACAGCAGTACCTAGGGCAGCAGGGTTCCTCGCCTGAGCTGTCCCTGCTATAGTGTCCCAACCAGGACTCCCTAGGCTGCAGGGGGACCCCAAGTGGCCCTTCCAGGCGCCCCTCACTGAAAGCCAATGAGCTATATTTTGGGGGGTTGAGTTTCCAAGGTAGGGTCTCACTCTAGCCCAGGCTGACCTGGAATTCACTATGGAGTCTCAGGGTGGCCTCGAACTCATGGCAATCCTCCTACCTCTGCCTCCCGAGTGCTGGGATTAAAGGCGTGCGCCACCACGCCCGGCTTCAATGAGCTTTTATGGAGGCAAGAGACCCAAATCAAGAACCCCAAGGGCAGGTCCAAACCCAGAGACTTTACCCCTCACAGCCAAGCCCTCTCCCCCATACTCTCTACTGCCCGGCCGGTTCCATGGCCCTCCGCCCACCTGAATGTCTCCATGTCACGCTTGTGCACCTTTCCCTGAGGAATCAAATATGTGAGAAGGGCCTGCAAGTAAACAAGCCAAGATGCAACTTTTCTTGCACTTTTTTTCCCCTGTTCTTTCCTTTCCAAAGGCTTTATACTTTCAAAATTAATAATGAAAACAAGCCATGCACGAAGGTTCACCCCTGTAATACCAGCTAAGGCAGAAAAAAAAATTGCAGGCTTCAGGCTATCCTGGGCTAGGGTTGTGTCTGAAAAGCCCCAAAATAATAATAAATACCAACTGTCTCTATGCCTCAAGGCCTATGCCACAATGCAGAGGCTAGCCCACAATGTAGAGGCTAGCCTGCCAGGGGCACCTTTGTGTTCTACGCCCTCAGAATACCTTGGCTAAGCTCTCCTGCAGCATGGACACACCTGGCCCGGGCCCTGGTCACCTTGGATCAGCTCAAGACACCTTCCTTGTCCTGCCCTCACAAGCTCTCTTGAACCATGTCTCACCTGCCTTCAGAGGCCACCCGCACTGAAAATCCCCCTAGGGTGTGGTCAGCAGTGTTCCTAGAGGAATCCAGCTTGGTAGTGATGGGCTGAAGTCCCAAGTTAAATGCTGAGCCCATTCACCTACGCTGGGTCAGCGGACGGATGGCTAATGAGCCATGGACTCAATGGGCCTCCCCTGCCCTGGCCAGCCCAGCCCAGCCTAGACGTCCTCTCACATTCCTCCAAACCATACCAGCTCTGTCTCTATAGCAGGCTGTGCCCTAAGTGCCACACAGCTTACCTCAGAGTCATGTGACAGTCTCCACCCAGAGCTCCTGAAGAGGACACAAGGCCATTTGGATTGCACCCCCTTCTTCCCTTTAAGTGTGAGACAGTCAGACCCCAGAGGCTCTTCAGCAGGTGGCATATCACATCTGGCCCTGCAGGTGTGTCTATGTGAATGTTGTCTGTGTGTGTGGTCCAGGAGAGACCTGAGCAGAAGGCACCACCCAATTCTCCCACTCCAGCTCTCCTGGCTGTTTATCTCTGGTCCAAGGGGTGGGGGAGCTCTGCTCCCTCCTTGCATAGCCAGCTGGCTCCCATTGGGCATTTAATTTGTCAGAATGATGCAAATAGCATCACACCCTCATGACTACAATAAAGCTCACAGGCAACCACAGAGAAGACTCTCTTCATTCCAGGGGATCACCAGCCCCGAGCAGATAGCTAAGGTGCGAGGCTGTTTAGGACATTAGTGACAGTCACACAAAGTTGAGATGCAGGGGGACTTGGATGGATCCGCATACGATCACAGCCTGACCTTAGCTGTGCCATGGACTTACACATCCCGGTCCACCCTGCTGTGTGCCCGGTAAGGCTGGCCTCTAGGGCATCAGCTGAGAGCCCCTTGCCCTCTAGCTGCTACTTAGCTTTGCTGACAGGAGACCTCAGTAGGGGATGAGAGGTTGAGTGGAGCCTGATTTGGCGGTGGCCACGCTCTCCTGGGAGGACAGCTCCCCTCTTTGAGTGAAGTATCATCTCCTCGGCTCAGTAACCTTGGCTCTGGCCTTGCTTCTCCTCTTCAAGCCCAGAAATGCTGCTGTTCCCCATGCCTGTCAGTACCTGAGTGCTTGCCTACCTCCAGCTGGTTTCTCTTCCTTCAAATGTGCTCAATAGCTGCCTTGGGAAGGGGCGATCTGGTTCTTGCCAGCCACAGGCAAAATCACCATCTTTTGGCAATGATGGAATTCGCCAAGAGATTCACACGGTCCCTGTCGGGTACGGGCTGACTGGCAGGCAAATTAGGTAGATCCAAACTGGGGTGGCTCCTAACAACTGGTAGGGTCTCTAGTAACACATCTCGGGGCTGTGGCCTCAGACACATCTTTGTGTCAGTAGGAATGGTTTGGCAGAGGATGTTGACTGCTTCTGATAACACTCCACAGATGATTAATGTCATATTTGGTATCCACGAGGATCTTGGTCATCTGGAACAATAGGCCACATTGAGCAACACAGAGCTCAACAAAGATAGATGTGAAGTCAGATCAAAGAATGGGTTGGGGCTGGAGAGATGACTTAGAAGTTAAAGTGCTTACCTGCAAAGCCTAAGGACCCAGGTCCGATGCTCCAGATCCCACATAAGCCAGATGCACAAAGGTGAGGCAAGCGCAAGGTCACACAGGCCCACTAGGTAGCACAAGCATCTGGAGATGGTTTGCAATGGCTGAGGCCCTGATGCGCCAATTCTCCCCCTACCCCAACTTTTTAAAACCAATTTTTTTTAAAAAGAATGGGTGGAGAAGATTCGAGGGGAAGTTTGTGGGAAACAGGCTTGGGTGCAGCCACGTTTAGGTTTAACATAAGCTGACAGACTGATGCGTCCATCACTGGAGGCATTAACAGTATGACAGGTTAAGGATGGAGAGAAGCCCGCCTGGCAGGCCAGATGTCAGCTGCAAGCTGACTTCCATCTTGGAATCAACACTTAGGAGAACATCGGTGCCATGCGGCCGGAGTGGAAGGGTGCAGCCAGCCAGCCAGCCAAGCAGGACACGGAAACCCATCACAGGATACGGCTGAGGCATCTGGGAAGAGCCAGGAAGTGGACTAAGTGTGAAGGTGACACAAGGACCAGCTCCAGACCCCTAAAAGGATTACCCCCCCCAAGATAAAGCAGTGGGGAGTAAGGCCAAGCGCTTTCTCCCTCTGACCCAATTAACACAGTCTGCAGCCCAAGCAGCATCCTCAGCAGCATGAAGAGCAAGGAGTAGCTGGGCGTGGTGGCGCACACCTTTAATCCCAGCACTCGGGAGGCAGAGGTAGGTGGATTGCCATGAGTTCAAGGCCACCCTGAGATGACAGAGTTAATTCCAGGTCAGCCTGGACCAGAGTGAGACCCTACCTCGAAAAACCAAAAAATAAAAAAGAGCAAGGAGCCAGAGTGTGCCTGGCTCTGACCACCAGCAGCCTGCCACCAGCCAGGGTCGAGGTCGAGGTACCCCTCCAGCCCCACAGTCAGTTTCCCATCCCAACTAGGCTACTGAAATGCCCTGGAAAACATAAAGGAATAACAAAACAAAAAAAAAAAAAAAAACCCAAGGATGCATAAATAAATCAAAGAAATTAAAACCCCCTGCAATCTAATTTTAAAAGGGGAAGTAGTATAATTTCAGAGAAACAGCCAGCCCTAAAATAGCCTCCCATATAGAAGCACAAGAAGATTTTACAAAAACGCTATCAGTCATTTGAAAGAGAAGAAACTACATTGATTATACCCAAACAAATTTGTTTGAAACAAATTAATCTCTATGATTCTAATAGATCTGCTGTTTAAAGATACAGCAAACAAAATTGGTACAACAAAAAATATGTCATATCTGAAAATGAAAATATACATCTAAAACTGTAATGTCAGGTTAAGCTATGATATGACGTCATAACAAGCAAACCCAAAAATGTCAGTGGCTGAAATCAACCAAATCTTATTCTCCTCACACTACATGTATTGCAGGAAGGTTAAAGCTCCATTCCAGAGGTTTTTGGGTTTTGGGTTTTGGGTGTGTGTGTGTGTGTGTGTGTGTGTGTGTGTGTGTGTGTTTCAAGGTAGGGTCACACTTTAGCTCAGGCTGACCTGGAATTCACTATTTGTTTGTTTGTTTGTTTGTTTTTCAAGGTAGGGTCTCACTCTAGCCCAGCCTGACCTGGAATTCACTTTGTAATCACGAGGTGGCCTTGAACTCACAGCAATCCTCCTATGTCTACCTCCAAAGTGCTGGGATGAGAGGCATGTGCCACCATGCCTGGCTTTTGTGGGGGGGGGGGGTTGAGGTAGGGTCTTGCTCTAGCCCAGGCTGACCTGGAATTCACTATGTACTCTCGGGGTAGCCTTGAGCTCATGGCGATGCTCCTACCTCTGCCTCCAAAATGCTGGGACACCGGCTGCTGTCCACTTTTGAGTCAGCGTTGCCAAGCACGGACTCCAAAGCTTCACAGTGCATCACATCATGGCCATTGTTATACCAATTCTCATACCCAGCAGGCACCCTGTGCTCTGTCATGGTCTTGGCTTCTGTGAGGACACAGACACCAACGTTAGAGTATATTCTAGAAGGTTCAGGACAGGGCCCTTAGTCACGGGGCCAGCAGATGAATGAGCAGGTAGAGGTGGGAACTGGGCCTCCTCTGAACATGCACAGTGACAGTGGCCCCACTTCCCTAGCATCCTGTTGCAAAATGTGATCACCATGATGACAGACAGGCCAGTGATGGAAAATACCCCAGGGAGGCCCAACAGCCAAGCCTACCCCAATGCCAGCCTCGCGCTCCGACTGAGCCACTCTGGAGCTGACAAGACAGATGGTTCCTTTGCTTGTGATGGAGGGAACGTTTTGTGTGTTCTGCTCTGGCTATCATTTAGAGCTTAAACAAAGGCCTGGCTGGTAAAAGATGGAGCGCTGCCTGGGGAGCCTGCTCCACGCAGCCCCGACATGCGTTCTCCAAACCCAAGACACAGAGCAGGGGGTGTTGCAAAGACCAACTGGGGGACTTCCAAGCCCATTCCACAAGGACACAATGACCCAAACACAATCTGCCAGGCTTTGGGCCGAAGGGCTTTCTGTTCACAGTTCAAGGGGAAACTGAGGCTCAGCCAAATTATGTGATAGAGTCAAATGCAAAGCCACCTCCTATCTAAGGCCAGGGCTCTCTGGGTCTCTGGTGGGGGGAAACAGCACACAAGACCTGCTGGCATGGGACGGGGTGGGGCACAAAGCTGGCCACAAACTGTCCCTTTGCCATGAGGATGACCTGTGAAGTGCTCAGTAGCCGTCCTTCCTCAAAAGGATCAAGCTCCCGTGAGGCCAGGCCTTGCACACTCTGTCTCAGGGCTGGGCACACAGTGGGCACTCCACATGCATCTGAACATTACTACTTAAGGAGCCCACTGTGCACAAGACACATCACTCTTCAGAACCAGTCATGGAAAGCGACTGTTTTTCGTTCTGGTATCTGCAAGTGGCGAAAGTGAGGCTGGGAGAGGCGATGCAATTTCCCCAAGGTAACACAACTAGGAGGGGATGGTGGTCAATGTGGGTCTCCTAGGAGAAGGAGAATAAGAGGGAGGAAGGAAGATCTGCTGAAAGCAACTTAATTTGGCCAGGGCTGCCTCTGTGTCCTGTTCCTATTGAGCATAGGGCATATGCGGCCAGTGGGCTGTGCCTTGAGGGAATCAACCTCTGTCTCTCTATCTCTATCTCTCTATCTCCCAGGACAAAACACAGAGGTTTTGCTCTGAGATTTGATCCCACCAGGCCAGGGGCTAAGCCCTAGCCAGACCCTAGGAATCCAAAGATGGGCTGCTTTGTTACCCATAGGCACCTGGGGTCCCTCAGTCCAGCTTGGTGACCCACTCCACAGAGCTAAAATCCCAGCTGCATAGCATCCTCTTGGCTTACTCCCCTCCCCCCCCCAAAGGGAGGGAGGAGGCAGGGCCAGGCCCATGGCTCCAGCCCCAAGACGTGCCAGGTCCTCTGGTACTACCTACAAGTCTGTTCTCATCTCTTTTTTTCATCTTTTTCCTTGATTTTTTAAAAAATATTTTATTTATTTATTTCAGAGAGAGAATGGGTGCACTAGGGCCTTCAGCTGCTGTAAACGAACTCAAACTTCAGACACAGGTACCACCTTGCACACCTGGCTTACGTGGGTCCTGGGGAATTGAACCTAGGTCCTTTGGCTTTGCAAGCAAATGCCTTAACCGCTAAGCCATCTCTCCAGCTCTCTTTTTTAAATATATATATTTGCAGGCAGAGGGAGAGAGAGCGAAGAAAGACAGAAAGGATAAACATGTCTTAAGTGCCTCACCTCGGCCTTGCTTCACTGGGCTCAGGGAGGTTTAAATAAAACTTGTGCGAAGTTTGCTCCGCTGTGCGCAAGCTGTAAGAGGCTCGGTGCTAACCGCAAGGACGCACGGGACCCCAATGCCAGCCAACCTCGGTTCTCAGGAGGTGGGCGAGGCGACAGGTGTGTGATGCAGACCCCCCTACCCCTCCCAGCCAGGCCTGGGAAGGACAGGCGGGCGGGCGGGGGGGGGGGTGCAGAACCACCCCAAGGCTCCCCCGGGCAGGAAGCGTTCCCAGAGCCCGCGCCCCTCCCCTCCCCGCCCCCCAGGCCCGAGAGGGAGCCAATTTATTCCGGAGAAAACATCTTTGTTCTGCGGGTGAAGGGGAGCCGTTTGCAACAATTTAATGCTCTGTTCGCGGGGGCCCCCCGGGCTGGGGGGCGGCCGCGGAGCGAGGCTTGGTCTTCGAGGCGGAGTCCGCACATAATGAGGCTTCTCACGGCCGCTGGCCGCCGCAGTGCCAAAAACCCAGGACGGTTATTTATCCCATTAATCTGACATTGCACTCCCTGCATTTTATCTGCTTAAATAAATTTGGTGGGTTTAGTGTGGTGTGTGTGTGTGTGTGTGTGTGTGTGTGTGTGTGTGCGCCTAGAGGAGAAAAACTAACGCGTTCAACTTGCTAGGTGCCAACACTTGCAACATGGTCCCTAGTGGGCTAGCCTTTGACACCAGGGGCCTCAGTGGTCCCAGATGGGAAACTGAGAGACAGCCAGGAGGTGGGCCAGGATCCAGCCCCCGCTCCCCCCCCCCACACACACACACATCCTGAAAAAGACAACTCTCCAGAGAATGACTGTCTGGAGCCCCTGCATGCAGCACCCAAGCCCACTGGCCTTTCCCACAGCAGAGCACACCACAGTCTTCCTCCCTTCCTCTGCCACCCTGCCCAGCCCTCAGAGCGGGATCCGAGGCTCCAGGGCCCAGGCTGGAATCCTGGCTGTGCCACTCATGAGCTGTGTGACCATGAGACACTGCCTCACCTCTCTATGCCTTGGTTGTTTTTTGTTTGGTTGGTTGGTTAGTTTGGGTTATTTTTTTTCCCCCAGTCACTCTCCCAGAGCTGTTGGAAGAATTCAGAGTTAATATTTGTAACATGCACAGTACCTGGCACATACCAAGTCTCAGTTTACTCAAAAACGTGCCTCTTTTAAATCTAGGATGCGTTCATAAGTCAGCTTTGGAGATGCACTAAATCGCTGTGTTTCCTCACCCACTGCACTATTTAGGAAGGCTGGGGTTCACCAAGTACTCCGCGTGAACAGAGGGTCCCACTGATTGAAAACGGGTGACTCTTGTTTCACAGGGAAGCTAAGTAAAAGCCACAGAGTGGAAGGAACCTGTTCCAAGGGTCATGAAGTTCACAGCTGGGGCCAGAATCCAGGTCTCTCACTTGAAGGCTCAAGGGTTTGGTTTCGTTTTGCTTTGCAGGGCGACCTTGGCATGTTCATCTACCTCATTTTTCTTTGAGGCCTTACTAACATCTCGGGCTGACACACTCAGGCTGGGCCACGGAAGACACTGGCTGGGTCAAACCTCCTCTCTCACCCCAGCGGCGGCAGCGCCTGGAGCTGGGAGGCCAGCTCTTGATCCTCAGATGCCCCCACCATCGCCACAAGGCCTGGCCACCCCGTTTTGTTTGCCCTTCATCTGTCATTTCCTTCTATCCCCTCTGCAGCATCTCCTTGGAACTTCCAGCTGGTCCTCTCCGTATCTTGTGTGCCGTGCGCGTTCTTTTCGCTAAGGCTGGAGCCTGCAACCTGCCAGACCCGGGCTGGAATCTGCCCAGCTCCTGCTACCCACCCTCCCATCTCCACCACGCGGCCCTGGGTACAAGGCCCCTGCATACCTCTTGAAGCAGCTTTGCCCTCTGCGAACCCAGCCTAAGCTCACCACCACCCCCACCACGGCCCGTCCCCAGCCAGGCCTCGTTCCTTGGCCACTCCAAGAACTGCAGAGCGAGACTTGGCGCGATCTTCTCTCACTGTGATCTCTCTGTGGAGGTCGTGTCGGGAACGAAGCGCTGAGTCTGTAACCAGAGAGAAGAGCAGTGTGTCCCACGCAGGAGCAGCTCTGCCCAGGCAGCTGCAGGCCCAGCCCCTGCCTCCTTCAGAGCAACAGAGAGGCAGGCATGCGGGCAGACAGACGCCCAACACAGAGACCTCCCAACGCCCGTCTGTGGTGCCCTGTCTTCCTTGGTCCCACAGATGAGGAAGGCCCCTCCACCGCACTCTGCTGACCAAAGGCTCCCAGAGGAGAAGGGCTTCTTCCTGGCCTCCCCCAGGAGTCATCCCTCGCCCCCCAACAATGCCATCTGCCACCAAAGTCTGGAACTTGCACTTTTTCCACCTTTTCCTTCTTAACTACTTAGCTACAGTTAAGCAAATACTACAGGAAAGGAGCGGGCACCCTGGCCACACACCAGGAGCAGACATGGGCTATTCATTGGTCCTACACAACCAGCCTGGCCCAGGCCTTCAATCTGAATGGCCCACCCCCCCCCCAAAGAGAACATTTCAAGAGCCTCTGCCTTGGGAATGGCTCCACTGTTAAAAAGGGGGGGGGGGGCTGGAGACATAGCTTAGCCGTCAAGGCGTTTGCCTGCGAAGCCTAAGGACCCACGTAAACCAGATGCACAAGGTGATGCATGCATCTGGAGGTAATTTACAGCAGCTGGAGGTCTTGGCATACCTATTCTCCCCCTCTCCCCCCCGCCCCGTGTCTCTCAAAAAAAATTAAAATTAAAAAAAAAAATCTCACTCCTTTCCCATTCACTTCCCTGCTGGTTCCCACTCTGCCGTCTCTTGTTATGCTCTTGATCTCACCATTACCTACGCCCGACCAATGTCGACGCTGAGAAAGTGATACAAGCCCCGAATCACATAAGCTTCTGGTCATTTCAGCCGCCGCTAGTCCTCACCGTCTGTGCCAGGAACTGTGCCACATGCTTTTGAAAAGTCAAGAGTTAGAGACAGCCTCCCACTGTACAGATGAGGACGCTGAGGCCTGTCCATGGGCACACGGCTTCAAAGTGGCCCAGCGTGGATTTGAACTCGGTGGTGTCAGGATCCCAAGCCCTGAGTTTCCCCCACAAACTCTGCTGGTGGCCAGCTTGCCCACAGAGCTGCTCTTGCCCCCACGCGGGGCCATGCGTGAGGTCAGGCATGGAGCTCCGCTCCTGGAGCCATGAAACAGGAAGTGGAAATGCCGGGCCCCACGGGCCCCACACGCTGGGGGTTCTGACCGGAGGGCCTCCCTAGCATTGATGGTGCCACTGCATCTCACCCGTCCTCGGAGAGAGGGAATCAACATTTTCCAGCAATAAAAGGTTGCTCCTGATTAGACATTACATGAATCGGCCTTGTCCAATAGTTAATTTTCATTTTGCTACTCTCCCCAGTGACAATAGCGAGTAATGACTCTGTGGATCAAGACAGTAACTGATCTGTGGCCCAGCCTCCCCCACCCCACACTTCTCCTTAGCTCTGTACCTTCTGTGCCCTTGTCCCCTGTCCCAGACTCAGAGACTCCTCCCTGCCCAGGGACCCCCTTGGAGAAGCTCTGACCCAAGCTGTTCGCTGGAGTACTATGGTAGTTTGAATGCATGTCCCCAATAGACTCAGGTGTTTTATCAAAACTTGGATTTCCAGCTGCCTGACTGGAAGATGTGTCACTGGGGGAGGGGGGCAAAGTTTAATGCACTGCATTACTGATTCCCCTCTACCTCCCAAACCCTGTCATGATACACCGGGGGGGGGGGGTGACTCTTTGCCCAGTTCCCACAGATTCCGTCTTTTAAGAACAACAGTAGTGTGGGAGAGATGGCTTAGCGGTTAAGGCACATGCCCGCAAAGCCTAAGGACGCCGGTTTGATTCCCCAGGTCCCATGTAAGCCAGATGCACATAGTGGCGCATGAGTCTGGAGTTCGTTTGCAGTGGCTGGAAGCTCTGGTGTGCCCATCCTCTCTCTCGCACACCCCCCCCAACTGTAATAAATAAATAAAAATAAAATCTTTTTGTAAAAAAAGGAACAGCAGCAATGTCATCCAGTGAGTGTCCCTGTGGGACAGCAGTGCTGGACAGGCTGGACAGGCCTCCACTGAGCCCACTGCTACATCCACATCAGCCTCACCATGGGGGGGGGGGCAGGGGGGCTTCCTGCCCCAGAACCGAGCTCAGCATCAGCCGGTCACAAACATGCAGTCATAATGAATGGATGAGGAGCCTTCCACCTGTGACTTCCTGAAACAGCTCGGCCCTTCAAGCTGGGAATGCCAAGTTCAAGTGGTAAGAAACAAGCGCCAAGATGGCAGATCAAGGGCCTGAAGTTAGACAGCCATCAATTGGTAGAGCCATGGTCAAGTCTGAGCCTGCTGAAACCTGACCTGCTTCCTGGGAGTCTCGTGGACCCGTGCCATCAGTACTGACAGGTCAGCCCAGCTTACCTTTCTTGGTCAAGGACCCTTGGCTCAGGGCTGCTAAGTGCCCATCTTTTCCTGACTGTAAACTTCGGCTCCAGGAAGCGCACGCAGCAGCCCTGCATCTCCCTGGCAACCCAGGAGCTTTTGTTCACCAAGAATGGAGCTGATTCATCTCCCCAGGGTGAGCAGCAGGCGCTGCCGGCACGGGAGGGGGTGGGGGGTTAGCCGTGCCTCCATCCTGCACACCCAGGCTGGGCTGATGCCCACCAGGATGGAGGCTTTGCTGGGGATCCTGGGCAGGCAGTTCTCAGAAGCCACCACACGTAAGTGACTGGCTGCAGCTCAGCTGGAGGAAGGCAGAAGGGACGAAGGGAGGTAACATCCCGCCGGAGAGAAGCAGCCTGACTCCCGGCTCTGCCCGGCTCCTAGGTCACACCAGGGCTGAGGTCACACAAGCGACATCAGGCTGCTCCGGCCATCGATGTCTTGGCACACCCGCCCCTCAGACAACACGGTCCCTTCCTTTCTTGTTCTTCACTGGGGATGCCTCATCTTTGAACTGGAACCGCAGCTCTTGCCGGGGCAGAATGAGTCACCGCGCGCGGGCGCACCCCACACCCCGTGTGTGCTTGCTGCGTCACACGCGCTCCTCACGCGGAGGTAACCCCTTCTCGGGCTATGACTGTCCTTCCAGGAGAGGGGGCAGGGCCGCTCGTCTCCACTGGGCAGCCTCAGCTCGGGCACAAAGGACCACACCACACACCCTGGGACCCTAAAAGCCATTACTGGTGGGGAAAATGCCATCTATACTGTGACAGCAACTGGTACCAAAGCCAGATAGGCCCCTCACACCACTGAGTCAGGCCTGGCGTACGACCCGAAACTGGTCAACGTGAGGAGAGCAGTTCTGGTAAACATGCAGCAGGAATTTCAGTCGCATCTAGCTCTGGGGGGTGGTTTGATGCCCCCCCCCCCCAATATATTCAGTGTTTTATTAATTTGTAGTTTGGATCTACAGCCACCTGGCTGGAGGAGGTGTCCCTGGGCGGATCTTAGGCGGGGAGTTTGGAATTCCAATGTAAAGATATGCAAAGTGCCTTGTTTCACCTGGAGATCCTGATGTGTGCTGTGTGGCTGTGGCTTTTGGGATTAGGCCTTCTCTCTCCCTCTCTCTCTCTCTCTCTCTCTCTCTCCCTCTCTCTCCCTCTCTCTCCCCCCTTCACCCCCCCCCCATCTCTCCCCTTGGACCTGTGAAAGCAGGCCAGCTTCTTCTGCCATTATGGAACTTTCCCTGGATCTGTAAGCTTCAATAAATATCCCTTCCCTCATGCCTGTGCCTGGTCTAGAAGCTCATCTCATGTGCCAGTCTGTCCCCTCCAAAGCAGCATTGCCAACAGTGCTCCACTGCGGCCCACAGGGGCGCAGCGCCCCACCCGGGCCAGCAGCCTGAGAACGAAGCCGGGCTCTCAGGTAAGCAGGTTGTCTGTGACTGCCGCAGAGGCCAGCCTGTTCCAACCTGAACCAGGACTGAGAGAACTGGGCCAGCACGGGGGTCAAGGGACTCGAACCGGAAGCCACTTAACACCCCAATGGCATCCACATAGGCCTGGTGCTACTGTATCCCTATATGCCCAAGGCAACCTCTGAAAAAAAAAAAGAGAAGAAGAGGAGGACGAAAAGATGAAGAAGAGGAGGAAGAGGAGGAGGAGGAGGGAAAACAATGATGGAACATGTTAGAAATACTGAAGTTTGCAGGACAGGTTTAAGTTTAAATCCAAGCCGCCGCATCCAACTTGGAAAAATCACTATACTTCTGTGGGTTGCAGCTTCCTTAACCTAAAACAAGTGCCTCCCAGGACATTCTTACAATAGCAGCAGTACAGGGCTGGGGAGATGGCTTAGTGGTTAAGGTGCTTGCCTATGAAGCCTAAGGAGCCAGGTTTGATTGCTCAGTTCCCACATAAAGCCGGATGCACATGGTGGCGCACGCCTCTGGAGTTCGCCTGCAATGGCTAGAAGCCTTGGCACGCCCACTCTCTCCCTCCCTCCCTCTCTCTCGCTTTCTCTCTCACATACATACATACATACATACAATATTAAAAATATTTTTTACACAGCAGGAGTACAAGCATGTAAACTGGGAAGCACCCATTGTTCAGGGTTTCTAGGACCTTTGACCTGCTCCGCGACACCTGGAGAGATGGCTGGAAGGTAAAGTGCCTGAGCCCTGAGGTGGGCAGACTTCAGACAGTCGCGTCCTTCACACCCACGGGGCAGAGGCAGCCAAGTGCCTGATGTACCAGATGTACTGCGGTCACCAAGCCCTTTCTCCCTGTTATGCCCCTCCCCCTTCTCACCCATGTTCAGAGTAAGTCTTTCCTGGGTCCTCTGGGGAACCCGCACCCCGGCCACACTGACCTCTGTTCACAAGGAGCCCTCCTGTCCCACACACCCCTCTCTGTCCTCAGTCCTTCCTCTCCCCTTCCTGGCCACAGCTGGTCCCCTCCCAGGTCCTTACTAGACCTGCTTTCTCTGCTCTTTGGTCTCAATTCCCAAGCAGGAAAGACTTCAAGGCAGCTGGGAAGTAGGGACACATTCCATTCTCTTCTTGCCGTCCCGCCCAGGGTCTCTGAGAATTCAGCGCTTAAACCAAAACCCTAATTGTTCCTGCTTGGGGAGGCTTCGGGCCTGACGGGGTGGAGACCTGGGACTCATATGAGAATGGCCACTGGAGAGCCCAGGTGGGCAATAACAAGCCAAGGATTTATTCTATCGCGACAGCGTAACCACATTTGCCGACCACCTCCCTGGTACGAAGAACCCAATATGTACAACTGCTCACATCCTGTAAGAATCCTGCCATTATCCCATTTCACTGCTCATGTGGCCACTCAGCCCACCCGCCTCCCCCACCCCCCCCACCCCCCGGGAGCACACAGCTCCTCTGATCCTGTGTCCCCAGCTCCTTCTTACAGTCTCTTCACAATATTAACTACCCTCCGGCTGGAGGGATGGCTTAGCGGTTAAGGCGCTTTCCTGCAAAGCCAAAGGACTCAGGTTCGACTCCCAAGGACCCACCAAACCACGTAAGCCAGATGCACAAGGGGGTGCACACGTCTGAAGTTCGTTTGCAGTGGCTGGAGGCCCTGGCACACCCATTCTCTCTCTTTCTATCTCTATCTCTATGCCTGCCTATTTCTGTATCTCTCTCAAATAAATAAATACATAAAATATTTAAAAATATATATATCCTCTTCCTTAATGGATGAAGAAATCTACCCTGCTCTGTAGACCTTTCTGGAACAGCATGAAAACTGCAATGGGAAGGTTTTAAATGAATCTAATTCTTCATCGTTTGCAAACTGGAAACATCTGTTCTGTCTCAACATCCTTACCTCAACAACTATAACCCATTTCCCACAACCCTTTCAACTGTAGGCTCCATGAGGGCAGCAGCTATCAACCGCCCCACTTAAGACCCACTGGGGCCTGGCAGGGTCCTGAGCAATGCAGTGAAATAATCAAACCCTCCCTGTCCCCGTCCCTCCTCCCCCCACACTGTCATTCATCCCATTCCTTCCATCACTAAACGAGCTCAATTTACCAATGTTCAAAGTCAAAGCAATTTGTTATTGCTGTTACCTGGCACTTGGGCACATAAACCCACTGACTGCATTTTCTACATTTTAAAAAGAATTCAGAAACAGAAGAGTGTTAAGGGAAAAGTGAATTTATTTACAGTCTTGCCAAACTGGGGACAGAAACCCTAGGTTTCTCTCCCCCCCTTTCCTTTAAAGTGTGACAAGTTTATTTGAAAAGTTGATCTGTGAGATAAGCTGTCGGAACTGTGTGGAGTCTCTTCCTGCCAGGCAAGTTCCTCCTCGGGCTGGTACCAGGGCTTCAGCCTTCCCTTTCTCCTAGCACAGGATTCCTGGGAAATTCTAATTTCTGGGGATTCACTGTTACATAGCCAAAGGGATGGGACCAGGTGTCTTCTTTTTAGAATATATTTATTTATTGAAAATTCCATACATGTAGACAATGTGCTTTGACCATGTTCATTCCCATCACCCTCTCATCCCCTTGCCACTCCCACCGACACCTTCCTCGTCACAAAAATTTCTCCTCCTTTCCTGTCTTTTTAAAAATAATTTTGGGCTGGAGAGATGGCTTAGCGGTTAAGCGCTTGCCTGTGAAGCCTAAGGACCCCGGTTCGAGGCTCGGTTCCCCAGGTCCCACGTTAGCCAGATGCACAAGGGGGCGCACGCGTCTGGAGTTCGTTTGCAGTGGTTGGAAGCCCTGGCGCGCCCATTCTCTCTCTCTCCCTCTATCTGTCTTTCTCTCTGTGTCTGTCTCTCTCAAATAAATAAATAAATAATATTTTAAAAAATAATAATAATTTTACTGGGGCTGGAGAGATGGCTTAGCAGTTAAGGCGTTTGCCTACAAAGCCAAAGGACCCAGGTTCAATTCCCCAGGTCCCACGTAAGCAGATGCACAAGGTAGCATATGCGTCTGGAGTTCGTTTGCAGTGGCTGGAGGCCCTGGCACGCCCAGTCTCTCTCCTTCTCTCTCTCTCTCCTCTCTCTATCCCACCCCCCCCGTCTCCCTCTTTCTCTGCCAAATAAATAAATAAATAAAAATAAATACAGTTAAAAAAAATAGTGGTTGGTACCAGTGGGCAAGTCGCGCCTGGCAGGTTAATATAGCAGCATGCAGGTTTCACAGCTGGGTAAGATGGTTGGTGGCTTTTCTCCCACAGCAGCCTGAATAGCCAGCTAGAGGAAGGTTCCAGCTCAGTTCCAGCTTGCTCTCTCTATGTCCTACAACCAAAGCATGTGGTGTCTTCAATAACAGGGTCTCTATCTAGTTCTGGTGGGTAACCAAGAGCAGTGGCAATCATCTGTATTGTTGGAGGACCTCTGGGGCCTCTCTGACCAACAACTCACAGAGGGGTAGCCCACCTCTGGCTCTAAGATTTTAGTTTAATAAGTGACGGCTCCTGGGGGCAGCATTATCCACCTACGCATGGCACCGCCAGCCAATCTCTGTTTGTCTTACAGAGATTCTTCAATTCGCTTACAGAGGAATAGGTTTCTTTATGGATTTTTCATGCATCCTTAGTTTTGGTTAATATTTACCTCCCAGCCCCTTATCTCCTCTATCCCCTTCCCCGCCCCCACCCCCCTGTGTCGCACTTTAGAACACCTCCTCTCCAGCCAGGCCTTCATCACAGAATCATGGCACCACTGCTGCTTCTGACAAAGATGGGAAGACAAGGGCCGTATCTACCCTCATTGCTAGAACAACTAAGTAGAAAGAGGAGACAAAACATATGAAATGTGAAACAAAAGTCTTCAAAACGCTGCATATGACCATGGCATGTTGTTTATGTTTATGAGAGTTGTCCATAAAAAGTTAGGAAATAAATAAGGCATAGAAAGAAAAGTAATTGGATGTGAGACAATGACGGACCAATGGGCTGACTCAAAGGCAGCACAGTGCTGAGAAGAAATGACAGGGGAGTGACTGGCACTGAGAGAGACATCTCTACCACACCCTCCAAGGCTCAAGGTCCATGGTGGAAGAGGTGGCAGGAAGAATGTGAGAGCCAAAAGAAGGGGAGGAATGCTTACAATACTGTTTCCCAGACACAGCATGGCCTGGATCTTAGGCCCTTACAGTGCCTGACACTACCTACACAAGACCTTCATACGAGGAGCAAACGGTGATGACGTCGGAATAGAAGAGAATAGAAGAGAAGCAGAAGAAGCGATCCAGTGGAGGGTGTATTTGGGAGGGGGAACAGGGAGGTGGTGGGAGGGAATTATCATCGTTTACTGCCTATACTAATGGAAACTACCAATAAAGAGTGAAGAAGAAAAGATTTAAAGGAGTAGTGTGTGGTACTCCTATAGACTCAGGACGGTGCTTAGTTCCTAGCCACAGTGGAAAACCTCCAAACTCCCAGAACAGGAGGGCGAGCGCAGGGACCAAGCCTTCCGCCCTGTCTGACAACAGTAAAAGCAAGGCACCGAGGGCCAGAAAGCTCTGGAATTCTTCTGAGACCGTGAAGATATCGTTCAGAATCCACTCAAAACTCACTGGATGTGTTAAAAACTAAATAAATAAATAACAAATAAATAAACAAAAAAGACTGAAAACGCTACCCATAGGAAGGGGGGAAATAATCAGAATTGAACCAGACGGTAGCAGATAAAAGAACTAGTCGTTAAACGTATTGAAACAGCCTCTGTACTGTGTCCTGTGTTCAGAAACTCAGTAACAGCACGGACGCTTTAAAACAAGATGCAAATGAACTTCTAGACATGAAATCATAATGGGCGAGATAAAAATTAAAGTAAATTGGATGAACGTCAGATTAGATATAGGAGAGAAAAAAAAAAACAGCAAATTTATGAGATGGAAAAAGAAACTCCCCAAAATGAAACAGAAAAACAAGACCGAACCAGTGTACATGTAACTAGAATTTCAGATGGGGGGAGGGGAGAGAGAGAAAAAATATTGATAGAAATAATTCATAGAAATTTTCAAATTTGACCAAGACTATAGACCCATAGATCTTAGAATCTAAAGAAAGCTTGGGCAGAAGAAATATGGGGAAGAAAACTGCATTAAAGTGTATCATAATCAAATTATTCAAAGCCAGGATAAAGAGAGACTCTTAAAGGCAGCCAGCAAAATAAGACATGCTATCTTCAAAGGGATTAGGATAAGGATGACAGCATGTCTTATCAGAAACCATGCAAAATAAAGAGAGCAGAGCAATGGCTTTAAGAGAGAAAAACAAAAACAAGCTAGATGTTTAGAGCTGGCAGCAATGTCTTTCATAAATAAAGGCAGAGCAAAGGGGCAGTAGAGCCAGCTCTCCCATCTCATCTCTGGGGGAGGAGGGGACATTTTCAAAAAGAAAACAGAAGCTGGCAAAGCTAACTTTATAAGAATTCTGTCGTGGAAAATGCTAATAAAAATTTTTTTAAAAATCTAAGCGGATATAAAAATTAAAAAAAATAATAATTCTGAAAGAGTTGGTAACAAGCAAAAATATGTGCTATGGGGGCTGGAGAGATGGCTTAGCGGTTAAGCGCTTGCCTGTGAAGCCTAAGGACCCCGGCTCAAGGCTCGATTCCCCAGGACCCACGTTAGCCAGATGCACAAGGAGGCGCATGCGCCTGGAGTTCGTTTGCAGTGGCTGGATGCCCTGGTGCGCCTATTCCCTCTCTCTCTCTCTCTCTCTCTCTCTCTCTCTCTCTCTCTCTCTCTCTCCCTCTCCCTCCCTCCCTCCCTCCCTCCCTCTCTCTCTCTCTTTCTCTCTCTGCCTCTTTGTCTGTTGCTCTCAAGTAAATAAATAAAAATAAACAAAAAAATTTAAAAAAAAGAAAGACATGTGCTATGGCATGAACCTCAAGTGTCTCCCAAAGGTCCTGGCTGAGGCACCAGTGTGTGGTGTTACTGGGGGATAGCCGAGCCTTGAGATGGAGCCTAGCAGGAGTGAGGTAGATCATTCTAGCATGCCCTTGACAAAGATGGTGAGCGACTGGCCCCTTCTCGTCTTTGCTTTGAAGCGAGCAGCTTCCTCAGCAAGGGACTCCCATTGTGACATACTGCCTCCAGAGCAACGGTGCCTGCCGACTACGGACTGAACCGTCTGAAACCCTGCGCAAAAATAAACTGACTTTCTCAGGCATGTTGTCACAGGAGTAGAAACCAAACACAAGACTTCACCAAAAAACCAGGACTTAGGGCTGGGGAAATGGCTCAGCGATTAAAGATATTTGCTTGCAAATCCTGAAGGCCTGGGTTCAGTTCCCCAGGAGCCACATAAGCGGGATGCACAAAGTGGTGTGGGCCTCTGGAGTTTGTTTGCAGCAGCTCGAGGCCCTGGCATACCCATATTCTCTCTCTCTCTCTCTCATCCCCACCACCCTCAAATAAATAAATTTAAATTTAAAAATATAGGACTCAGACTTCTAGTCCCAGAGCTTTCACCCCATTCAGATCGTTCCATGTGGTAGGACCCCAGTCCAGGCCACTGGCTAGAGGGGAGGGTTCAGCTGGGCCGAGCAGGGTTAAGTGAGACAGGCCTGCTTAGGGCAAGAAACGTGGCTCAGAACAAGCTGTGGCTATGAAGTTGGCCCACGTGACACACACATGAATGTTCACACACACACACACACACACCTGCCCTCACACTCACTTTCCTTTACATAGATCTGCCTTCTCACATATACTTGCACACACATACGCCAGCCCCTTAAATGTGCTCACGCATACTATACACACACAATACCTCCCTTCACACACCTGTACTCACGGAAAAACCTGAACACTGGCATACACACACGTGGACATCTGCCACACCTAGCCTGCCCTCGCCTGACCACTACCACACTTCCCCCTCCAGGTGGAAATCCCACTGGCACCTTGGCAAACTCCCATGAGGCTCTGCTTCACTGAAGCAGACAGGAACAAGGGGGGACCCGTCTCCAGACTAAGAGGACTGTCTGCTCCTTTTACACAAAGCAGAGTACCAGCTCACATAACCAGGCAACTCTGGAGTGAGCCAGGCAGCCCCCGGGTGAGGCTTGAAAGCACCACCACACACCCGGGCAATCAGAATAGGAGCAAAGATGGAGTGAGTACCCCAGTAACAGCACGTGCTGGAGGCAAGGTAGGACAGCTTCCGTGGACAGGCACCCACGCCCAGGGTCAGCATCTGAGGGCGGGGGCCTGGGTGCCAGCAGAGGGAGGGGGGCTGAGATGTCAGAGCAGGACCAGGCAGGCAAGGGCAGATTAGAAAAAGAACCTGCCGGGCGTGGTGGCGCACACCTCTAATCCCAACACTTGGGAAGCAGGGGTAGGAGGATCGCCGTGAGTTCAAGGCCACCCTGAGACTCCACAGTGAATTCCAGATCAACCTGGGCTAGAGTGAGACCCTACCTCGGAAAGAAAAACGAAAAGAAAAGAAAAAAAACCTGTGTTCATTCAGACCTGGCTCTGCCCCATTCACAGGGTAGCCTGGTATTGCTTCATCTACAAAATGAGATAAGCAGATGTACTGATTCATTGCACATAATGCCCCAAGCCCCTAGCTTGCTCAGCTGGCTTTACAGCCCCTGTATCAGCAGTTCTCCCTCCCTCGGGGGTTCAGTTAGGACAAGCAGAGAGGAAGGGACCTCCGAAGGCCAGGAACCTTAGCCACTGGCCATCCCCTCCATGGCCCTGAGCCAGCAACGTCTGATTCTGTAACCTAGTTGGGCCCTGCTTCCCTCAGCAGGCCACCGCTGGTATCAGCTGGCTGCAGTGGCTTTAAAGCTCACAACATGTGGGCCAGACACCACCTCCCAGCATCTGTCCCTGGCTGCCAGAGGGGGCGGTTCCTGGATGGCACATTTGGGCTCACACTCTGCGTGACGCTCATGGTGCCATCCAACAGTGA
Source organism: Jaculus jaculus (assembly GCF_020740685.1). Classification (NCBI taxonomy): domain Eukaryota; kingdom Metazoa; phylum Chordata; class Mammalia; order Rodentia; family Dipodidae; genus Jaculus; species Jaculus jaculus. The sequence continues at coordinate 26,052,558 of NC_059119.1, forward strand.
CATGCTTACCTAAACCAAATGTGACATTCTTAATGACCCACAAAGAGAACGTAGCCAGGGAGACTTGAGCCACTACGTGTCACAGACACAAAGCGAGCAGCTTCTAGTCACCATGCTGCCTAAGTGTCCAGGGCCAGCCCCCACACACAGGGCAAATGAAACAAGAAACCTGGGCTGGAGAGATGGCTCAGCGGTTAAGGCGCTTGCCTGTAAAACCTAACGACCTGGGTTCGATTCCCCAGTATCCAAGTAAAGCCAGATGCACAAAGCAGCACGTGCATCTGGAGTTCATTTACAGTGGCTAGAGGCCCTGGTGCTCTCATTTTCATTCTCGCTCTCTCTCTCTCTCTCAGTAAATAAATAAAATATTTATAAAGAAAAATAAGAAACCTGCATGGTGCCACCTGTAAGTCAGGCTGAGGGAAAGCCAGGGGGAGTCACAGATACACTCCTGTCCTCATAGATCTACACTGCCCACCCCTGGCCTTCAGTCATAGGGATCATGCCTGAGCACTTCCCATTCTGAGCTAGGCATGCAGAGCCGGAGAGACCGCTGTTGGTGCAAGGTAGATTAGCTATTAGCAGGCACAGATGATGTGTCGGTATAGAAAGAGGTATGGAGGAGATGAAGAAGAAGATATAGGTGTAAGTGTTAGAACAGGTGCAGGTACAGGCGAGATGAAAGTAGATATACGCACGAGTATAAATACAGATATAAGACGCGGCTTAGTGATGGAGATGGCTAAACAGGTCACAGGGAGAGAAGTGTTTGGCTACATGGGGGTGTAGGCACACTCAGGACAGGTTCGTGCTTGCCGTGGCCCTCACCGTAAGCCTAAGGAGACAGAGAGGAATTCTACACCTAAGGAAGCAAGGATGGAGGTGAACGTGGGCCATCAGCCGACAGCGGCCTGAGAGTCAAGCCCCCATCTAAGACCCAGAAAGGGTGCCTTGGGGAGTAGCCTGCATCCCCTAGCTCCGGGCGGCCAAGGATAGAAATGAGGCAGTTACCATGGCTCCATCACCAGCAGGAAAATTCCAGGCTCACGCATTTTTTTCCCCCTCTCGTGCTTGTTTTTTTTTTTTTTTTTGTTTTGTTTTGTTTTTACCAGGTTTGGGGAAAACCCAGTGTCTTCACAAAGCCACCCACTTGCTCCCTGAGTGAGGCCACAGGAAACCAGGGGAGAATTTGCAATATGCCCTTCCCAGAGGGCTTCTCCAGGAAGGCCAAGCGGCTCAGCAGCTCAGCATGAGGTTGAGATCCTGGGACGGGTCACCCCAACACCCCCACACTGGGCAGAGTACACTCACGGCCCTGTCAGGCACTGGCTCTGTGACCATGAGGCTTGCTTCCTCTGTAATGTGAGGGTGACAGCAGTGCCTGCCCTCAAGGGGAACCCAGCACTTTGCCCTCAGGCCCAGGACCCAGCAAGTGCTCCGGGGTGCCAACACTTACCAATGACCTGGGAAGGGATCGGTACACACAGAGAAACTATGGGGCAGAGACTAGGGCCCTTGGGACCACCCCGACAGGAAGCCTACTGAGGCTCAGCCGCTGCGGCCCGGACTCCGGTCAGCCTCGGGACACAGACGCGGCCATGTGCGGCTTGCTCCCGCGGGCTGTGCTCTCGCAGGCTCTCAGGCACCCAGGCTGGTGGGGGAGCAGGTACGTGGCTTCCAGCAGTGCCCCGGGGGCATGGGGAAATGACCGAGTGGGGAATGTTGTGCAGGGTGGGGAGGAGGAGGGCCAGATGAAAGCCACCCTGCCCTGTGAGAAACATAAGCTGCAAAGGTCTCCAGATTCTCCCCCATATCCCTGAGGGGCTGGGTCAGGTCGTTGATTAATCTACGCCTAACTGAAAGTTGAAAGCTACCCAAAACAGGAGACGATGAGCACTGGGCCTGGGCCTGGTAACGTATCACTCGATTTATTGGAGTTGCTACTATTGCTTTACTTGAGTACCTTTCACAAGCGAGAGAAGCAATAACAGCGACCCACTGGGGGCTGGAGAGATGGCTTAGCGGTTAAGGCGTTTGCCTGCAAAGCCAAAGGATCCCGGTTTGACTCTCCAGGACCCATGTAAGCCAGATGCACAAGGAGGCGCATGCATATGGAGTTCGTTCGCAGTGGCTAGAGGTCCTGGCATGCCCATTCTCTCTCTCTCTCTCAAATAAATAAAAAAATACATTTTTTAAAAAGTGACCCACTGAACAATATGGTGTCAGCACCCTAGTTTAAATAGGCTTTACGTACCAGAAGAACCATGTGTGGGGCTTGTCCTGAGGCCAAACACATCAGGCTCCTGGCTTCCTAGCCCCTAACCATAGCCAGCTGGCCATCAGAGAGGCCACAAAATAGAGGTGACCAGCCCTCTCCACAGAGCCCCAGCACAGGAGGTAAGCCCAATGTTTGCCACGACTGCCTGGGCCCAGTGCTCTCCCGAATCAGGTAACTTCTCAGCAGAGAGTTTAACTCGAAGCCATGGGCTTTCGTGAGCTTCTGATGTCCTGGCATTTTCTGAGGTCCCGCAGACACTCAAGCTGATCATCTGGATCCAAAGCAGATATGTCCACAAGCCCAGGAAAATTCTCACTGGTCAACAAAGGTCTCTTCCTGCTCCATCATTCCTAGCAGCCCAGCCCTACAAAATTTTGCCTTCACCAGAAGCACACGTGGCCACACTTCCTCTGGGAAAAGGCACCTGTAGCTATGGTCAGAATGCTCCGAAGTTATTCTGCCAAATGCCAGGCCATACAGCTGAACCCAAGTCTATGCACGTTCATTGAGCACCAAGATCCCCACCCCCACCATGGCTGAAGCCACAGGCCAGACACTCACCACTGCTATATCTGCTTGCCAGGCCAAGTTCAGTGGCAAATGCCCAAGAGTCCTCCACATGTCTCTTGCACAGTAACCCTCAGCTGGGATACCTCAGCCCTGCTCAGGAAGCCAAAGACAGCCAAGTGTCCCCAAGTAAAACTTTACAAGGATAAACAGCTCCGTCGACCAAAGGCACCCATTCAGACAGGAGGTGCCCTCTGGCAGTGTATTTATAGCAAGACACGGGTACCATGCCCAGAGGTGAAGCTGTGATGGGGCAGTCTCTCACTGCTATCCCAGAAGGTGATCAACATCCACTCTAGAAACTTGGTCTTCAATTGACTCAAACAAAGTGGAACTTCCCGGGGGCCAAGAAGTCCCGTAGAATGGTCGGAAGTCCTCTCAGGGACTCTCCTCGGGATGAAGAGCAACTTAGTTGTGTCGGATTCTCCTTAAACAGGGCGCCTCAGTCCTCAGGCTCACTCTCAGACTTCACCACACAAGCCCCAAAACAGCAGTACACAAGCTACCAGACACCCCCATCCGCCACGTGGTGGCCAATGCCTTCTGTTCAAATATACCATCAGATCTCTCCCTGGGAGCCAGCGGCAGGCTGAGCCCGGACTCCCTGGCACAGCACTCGGATGGAGTGAACATAGCTACAGATGGCTAGTGGACAATGTCCAGCACCTCAGCACTCATCTCCTGTTCAACAGCAGAGCAGGGCTCTACACACACTTTCCCCCGGCGTCTGCCCAGACATCTATGAGGACAAAGGTCTCAGTGAATACCACGTGATGTCCCACGGCTCTTCCCTGCTAGGGCCCTAGGGACCACAACTTCAACTACTAGCTTGAGAAGGGGGCTCAGGAGACCCCGGAACTCAAGGCTACAAACTGACGGGTGAGGCCCACCGTGAACCCAAGTCTACGCACGTTCATTGAGGACCAAGCCCCCCACCCCCGTGGTGAATCCGTGGTGAAAGCGACAGTGCCGAGAGGAGCACCGCAGCCTTGGCTCTCGTACTGTCTGGTGAAGCCCAAAACAATGGTCTTTAGCCCAGGAGCGTCAGCCAGCGGAACGAAGAGGGAGGTACGTAGGCCAGTGCACGCAATCGCATCACTTACATCACCTTCCTAATTGCAAATTCCCGACAGACAGAGCAATAGTTTTCAGTCTCCCACAGCCCGTTTGCTTCCTTTGGTGATTCAGCGGAGGCCAAGTCATGCCCTCCCACCTGGGCCTTTTCCACCCACTCAAAACCCAGATGCTGTTTTCCAAGGCCCAAGGCTCACTGCGTTAGTCACCTGTTTTTCCCCCTCCCCTTAGGGAGAGAGAGAGAGAGAGAGAGAGAGAGAATTGGCCAAAGTCTCTAACCACTGCAACTCCAGACACACGTGCCACCTTGGGCACGAGTCACGGTGAGCATCTGCCTTACGCTGGTTCTGGGAAGTCGAACCTGGGTCCCTAGGCTTCGCAGGCAAGCTCCTTAACCCCTATGCCATCTCCCCAGGCCCCTTCGTCATCTTTTCATTGCTGGGACAAAAAAAAAAAAAATACCTGATAAAAATCAGTTTAAGGAAGGAAGGGTTTGCCTCAGCTCGCAGTTGGAGATTATGATACCGCGCGGAGGGGCAGAAGCTCAAGTCACAGCTGGGCACGCAGGGAGGGAGTAGGAAGGGATAGATGCCAACGCTCAGCCAGCGCTCTCCTCCTCACACAGTCCACCACCCTGGCCCATGAAATGGCGCCACCCACAGGTTAGGTGGGTCTTCCTACCTCAGTTAACCTAACCATGATACTTACTCTCACTCAGGTATACCCAGAAGTTAAAATAATCTAGATACTATAATAATAATAATGCCCTATATAATACTATACTATAATAATAATAATTCCCTATAATAATCATCTGGATACCCATAATAATAATCTAGATACCTATAATAATAATCTAATCTAGATACTACCCCCACAGATGAGTCTAGGTCCTGTCAAGTTGACAGTCAATATCAACATCATACCCACCCACCCTCCTAAGGTCTACTGGATTAAAATTTCTGAAATGGATCCGATTCCCCACCCCCCCCAGTTCCCAGTTTACCAAACCCAAGCCATCTACTGCTCCAGCCTGCCTCACCCCAAACTTTATTCTGAAGGGATTCCCACCTCCACTTCTAGTCCGAGACCTCCATACACTGGCCACCCCCCTACTCAGAAGTGGCCCGGTCCCACCAGAGTGTCCCTCCCGTGAACGGCTCAGGAATGATCTGGTAGTCCAAACTGGACCAACAGGATCCCTCACTCTTGCCCATGTTGTGGACACTGAAGACCAGATAAGCTGTAGCTCCAGGCCATCACCTTTAGTCAATGGGCAGGTAAGTAGGACATTCCTATGAGAGAACCCAGTAGAAAACAGGGGAGGAGAATGACACAGAAGAAAAAGAAAGCTGAAAGAAAAGGGTTTTATGACCACGTGTGAATCTAGACATACATACCTGGAGCCAGCAATATCTTGGAATATAAGCTAAAAACAAACCCCTTTTAAAAATTATTTATTGGTGCCACATGTTCTCTCTCATATGTGGATCCTAGCTACAGATGATTGGGCTTCTGCGTGAGAATGAAAATACTTAGTAGCAGAGGCCAGTGAGTTAACAAGGAGACATAAAGGGAAGAGAAAGGAAGGGAGGAGGGTACTTAATAGGTTGATATTGTATATATGTAAGTACAATGATTGAGATGGGGAGGTAATATGATGGAGAATGGAATTTCAAAGGGGAAAGTGGGGAGGGAGGGAATTACCGTGGGATATTTTTTATAATCATGGAAAATGCTAATAAAAATTTTTTTAGAAAATTATCTATTGGGCTGGAGAGATGGCTTAAGATGGTTAAGGCGCTTGCCTGTGAAGCCTAAGGACCTAGGTTTGATTCCCCAATGACCACATAAGCCATATGCACAAGGTGGCTCTCTCTCTCTCTCTTTCTCTCTCTCAAAATAAATAAATTATTTTTAAAGAATTATTTATTTGCAAGCAAACAGAGGAGAGAAAGGGGCAGGGAGGAGGGAAAGGATGGTGCCAACATGTGCTGTTTACATACTAAGTATGTCCATAACTAATAAAAATAAATTTTTAAAAAGCAGTGTGGAGTGAGTCAAAGGGCGGTTGAAACTAAGAATGAGGCTGAGGTGGGTCATGAAAGAAGGCTCTCTTCTGTCAATGAACTTTACTTCACAAGCTGTCAAAGAGCACTCGCCCCACACCACGGTGTATCTTGAAGCCCAGGACAGTGGAAGGAGCCGTGGAAAGGAAGCACCCCAGGACGGGATGAGTTCTGGTGACCTCTGTCTCAGCAAAGCATCACAGGAGGAGCAGAAACGGCTCCAGGCCCTGAGAGTTTCATGAGCCCAGAACAGCTGACCATAGAATCACACCTCAGCTTCTGTAGCTCAGAGCCCGTCCACAGGGTGGCCACCCAGGACCGTGCGCAGGAGGCCTGATGGTGAAGCAGACAAGAGGCCCAACAGCAGGAGGACGAGCAAGCGGAGTCCAGAGGGACCCCGGGTCCACACGGCACAGTAAGTTAGAGAAGAAGATGAGAAGAACTCAGACCCCCAAATGCCTGCCCCACAGACTCCACACCCCTAGCTCTCAGAGGGTGGCAGGGGAGGAAAAGACCTTTAACACAGGGAAGAAGCTATTCCCAAAAAGGGACAGTCAGGAGCCCGCCGGGAGAGGCTTGGGGGAAGCCCTCCAAGCAGTGCCCAGTCACCCCACAGAGCCTTCCAGGTGACAGCCCTTTACAGCCACCCTCCAGTGCATCCTCCAGACACGGGCTCCTGGGCAGGGCTGTTGTCCCCCAGCGCTGTGTTCATCCCAACCCACCCATGGTGCACCCCGTATTGGTGTTTTTCTGCCATATATCAGCCCGCAGGCAGCAAGCTCTGTAGAGACGAGGACCACGTCCAGCTAATCTCCAAGGCCAGGGCAAATTGACCACTTGGGAAACAGTAGCAGCACAGCCGGTGACCACCACAGTCGCAGCTCCTGGCCAAGGACTAGGGTGAGGTCAGGTGGCAGCAACTGAACGGGGGCCCTAGAAGAGGGTGGGTGTAATCCTTTCCATCCAGCCAGGGCCCCACATCTAGGACTCACACCCAGAGGGTTCCAGGCCAGCTCCACCACCTTTCCTATTACCATCTCCTGGGCGTGGATCTCCCAAGCCTAGACACGGGCCAGGGATCGAGGCTGCACGGGCTCACATGCACAGAAAGGCCCCCGCTTGCAGGCCACAGGCGCGCCCGGGGAAAACAAGGGCTACGGACCCATGCAGGATCGGACATTCCTCCTCCCAGACTTAGTACCTGCACCTGTGCGTGGGGAAGAGCCCACCGCTTTGCCACCCCCTCCGCCCCCTCCCCACACACACGTACACAGGGCTCCTGGTACCCTCAGCAAGCTCCATTTAAGACTTCTCCAACTGACAGCCGGGATAGACAGGGGGCAGCGTGACAGGGAGAATTATTCCTGTGTGTCACCTGCAGCCACATGCCCTGGGGCAGCACTGTAGTCCTAGAAAGACAGGCTCAGGTTTCAGGAGCAGCAGCACCCTGGCATGTATTGGTAAACTCCGGTTGACAGCCCTGAGAGCCGTGGCTGCCCCAGGCACTTCCTTAGGGCCACGTGAGCCAGCAAAGATCTGCTCCCCTGAGACTGGAGAGGAGGCGGCCAAGCGCCAGCCTTCCTCCCCCACCCCTCCTTCCTCAGAGACAGGGCATGTGCAATGCTAGGGTGTATGAATGAGCCACGAGCTGGTGGAGGTGACTGTGTGAAGAGATGTGTGAGAGAGGATGGAGCACGTATACATGGTCGTGCATGTGAGAGTTGGTAGCTGGGGGAGTGAGGGTATGTTAAGAGATGGATTCGGCCGGGCGTGGTGGCGCACGCCTTTAATCCCAGCACTCGGGAGGCAGAGGTAGGAGGATCGCCGAGAGTTCGAGGCCACCCTGAGACTCCATAGTGAGTTCCAGGTCAGCCTGAGCCAGAGAGAGACCCCACCTCGAAAAAAAATAAAAATAAAAAAAGAGATGGATGGATGGATGGTTATGGATGGATGGATGGATGGTTATGGATGGATGGATGGATGGATGAACGGATGGTTGGATGGTTGGATGGATGGATGAGAGCTCATGGAATAAAAGCAAGCAGGGTCTGAATGCCAAAGCAACTATAGACCTCAAAGCCCAGAGGCCCTGTTGCCCTTTGGGCTCCAGCCCTGGCACTATAACCAACCCAGAGCTGTGCCCAGTATGCCAGCTGCACATGCACTGCCTCCACCCACCCACATGGCATTGGCTTTCTGGAGCCGTCTTTTCTATCACAGGCCATCGCTTCCTTCCCTTGCAGGGCCTCCCGGGGGGGAAGGAGGCACACAACAGTGCCAAGCAAGAAGAAGCAGGCTCCACCCTCCCCACACCCCATCCGGGCCCCCAGGATCGCCCCCCCCCCCCCAAGAACTTTCTCATCCAGCAATGCTCTGGGGACCAGAGGCATAAAAGTAGATGTGTTTGATTTGATTACTTGGCTCTGCCCAACAGAGCCATTTACATGTTAAAGATTTTTTTTCCTTTTATTATTATTCTGAATATTACATTTCAAACAAAAGCCCAAATCAGTGCTCAGAGCGAAACCTATTTTTATTCTCCACAAAGCAATCTGAGGTTTGCAGCCCCCAAGCTCTGGGTTTAGAGGTGAGGGCCCTGAGGGTTCTGACCTGCAGGAGCAGGAGAGTTCTATCTGGGCCACACACAGGGTGAACCACCCCACAAACCACCAGCACACACTAGGGTTCAGGCATTGTGCCCGGGGCCATTCCCACCTGACAAAGACCTCTGTTATCTTGGGGCTCCTGCTGCTGAAGGAAAAATACAATAAATACAATAATAATGAATAAAATGTTTAAAGTCAATAGAATAGGCCAATAAAGTCAAACATGTAAAAGTCAATTTAAAAAAAAAAAATGAATCAGGCCGGGCATGGTGGCGCACACCTTGAATCCTAGCACGGGAGGCAGAGGTAAGAGGATAGCCTTGAGTTCGAGGCCACCCTGAGACTCCATAGTGAATTCCAGGTCAGCCTGGGCTGGAGTGAAACCCTACCTCGAAAAAAAAAAAAAAAAAAGAAAGAAAGAAACAGTAGAAGAAAGAATACATTAGTAAATGATCAGACGTGTGGATAAAACCAATTCAGAGCGGGGGACCATGACAGCCAGAACAGAGGCAAGAAGCCACTGTGAGAAGATGGTAGGCAAAGGCTCAGAGATAGGTGAGACCCTTGTGGAGCTCTGGCGAAGAACTTGGGACAGAGACCCTAGGGTGGCTGGAAGCACGTAAGGGCGCTGGTGGGAGCCCAGCGGCTTCTCACGACTTGGCAGCCACGTGGCTTTGGTTCTGGTGTGATGGCAGTTGTGACTTAAGCTATCTGCACCCATGTTGTGATAACAGCCCACAGTGTGGGGTAGGGAGGAGGCAGAGGCTGGCACATCTGTCAGAAAGCAGTCCCAAGAGGCAGGGTAAAGAGTGGCAGCTTAGGGGCTGGAAGGATGGCTTAGAGATTAAACTGTTTGCCTGCAAAGCCAATTGAACCCAGATTCAGGTCCCCAGGACCCACGTAAGCCAGATGCACAAGGGCGGGCATGCATCTGGAGTTCATTTGCAGTGGCTGGAGGCCCTGGCACGCCCATTCTCTCCCCCCACTCTCCCCCCCCCCCACTTTCTCTGTTAAATAAATGAAAATATTTAAAAAAAAAAAAAGAGTGGCAGCTCGGACCAAGTGACAGCTGTACAGGGACACGTGTGATGAGCTGAAAGATCGGGCTGCTGGGAGGTCCCAAGAGAAGACTCCCCTCGCACTTCAGCAAAAGGTCTGAACTTGTTGGAGACATGCTTGTTTGAGCAGCCTGAAAGTCACTCAGGTGGAGAAAAGCAAGTGGTCAGTCTGTAGCAGGTGACAGAAGTCGACTGGAGCACATCCCACAACTGCCATCAGCTTGCAGGTCACAGTTAAGCCACGAGGAGGATCCAAGACACCCTGGAAGAAAATATGGTCCAGGTCTGAGCCACGGGATGTGTTGAAGTTTAGAGGTCAGGAGGTAAGAAAGACCCAGCGGGACTAGAGAGTTGGCTTGGTGGTTAAGGCACTTCCCTGCAAAGCCAAAGAACCCAGATTCAATTCCCCAGGACCCACATAAGCCAGATGCACAAGGTATCACATGAGTCTGGAGTTTATTTGCAGGGCCCCGGTGTGACCATTCTCTCTCTCTCTCTCTCTCTCTCTCTCTCTCTCTCTCTCTCTCTCACACACACACACACACACACACACACACACACACACACACAAATAAATATGAAAATTCTTAAAGCCCCATGTTCAATCTCTCTCCAGATCCCCCATAGGCACAAAGTTGAGGCGCAGGTGTCTGGAGTTAGATTTCAATGGCTGAGGCTCTGATGCACCAATTCTCTCTCTCTCTCTCTCTCTCTAAAATAAGAAAGAAAGAAAGAGAGGGAGGGAGAAAGGGAGGGGAAGGAGGAAGAGACTGCTATGGCAATGGCTTTGAGGTAGCTAGAAAGAAGGGAAATATAATGCCCAGGGGGAGGGCCGCCCCCAGCAGGATGTGGTTGGACGAGCTGGATCCAAAGTATTAACCCCTCACAGGCCAGTAAGCATGAGGTCACGTATGGTGGGGGTGGAGCTCTAAAAAAATGCCCATGCTGTGTTACCTTCTCTCCTGGGGGGGGGGGTGAGTGACATGGAAAAAGAGAAGTGCTGAAGATCTGAAAAGAGAGAAAATTAAGGGGAATGAAGAGGGAGTGGACTGGATAAATGCAACCCAGCTGCACAGATGTTTGTTTCTCTCCACGACCATGGGTTTATGCGATGAATTATACCAGCCATTCTCTTGTTCATATTTTTAAATAACTTTTATTATTTTTATTTATTTATTTGCAAGCAGACAGAGATATAGAGGAGAGAGACAGAAAGAAGAGAATGGGCATGCCAGGAGCTATAGCCACTGCAAACAAACTCCAGACGCATGGGCATCTGGCTTACGTGGGTCCTGGGGAATCGAACCTGGGTCCCTTGGCTTTGGAGGCAAACACCTTAACCACGAAGCCATCTCTCCAGCCCCTCTTGTTCATATTTGTCCCTAGTCACCTAGCAACATTCTACAGATACTCAAGAAACATGAGGACAAGAATGATCACGGAGGGAGACACGTATACCACAGCCACCTGAAACAAAGCCAGACAGACCTGGAAGACCCCACGTGCATCTCCACTGCACAGGAGGAACGCCCAGCAGGGCAATTAAAGCAAGCTAGCCCATTTCTCCTGCAGATGACGCCCATGCCTCCTTGCTCCGGTTGCCAGGGAGATTTGAGGTTTAAGGAGCTGGGCTTTGCCAAGCTCTGGCATGCCCTACTGGAAAACAGCCCTTTCTACCAGCCTTGAGTTAATCACAGTGGCATCCACATTGTGGCCAACAGCCAAAGCTTACCTCTAACACCCTCACACATACTTTGGGGTGCCTGAGAACAAGCATTTAGTCCCCTATCTTACCATTCAATGAGACCATTTGCAAAGCTCTGTGGTAAGAAGGAAAATTATTATAAAATGGCATAAGAGAAGCCACTATTTCCACTGTTATCACTGTGATTACAACTGTGCCCACCAGCTTACAACTTCTACATGAAAAACTTAAACCTTCCTTATTAAATCAGAGAGACTGTAGGTTACACTTTGGGGGGGGTGTTTGTTTGTTGAGAGAAAGAATGAGGGAGAGACAGAGAATGGGCACATCAGGACATCAAGCCACTGAAAACAAACTCCTGACGTATGTGCCACCCTGTGCATCTGGTTTATGTGAGTCCTGGGGATTTGAACCTGGGTCCTTTGGCTTTGCAGACAAGCGCCTTAATCGCTAAGCCATCTCTCCAGCCCTTTTGTGCTTTTTTAAAATGTATTTATATACTTAGTTGCAAGCAGAGAGAGAAAGAGATAGAGAGAAGAGAGGCAGTCAGAGAGAATGGTTGCACCAGGTCCTCCGCCCACTGCAAACGAACTCCAAGTGCATGTGCCACTTTGTGCATCAGGGCTTTCTGTGGATCCTGGGGAATCGAACTCGGATCCTTATCCGCTAAGCCATTTCTCCAGCCCTTGTGTTCTTTTGGGTTCTGTGATTATTGCTGCCATTTTGGTTACCCGAGAAATGACAGGATTTTTTTTTAAATTACTTATTCTTCCACAGACAGATTATGTGAAACACTCATTATCTGAAATGCCTGGGCTCAAAGATATTTTTGATCTAAGCATAAAATCTGTGTATGTTCCACATACACCTTGTACATGTAGCTGGGAGGTAATGTTGTGCAATATTTTTAATAATTTTGTTCATGAACCAAAGTTTCACAGTGCAAAGTTTTCCGCTAGTAGTGTCTTGGTGTCTGTGTTCACAGAGTTCCCAACTCTGGAGCATTTCAAATTATGAAGTTTTGGATGAAGAATGCTCAGTGTGTACTGTCTTCCAGACATACAAAGCAGGCAGCGAGATGAACAGAGACCTCCTGCGAAGAGGCAACAGACAATGTCAGGACTCGGGAATGAACTTCTCTAGACTGGGCATGACCTACATAAAGAAAGCCATCTGAACTTTACAGGGAGCCATAAAAGATGATTTGAGGGCTGGAGAGATGGCTTAGCGGTTAAGTGCTTGCCTGTGAAGCCTAAGGACCCCGGTTTGAGGCTCAGTTCCCCAGGTCCCATGTTAGCCAGATGCACAAGGGAGCCCATGCATCCGGAGTTCAACTACAGTGGCTAGAGGCCCTAGTGCACCAATTCTCCCTCTCTCTCTCTCTCCCTCACTGAAAAAAGGCCAGTCTGTTGGGCTTGCCTCAAAAATATTTTACAAAAAAGTAATTATTAAGGTACTATAGAAATGGCATGAAAATAGAATTAACTATTTGAATTTTTTAATCCAGAAATAGACCTAATACACACAAAAAAATTTATTGTATCATGAAGTAGGCACCAACAAACAATGGAGAAATAAATTTCTAATTAATAAATCATACTAGTAGTTTTGAGGAAAGGTGGTTGATTCGGACACATATTTTACATAACACACCAAAAAATAAACTCTGGAGAGATTAAAGGGTTAATCAGATAAACTTAATGAAAGAAAAGCATAGCTGGAAAGAGAAGGAAATATGTATTTCTTCTTTGGAGCAGGTGATCCTTTTTCAAGTCTCATACTGGCAAAAGTCTTATAAATAAAGAGATGACAGATTCAATGATATACAAAGTATTGCCAGGGACAGTGACACATGCCTTTAATCCCAGCACTCAGGAGGCAGAGGTAGGAGGAATGCTGTGAGTTCAAGGCCAGCCTAGCATTGCAGGATGAGATCCAGGTCAGCCTTGGACAGAGTTAGACCCTAGAGAGACGGCTCAGCAGTTAAGGCACTTGCCTACAAAGCCTATGGACCTGGGTTCAATTCCCCACTATCCACATAACGCCAGATGCACAGAGTGGCACATGCATCTGGAATTCATTTGCAATGGCTATAGACCCTGGAAAGCCCATTTTCTATCTGCCCACTCCCTCTCCCCCCACCTTAAATAAATAAATAAAATATTGTTTTAATTTATATATTATTTATTTATTTATTTGTTTGAGAGAGAGAAAGAAAAAGAGTGAGGGAGAGAATGGGCACGCCACAGCCTCCAGCCAATGCAAACGAACTCCAGATGCATGTGCACCTTTGTGCATCTGGCTTACGTAGGTCCTGGAAAATCGAACATGGATCCTTTGGCTTTGCAAGTAAACACCTTAATTGCTATGCCATCTCTCCATCCCTGCTTTAATTTTTTTAAAGTATAAAAATTCTGGGCCAGGCGTGGTGGTGCACGCCTTTAATCCCAGCACTTGGGAGGCAGAGGTAGAGGACTGCCGTGAGTTCAAGGCCACCCTGAAACTCCATAGTGAATTCCAGGTCAGCCTGGGCTAGAGTGAGACCCTACCTCAAAAACCAAAAAAAAAAAAAAAAAAAAAAGTATAAAAATTCTGGGCATAGTAGTGCAGGTTTATCAGCCCAGAACTCAACCAGCTTAGGCAGAAGGATCTCAAGTCCAAGTCAAGCCTGAGCGACATAGCAAGACTTTTTCTGTAACATAAACAGAAAAAAAAAAAGTACAAAAGCTTTGTGGAAAATAAACAGGATAACTAAAAACTATGAAAAATATTTATAGCAAAACGATCACCAGAGTGTAGATAGCTCTATAATATAATATAATATAATATAATATAATATAATATAATGTGAATGGTATTAAAAAAAAAGAAAACTTGGCCGGGTGTGGTGGTGCACGCCTTTAATCCCAGCATTCCAGAAGTAGAGGTAGGAGGACGACCATGAGTTCAAGGCTACCCTGAGACTACATAGTGAATTCCAGGTCAGCCTGGGCTAAAGTGAGACCCTACCTCAAAAAAAAAAAAAAAAAAAACTTTAAGATGTCAACAGAGAATGGGCAGAACAGAAAATCTACCCATGCAGTGACATCATTACTCAAGACAGAGTAAAAAATTCATCTTTGGAAATCAAATAGGAAGCCATTTCACATCTATTGAAATAGCAAAACAGAAAGAAAGAAAGAAAGAAGGGAGGGAGGGAGGGAGGGAGGGAGGGGGGGGGGAGGGGAGGGGAGGGAAGGGGAGGGGAGAAAGGGAGGGGAGGGGAGGGGAGGAAGGGAGGGAGGGGAGGAAGGGAGGGAGGGGAGAAGAGAAGGAGGGGAGAAGAGAAGGAGGGGAGAAAGGAGGGAGGGGAGAAAGGAGGGAGGGAGGGAGGGAAGGAGGGAGGGAGGGAGGGAGGGAGGGAGAGGGAGGGAGGGAGGGAGGGAAAGAGAGAGAGAGAAAGAGAAAAACAAAGATTTGTAATTGCACATTGGATGCTAGCTGAGTCATAGTAAATCTGATCTTCTCACACGCAGTCAGAGCCAAATGACGCTCTTTGAAAACAACGTGGAGTCACCATTCCAAGTACCACAAAGCTGCTGTCTGTACGCTTGACCTAGCCGTCTCGCTCTTTCTCAGAAAACAATTCATTAGGAAGGAAGGGCTACTTCAAAGAGGCGTTAGTCATTTCATAAGTCACCACATCGGAACTGGAAAACAGTGTACACCTCTCATGAAAGGGGATGTTTAAATAAATGAGAGAACATCAACTTAATGGCCAATTTACGCAGCCACTGAAATGATAATTATGGAAACTCAGTAGCAACAGTGAAAAATGTTTACAGTGCAATAAAGAAAGTCATTAAAAACTATACGTGTGCTTTGATTAAAAAATATGCCTATGGACCAGTGGCAAGAAGGAGCCATGCAAAATGAAAACGGGACCGTGAGGTCGGCTCTGTGGTGCCCACCTGAGGGGAGGAGCATTTGGGGTGTTACATAAAAGCCTCCCTGGCTGGGCAGTCAGCCCCACCTGCACTGCCCCAAGTGGCAGAAAGCCCCACGCTGGGCACCCTCTGGCCATTTTCAGGACCCACAATTCACCCAGGCCTAGCCTGTCTAGGCTCTGTTACTTCTAGAATGCCGAAAATGCCCTCCCCTGCCCCCTTGGGAAATTCCCCCTCTTGCAGAGTTCAGTCCAGAGCTGGACATGCCCTGTGAGGTTTCCTTACTTTCCTCCCTGTGTTTCTTACAAACTCTCCCATCACAGCCCCGACACTGCCTCCAGGATAGTTGCCCAACACATCTGTCTTTCTACGGCCTTGTTGAAGGTGGTGGTCTGCCAAGTTTGCCTATAGAGGGCCGGCTCTGAGCTCCGTGCTGTGTCAGAGGGCATCAGTAAAGGTTGGTTCATCGCTGACACAGTAGTACCACCAACTTTATGCCAAGCTTCGGGTACCACACGGAAAGGAAGACAGAGCAGCACTGATACCTTGCAGACGAACTAGAAAGGACAGGAATCTCATACAAAGGTGACTCTATTTGGGTGAGGAAGCTTCTGAGTGCTATCCCACCAACCCCACTCCCTGTTCCAAAGGCCCTCTGCTTCCCACTGACATTCTTGCTTTATCAATAGCTGAACATGGGATGGTCCTGGTCGCTGGGACGACACTGAAGTGACAATTCAGCTGAGCCAGGATCTGCCTAGACCTGGTCAGGTGGGACATGTCCTGGCTTTAACAGTATGCCTCAGTAATAGCCCCTGAGCCCCAAAATGTGATCTTATATAGAAATAAGGTGTTTGAAGATATTATTAGTTAAGATGGGATCAAAGTAGAATTAAGATAAGCCCTAAATCAAGAGTCTAATGTCCTTATAAAAGGATGATAGGACTGATTCGTGGGCCCAGGGAGGGAAGAAGGTCATGAGAAGACAGAGGCAGAGGTCGGTGGATATATCTAAAAGAAATGCTAAGAGTTACAAGGAGTCGCCAAGAATAAGGAGGAGGACAGGAAAGGTTTATGTCCAGCTAGGGGAAGAATGTCTCTATGGTGATGAGACTTCCAGGCTGGGATGACTGTGCAGGGCAGCCCTGGGGAACCAACGCTGACCACTGACCACTAACGCTGCCCTGCTTTCTCCCTCTGCATCTTCGATTACAGGCTGTCAACCGCAGTTCAAACACACGAAGTGTAAAATTCCAGAAATAAACGATGACTAAGGTTTAAGTCAAGTGCTGTCTCTGAGTAGCGATGAGATACAGCCAGAGAAGAAGCTAGAATATCATTCCTTACCACACAAAAAGAAAAGTGAGTGCATATAGGAAGTTATTTTGAAGGCTGAGGTTATGGCTCGGTGATACAACACTTGCCTCTCATGTATGAAGATCTGGATTCTGTCCCCAGCACTAAATATATACATATATATGTGTGTGTACACACACACACACACACACACACTTTGAGGGCTGGAGAGATGGCTTAGTGGTTACGCAATTGCCTGTGAGGCCTAAGGACCCTGGTTTGAGACTCGATTCCCCAGGACCCACGTTAACCAGATGCACAAGGGGGGCTGCACACATCTGGAGTTTGTTTGCAGTGGCTGGAGGCCCTAGTGCACCCATTCTGTCCTATCTATCTGCCTCTTTCTCTCTCTGTCTGTCTGTCACTGTCAAATAAATAAATAAAAATAAACAAAAGAATTTTTAAATACATACTTTGAGAAAGAGAGATCTCATTCATTCACATAGCTGTCATGATAGTGCATTGCTATAGTTGTTCTGTTTTAGTTGCTATTAAGCTCTTGCTAATTTATAATTAACTCTGTCCTAGGTATGTAAGCATAAGAAAAAAACACGGTATATATAAGGTTCCCTGAGATCTGTGATTTCAGGCATCAGCTAGAGGGTTCTGGAATGAATCCCTCAGCAACAGAACACTGTATGGTGTCCTTGGAGGCTCCACTCTCTCAGTCCAGACCTGCTCTTGGTGTTTCTTCAAGATCCCAATTGAGTCATCAAACACTTTTTTTTTTTTTTTTTTTGAGGCAAGACCAACAGACTGGCCTTTTTTTTTTTTTAATTAATTAATTTATTTATTTGAAAGTGACAGACACAGAGAGAAAGACAGATAGAGGGAGAGAGAGAATGGGCGCGCCAGGGCTTCCAGCCTCTGCAAACGAACTCCAGACGCGTGCGCCCCCTTGTGCATCTGGCTAACGTGGGTCCTGGGGAACCGAGCCTCGAACCGGTGTCCTTAGGCTTCACAGGCAAGCGCTTAACCGCTAAGCCATCTCTCCAGCCCTGGCCTTTATTTTTAATGAGAGAGAGAGAGAGAGAGAGAGAGAGCAGGAGAGAGAATTGGCACACCAGGGCCTGCAGCTACTGTAATCAAACTCCAAACCCGTGCGCCACCTTGTGCACATGCGTGACCTTGCACACGCATCACCATCTGGCTTACATGGGATCTGGGGAGTCGAACATTGGTCCTTAGGCTTTGCAGCAAGCGCCTTAACTGCTAAGCCATCTCTCCGGCACAGTCAAACACATTTGAATGAAGCAGCGGTCATTTGGGCACAGAAGCTTCTGAGCCCGTCGCTTCCTGGCCTCCACCCCTAATCGAAACAGCTGACCCCCACCCCCTTCTGGAGAATGGACATAGAGTCCAGTGCAGCCACGAGGGAAAGATGGGAGAAAGCAGACCCGTGGTGTCAGGGGCAGTGGAGAGGGCACAGCGGCAGAAGCTGTGGAGGCAGAAAGACGGGGTTCAAACTCTGCCTCCACGGCCTACCAGCTGGGTGATCTCAGAAGCACTGAAACTGAGCTATGGCACGAGTGGCAAATACGTGCAAATAACTCCCCCTGGGCACTCCTCCATTCAGTACGGAACAAACATGCACAGGCCTGAGGGGGCCCCCTGCCCTCTGAAGAAGGGTGAAAGAGAAGTAACCTCCCCCCACATTCAGGTGCAGAAGAGGGACAGCTGGCCCAGTCACCATGGAGACCAAGCCGCAGGTGACAGGCAAGCTCAGAGGTACTGGCCTGTGACCCAGATGCCTCCATGGGTCCTGACAGATCCTGACTTAGGGTGGCTTGTCAACTTCCCGCTTCAGGTTACACTGGGGGAAAAAAAAAAAGTCCAAAATCAATTAGTTCTCTCTCTCTCTCTCTCCCCCTCTCTCCCCCTCTCTCTCTCTCTCTCTCTCTCTCTCTCTCTCTCTCTGCCACTGACACCCTTCATTTCCATTCATTTTCCTTCCTGATGTGCTAATGGTGTGTGGCTAAGCCACAGCATAAAAGAAGAGATAAAATTATACAGTATTATCTTTCCCCTGAGCCTGGACACATGTGCTCTCCTCTCCAGCTCTGCCCACTCTAACAAGGGAAGTGGGCTCTCTCTCTTTCTCTCTCTCTCCCAGTCCTAAGCCTACTTGCCAAGGAGTGCCCCGTCCAGCCAGTGGATCCCCAGACACAAAGTACCCTTCTAATCTTGTGTCCTGACCTTCCTAAGGAAAGCTACAGCGGGGACTCCATAGGCCTTGGAAGGAGACATCCACCTTCCCAACATGCAGCCCCTGCCTCTGAGCACTGTGTGCCTTAACCACCGCTATCACTGGTCCTACAGGTTGAATTATCACTGGGGACACACACCGGACTCCCCTTTTTTTTGTTTTGTTTGTTGTTGTTGTTTTGCTTTTTTTTTTTTAAGGCACATTTAATTTAATATTAGAGTGCAATATAAAAGGCCCAAATACAATGAAGGAACATATTCCCCCCCATAACCACCAACAGCAATGCTCTTTAACACGTGCCTGTTGAATAGGAAGAGGGTTTACTGAGCCTTGTCATGGCCAATATCCTTATACACCAGTTGTGAAATAAATGTTCACAATGCTTCAAACCAGTTTAAACCTCAACTTTGAGACCACACCTTCATGTGTGTGCATTCCTCAAGTAAGATTATCTATAGTTTCTGTGACCATTCAAAGAACAAACCCTTGAGGAGAACACTGCTCTAAGACTATTATGTAATAAAGATCCAAGAGCTAATTGATTAAGTATATGTATTACTTGTACTGCCATCTGTGATCTGATTGTCTCTTGACTACTAAAAGTTGGTAATTGACTGGGCGTGGTGGCGCACGCCTTTAATCCAAGCACTCGGGCAGCAGAGGTAGGAGGATCGCCGTGAGTTCAAGGCCACCCTGAGACTACATAGCGAATTGCAGGTCAGCCTGAGCTACAGCGAGACTCTATTTAAAACTAACAAAAAAAATAAGTTGGTATTTAGCACATAAACTCTTTTTTTTTTTCTTTTACTTTTTTTTAGCACATAAATTCTTGAAATGTAAAATTCACCTTATGTGAGTTTTGACACAGGTAGTTCAGAAATCATGAAGTCATCGGCAAAACTGATATATAAAGTGCCTCTAAATCACTATGCTCAAGGTTAAGAAAGATGCATAGTGCGTTTTTACATTTTACTGGAATTTTACATGTTCAATTCATGATTTGAAACCTCTACGTTTTCAATCCTCTAAACTGTCTGAAGACAGTGTGCCCCAGATTTCAGACTTCTGTTTCTCCCTGTAGTTTCTTCAAACAGAAATATTTCTCAAGTGTCTATATGTTCTAGAAGGGGAACTTTTCCCTACTCCCCTTCTTAAGGCCCTAGTACTATTAGAAGGGCAGGTGTTCACTGCCCTTGAGTAGTCATTATTCTGACCCAAGAGAAAAAAAATGTTTCTGGGATCTTACATAATTACATGAAGGAGCTGCTTAAGCCATCAAAAATATATTCACCTCAAAAATGGGCTCAGACACAGGCTGTAGCCTAAGCCTCAGGCCATGTCCCCTTCCCCTAGTCCACTTCTTGCTCCTGGACCTACCTTGGAAGCTTCCTTTCCTGGACTGACTCTATGTCTTTATCTCCCCGCCCTCACACATGGTGTACATACACCACATCCAAGTGGGTTCCTACAGGACATAGCCCAGCCTGGCAGGTGGACTCTGGACACAGCCAGCAGTTCCGCCATGGAGGTCACTTCATGGAGTGTTACCTTGCAGAAAGAGGTACTGGTAGCCTGGAAAGGGGGCTCAGTGGTCAAGAGCACTTGCCACTTCAGCATGAGACTGCTGAAGTTCAATTCCTCTAGAACCCAGGGAAATAGCTAGGCATAGCCTTACACAGCTACAACCCCAGTGTGGCAGAGGGCAAAGATGGGTGAATCGCTGGGACTTGCTGACCAAAACACAGAGCTCCAGGTTGAGAGAGAAAGACAGCACACCTATATAAAACAGCAATACAGTAGGGCACCCAAAGTCATCCTCTGGCCTATGCATGCACCCACACAGTACACACGCATCTGCACACCCACACACACACCACATATGCCACACACGCAACAGAAATACGCATTGTCCCCAGCCAAGAGGACTGCTTTTGATGCCCCTGGAGGATGAGAGAATCTGCCCAACACGCCTTTCGTAAGAACTTCTAATATCCCTTTAAGACTCTGAGGTAACAGTGAATCCATCTCTTCTCTCCCCAAGATGCCCGTGCTTACAGTTAGCACAGCATTTGCCTACAGGCCCAAGTGGTCAGAAGGAACAGAAGTCTGATGCCCAGTCATGAACCAAAGCGAGAGTATTAACTGTGCTTCTCGGGGCGAAGTGACACAGAACACGCAGCATTCCAACCACATATTCCTGCCACAAACGTCTTCCCCGCATCACACCTGCCTCCAGACCCACCGTCCCGATTAAGGGCCATGCGAGTATAGAGGAACAAGGTAAATGACCCTACGAGGAAGCAAGTGGGTGGGTCCATAGGGACAACTTTCTAAGGACAACTGACCCACACTGTGCACGCTGATGTTATAGAAATAAAGGAGGGAGCCGGGCGTGGTGGCGCACGCCTTTAATCCCAGCACCCAAGAGGCAGAGGTAGAAGGATCACCGTGAGTTTGAGGCCACCCTGAGACTACATAGTAAATTCCAGGTCAGTCTGGGCTAGAGTAAACCCCTACCTTGAAAAATCAAAAAAAAAAAATGAAATGAAATGAAATGAAATGAAACAAAGGAGGGCTGGAGAGATGGCTTAGCAGTAAGGTGCTTGCCTGCAAAACCTAAGGACCCCGGATTAATTCCCCAGCACCCACATAAGCCATATGCACAAGGTGGCCCATGCTTCTCAGTTTGTTTGCAGTGGCTAGAAGCTCTGGCAAACTCCCCCCCCCTGTATGTATGTATGTATGTATGTATGTATCTATCTATCTATCTATCTATCTATCTATCTATCTATCTCTGTCTCTTTCTTTTTCTCTCTCTCCAATAAATAGATAAGAAATAAAGGAGACAGAAGAGGCTTGACGTTAGAGAAATAAAGGGGCCAGAAGAGACTGTGATGCTTGTTACTCAAAGCATATTCCATGGATCACCAGCTGCTTAAAAGCTTGTCAGAAAAGCAGAAATCCAAGCCCAAATCAGTTGTGAGATAGCAGGAACTCTGGGTAATTTGTATGCATACATGAGATTCTGATAACACTCACAGGGACTCGGGAGAAATAACAGCCAATCACAAAGTGTTGTCCTGGATTGAATCCCAACTTGAGCCAATTATTCAGAAGAGATGCTTAGGGGCCAAGCAGGCATATGTGAATATGGATGGTGTTAGATTATATTACGAAACTGTGATGGGAGCTGGGGAGATGGCTTGCTTCGGGAAGCAGGCTGGCCTGGGTTCAACCCTCCAGCCCACGAAAAGCTAATGTAAAGCGACGCATGTATCTGTGATCCCAGTGTGCCTATACCACTGGGTGGGAGAGCCTGGAGAATCTAAAAGTCGCAGGCCAGACTCATTTGCAATGGCAAGAGACCCTGTCTCCTAGAAAGTGGGACACACAGACTTTGGGGTTGTCCTCTGAATGCACATGCACACACACACACACACACAAATAAAAACGTCGAAAAGAAAGTAAGTTCTGACTGGGATACCTAGAAAAATCTCCTATTTTTAGGCCTGTATTTACATCCATGAGCCCCTCCTTACCCAACAGGTGTGTTTCCTGACCCACAGCAAATGTCAGAGACCACAGATGGTACCAGACACTGTTTATACCAGATCTCCATGTAGACGTTCAAAGCCCTGATGAAGTCTAACACATAAAGTGGGCACAGCAAGAGAATTGAAACAGGGCTGGCAGAAGGTTCAGTGAACAGAGCAGTTGTGTGCAAACACACGTGCCTGAGTTGAGAGCCCCAGAACCCACACAAAAGCCTATGTCTGTGGCAGACATCTGTAATCCCAGTCTCCCCGTGGTGACAAAAGGAAGTGGAGACAGGAGAATATCCCAGAAGCTCGTAGGCCAGCTGGCCGGGAGAATAAGTGGTGAACTAGGATGAGAGACCCCTTTTTTCAAACGAAGTGGAAGAGGTGGACTGACACCCAAATTTGCCTTCCAGCCTCCACACGTGTGCCATGGTGAATGCACACCCATGCTCACACACATGAACACACACACCAGAAAATAAAATAAAATATAACGGTTATAACAAGCTGTAGTAAGAGTTATATGAATATGGTCTCTCCTCTCTCTCTCTCTCTCTCTCTGTCTCTCTCTCTCTGTCTCTGTCTCTCTCTCTCTCCCCCTTACTCCCCTCTCTCCCTTCCCCTCCCCCAATAATTTAATGTACTTTATTCACTCCGCTTTTGACAAATAACTAAAACCATAGAAAGCAATATGGTAGTACTACTGTATTTAGTAGTGAAATGTCATGATGTTTGTAATTTACCTTAAATATTTCAGCAAAAAAAGAAAAACAACATGGATGGAGCAAACAGATGGCAAAATGTTAAGAACTGTTTAAATCCGGAGGCTGGACACGGCGTGGGCAGCATGCAGGTAGATCAGCCCTGATCTGAGATGCTGAGACTCGAGAACACTCGGATTTCACATTTTGAAGAATGTTCACACACATAATTAGATGCCTTGTATAAAACTAAACAAAAAGCCCACATGTGTTTCTTTTATACACATGGCCCGGAGGAAGTTTTAATTAATTTTAATAATTCTGCATATTAAACACAGTTTCATGGGGTGGAATTTTCCACTTGTGGTGCTGAAATCTTTACAGATTTTGGTGCAGCTAGATTTCAGATTTCTGGATTGGGGAGGCTCAGCTTTTACTAGTATAACTATCTCTCTATATGCATGAAAATGCTTAATAATAAAATTAGGGACAGTTGGAATAAGGGACTCACTGAGGGGAGGATGTTGAGAGGGGCAAAATAGTGGTGGTGGGAGGGTATGATGATCATAGTATATTGTCTGTTTATGGGAATTGCCAATAAAAAGTTTAAATAATAGGGCTGGAGAGAGAGCTTGGTGGTTAAGGCACTTGCCTACAAGGCCTAAGGACCCACGTTCAACTCTCCAGATCCCACATCAGCCAGATGCACAAAGGTGAGGCAAGCACAAGGTCACACATGCTCACTAGGCAGTGCAAGTGTCTGGAGTTTGATTACAGTGACTGAGGCCCTGGAGCACCAATTCTGTGTTTGTGTGTGTGTGTGTGTGTGTGTGTGTGTGTGTCTGTCTGTCTGTCTCTGTCTCTCTCTAAAAAAAAAAAAGTAAATAAATAATAAAGCTTAAATCATAATCATCATAATAAAATTAGAAATGAAACAAATGAACTTTTTTTGACAGAGAGAGAAAGAGGCAGAGAGAGGGCACACTATGGCCTCCAGCCACTGCCAACAAACTCCAGACACACGTGCCCCCTTGTGCATCTGGCTTACATGGGCCCTGGGGAATCAAACCAGGGTGCTTTGGCTTTGCAGTAAAATGCCTTAGCTGCTAAGCCAACTCTCCAGCCCCAGAATTTTTTTTTTTTTTAGTTTTTTATTTTTATTAAATGAACCTTTTATTTATCAGAGCAAAATACCAGGAAAGATTCAACTCTGGTTATCTCCCCACCTGGCAGGGCTCTGACTCACTAAGAGGAAGGCACACCTTCCCTTTCCTTACTTATCTTCACACCAGCCCATGAAGTAGTCTTTTAGCCCCATTTTCAGATGAGGCAACTAGGCTGCCCAACAGGTACATCCTGCATCGCCCCACGTCACACAGCTATTAGGGGTGAGGTTGGGATGGTGGCAACAGAAGCTCACAGATGCCACTGACATCACCCGACCCACCTGACCTTTCTTCTGGGCACCCAGGTGCTGGCAGGACAAGACCACAAGGTTCCTTCTGAGTGGGCACTACGGCTCTCGGGCCTTTTCCGGACACTCCCTGCAAGACCCACCTCTGCATGTCATCTCTGAGCTTAAGTGACCTCATCGCCACACATCTTTTAAAGACCTCATTTTCCCTAGTTAGTCTCAGTTCATTACTTCCTGTGACACTTTCGAAGAACAGCTTTGGCTGTCATGGGAATCTGGAAATGTTACGTGTCACCGGCAGTTGTGGGGCCTCGGAAGCAGATCTATCTGCTCCTACCTTGCTCACAAGAAGCCCCCCGTGGGGTGCCAAGGGCCCACTCTCCCCAGCTTGCTGCACTGAACCTCCTCCCTGCCCTCAATAGACTGTTCAAGATGCATTCTGCCTTTCATTCACCCTGTGGTCCCTCCTGGAGAACTCAGACGCTGGCTGTTAAAGTGGCGCCAAGAAGTTACTTTCTTGTTGCTGTGGATGACCACATACCAAGCAAGAAGAAACCTAGAAGAAAGGAAGGGTTTGCTTTTGGTTGACAGTTCGAGGTTCCGCGCATCACAGTAGGGAAGGCACAGCGGCAGGAGTTTGAGGTGGCTGGTCACATTCGGTCCACGGTGAGGAGGCAGACAGGGATGAATGATACCTCAAAGCTAACTCTCTCCTTCCTATGCAGGCCAGGACCCCCGACCGGGAAGAACAGTCTTCCCACCTTAAATAACCTCATCGAGAAAATCTCTCACAGTCGTGTCTGGAGATCGGTGGTGATTCCAAATCCTGTTGAGTTGACAACCCAGAGTGACCATCACAAGGCTTGATTACAGCAAGGGCACTACACATGAGAAACCCCACGCTCCCTGTCCTGGACGTCACACTCCATGTCCCAGTCTCAGGTGCCTCACTGGGCTCCTTGTTAAGCTGCCCTTTGTCCACTCCTGGCTCTGCCAGAGTCCCACCTGATCTTGGACCCTATGTAGGTCCAGTAGGCACCCACTAAACAGAACTCTACTTCTCTCCACTACCCCAGCCCAGGAGGCAAGAAGATGCCAGAACCGTGAGCAGAAGCCCTCAGAGGCTAGAGAAGGAGCTGAGACATTCTTTTTTTGTTGTTTTGTTTTGTTTATTTTTATTTATTTATTTATTTGAGAGCAACAGACAGAGAAAGAGGCAGAGAGAGAGAGAGAGAGAGAGAGAGAGAGAGAGAGAATGGGTGTGCCAGGGCCTCCAGCCACCACAAACGAACTCCAGATGCGTGCGCCCCCTCGTGCATCGGGCTAATGTGGGTCCTGGGGAATCAAGCCTCGAACCAGGGTCCTTAGGCTTCACAGGCAAGTGCTTAACCACTAAGCCATCTCTCCAGCCCAAGACATTCTTATAGTACGGTTCATGGTCAGACATTCTACTGGCTTTGCCATCTGCATGACGCTCAACCAATTTCCAGCATTCCTAGGAGATACAAACTATCATTTTTGCTTCATATGTAGAAAAGTGAATGCCACAAGAGATAACCGGTAATGGATCTTTGCCAGGGACGTAGGGAAGCAGAGGTCAGAACCCAGGTGGGCATACGTCACTCGTTCTGTGAGCACTGTGAGATGTTCTCAGATCTGAGCCGCTTGGATCTCAACATAGGCCACAAGGAGGATTTTGAAGCCCTGGATGGCATGACTCACCTGTGAAGGTTACTTTTTTTTTATTCTTACTTATTTATTTGAGAGCAACAGACAGAGAGAGAAAGAGGCAGATAGAGGGAGAGAGAATGGGTGCGCCAGGGCCTCCAGCCACTGCAAACGAACTCCAAACGCGTGCGCACCCTGTGCATCTGCCTAACGTGGGTCCTGGGGAGTCGAGCCTCGAACCGGGGTCCTTAGGCTTCACAGGCAAGCGCTTAACCGCTAAGCCATCTTCCAGCCCAACTTTTAATATGTCAATTTGGCAAGGCCACCATGGCCAGTTGTCTAGTCAAACACTATGGATGGTTCCCTGATTTACAATTTTCCAGCTTGCTTGAATTTGGATCCTTTCCCAGGCGAGTAGTATGTGGTCCCATCCTCTCTTGCCATGCTAGACAACAGCAGCAAGCTGCAGCTCCCAGCCAGGCACACTAGAGTGAGCAAAGACAACTCTACATGGCACGGTGCTGCCCAGCCAGGATGTCTGGCAGGGAAGAAGTGTTACATGCATTCTCCACTGGTGCTACGTTCAAATTCTTATGAGTTTATCAGAAAGTAGCCTATCATAAGTCAAGACACACCTGTAGTCTGGAAGCTGCTACGAGAGCATTTTTCAGATGTGATTAACATTTAAGTCAGCAATCTCGGGCTGGAGGGCTGGCTTAGCGGTTAAGGCATTTGCCTGTGAAGCCAAAAGGACACTGGTTCGATTCCCCAGGACCCATGTTAGCTAGATGCACAAGGGGACGCATGCGTCTGGAGTTCGTTTGCAGGAGCTGGAGGCCCTGGTGTGCCCATTCTCCCGCTCTCTCTCTCTCTAATAAATAAATAAAAATAAATTTTTTTTAAATTATTATATCAGCAGTCTCTGAGTAAAGCAGAATATGGCGTGGGTGGGCCTCACTGCGTCAGCTTGAAAGCGGGAGAGAAAAGAGGCATTTTGCTCCCATGCTGCCTTCTGCCTCCTGTCTGTGCCATCAGCCTCCCAGTGTCCAGACTACTGGCCTGTCATGTAAGCCCCCAGCCATGTTAGCGCGTAAGCTCTTCCTTAAAATAACCAACTGATCACGCAGTAAGTCAGTCTCTCTCCCCCTTCCTCCCTCCCTCTCTCCCTCTCATCTTCCCTCCCTCCACTAGTCAGAAGCACAGAGAGGCAACCTGCTTCCTGCTTCGAGGTGTGTCCCATAAACCTTTTTTTATTTCTCTTGAAGTGACTATAAGTGACCTGGCCAAGCACTGATCCTGGCTTTACGACTGTGTAAAGCTCAAAGAACACGGCTGTTAGTATATAAGCCTGTGATACTCGGTCCCCACTGCTCCTCCTCATCCCTGTGCCCTAGGAAGCCACCGAGTATCAAATACCCGCCTCAAAGACCCAAAAGCCCGTGGTGCAGGAGCAGGGAAAAGCCCCCCGCACGGAGGGTCTTTTTGGTGGAGCCGCCTCCGTGCGGAGACACAAGATACTGGCTCTCAGAAACATCAGGAATTGAGAATTTCAGCACAGTCCTTCCTCAGGGCCAGGACACATTCGCTCAGGGGATTCCGAACACAGTCGCACAGGCCTCAGATCTTCTGAGGACACGGGGAGGACTGAGACGCCCATAAAGCACCTTCTCGGCTGTGTCCGTGACCATCACAGCAATACGTCAAGGTAGGCAACGCTGTCGTGTTTTAGAGTTGAGGGACTCGAGGCTCGCGGAAGTGAGGCACATTCATTCCCCACTCCATGGGCTTTGCAACAAGACCTTCACAAGTCAGAGCTGCAGACTTCAAAGTGCATGTCACGTTCCAGTCCAGTTCCTCCCATCATAACTTGGGGGGGCATCAACGCCCCAACTCCTATTCTGGGTACACTCAGAAATCTTTCTTCCTCACATGTCTCCCAGCCACGGGACGTGATGCCTCCACCTGACATGGGGAGGCGGAGAGGGTTGTAAATTGATATAGCCATTGTGGAAAATAGTATGGCATGTCCTTTAGAACACTAAAAATGGAATCAACATGCAACTCAGCAATTCCGTTTCTGGGTGTATATCCAAAAGAACTGAAGCTGGTATGTTGAAGAGGTGTGAACCGAACAGAGCCTTGAAAGACCATCCTATGTGGACCCTGTAGATAGGGCTTCAGCATAAAAATGGTCCGAACTTGAGAAAAATCATACTTTTACCTTAAGATCCTATCATAGGTCCCTCATGCTACAGTCCCATGGCTCAGCTGGCCCAGGTTCTAGCCCTAGCTCCCACGGGGCTGTGAGGGTTAACGGACTCTGGTGGCTGACCCTAAGGCTCTTCCAAGGCAAGGCCAGTGGAGAAGTCCTTTATTAAAGTCATCACTCTGCCTCAAAACTGCTTCCAGTCATGCCTAGAACTCCCTAGAAGTAGAGAAAACTAGCTGAAACTCCAGATTATAAATAAACCTGTGGTAGCCTGAGCACAGAAATCAAATGGGTCTCCAACCCAGAAAGGTCCATTAGACAAGGCTCGATTCCTCCCCGTCTCCCTCCTGTCCCTGCGGTGAATCTTGTTTCCAGAAGACAACAGAGCACTGCGGTGAGGTGGGGAGGGGGAGCAGGAGAGGAAAGAGGGATGGTCCAGTGCCCACACCAGAAAGTGACAGTCTCCCCCTGAAACACAAATCCAAAAAGACCTTGAAGAGCAGGTTAATGCAAAGATATCTAAGCTGCCCACGACGACTGGAACTTCTAGACAGAGAGGCTGGGGGCACCACAGCCCTCGGAGGTCCCCAGCCAGGTTATGAGGACCGCCAGGGTCTTGGTGCTGTCCGAGGTGCTGGCCTGCCCCGCCCACAGTGTGCTTGGCCACTTCAGCGGGACAGCGGGAAGAACAACCCGTTCTTTTCTCTTTCGTTTTCAAGCCCACCTTTGTTGAAGTATAACTGGCGTATGAAAAGTGGCACACGATCAATGTATGCACTATCATGACTTCCTGTCGTCATCGCCACAACGCAGATAATAAACATATCCACCACCTCCAAAAACGTCTTTGTGTCCCCAAATGACGACAAGCAGTGGTAAGGATGTGAAGAAACAGAACTTGTGCAACGCCACTGGTTGGGCTGTAAATTGGGACAGCTGTTATGGAAATTACTATGGAACACCCTTAAAACACTAAAAATAGAACTAGCATACCATTCAGCAGTTCCACTTCTCAGTATACATCCAAAGGAACTGAAATCACTATATTGGAGATGTATTTGCACTCCTGTGTTTACTTCAGCGCTATTCACAGCGGCCGAGATACGCAAACAGCATCAGTGTCCCTGAGCAGATGAACAAAAACGTGCAGTGTGCACACGCATAACAGAATATTACCCAGCCTTAAAAAAAAGAAAGGAAACAGCAAGGAATCTCATCATTTGCAGAAACATGAACAAACCTAGGAAATGCTATGTTTGGGATGGAGAGATGGATCATCAGTTAAGGCACTTGCCTGCGAAGCCAAAGGACCCAGATTCAATTCCCCAGGACCCACGTAAGCCAGATGCACTAGGTGATGTGTGTGTCTGGAGTTTGTTTGCAGTGGCTGGAGGACCTGGTGCACACATTTTCTCTCTCTCTCTCTCTCTTGCTCTCTTGCTCTGTCTCCCTCCCTATCTTTCTCTCTCTCAAATAAATAAATAAAAATAAAAAAGAAAGGAATCTTGTCATCTACAGAAACATGAACAAACCTAGAAAATGTTATGTTTGGGCTGGAGAGCTGGCTTAGTGGTTAAGGTGCTTGTTGGCAAAGCCAAAGAACCCAGGTTCAATTCCCAAGCACCTATGTAAAAGTCAGATGTACATGATGGCACATACATCTGGAGTTCATTTGCAGGAGCTGGAGGCCCTGGTGTACCCATACTTTCATTCTCTTCCTCCCCCCACACACACAAATAAATAAATAAAATATTCTTTAGAAAGAAAATGTTGTTTGCAGTAAGCCAGGCACAGACAGACAAGTAGTGCATGATCTCACTATTTTTTTAATATTTTTTGTTTGCTTTTATTTATTTGAGAGTGACAGAGAGAGAAAGAGGCAGAGAGAGAGAGAGAATGGGCGCGCCAGGGCCTCCAGCCACTGCAAACGAACTCCAGATGTGTGAGCCCCCTTGTGCATCTGGCTAACATGGGTCCTGGGGAATCGAGCCTCGAAGCGGGGTCATTAGGCTTCATAGATAAGGGCTTAACCGCTAAGCCATCTCTCCAGCCCATGATCTCACTCTTAAATGGGATCTACAGCAGTTAAACTCATAGGAGCAGAGAGTAAAAGGTGGTTTCAATGGAGGCAGTGATGAGGTTTTGGTCAAGGATACAAACTCACTGTTAAGAGATGAGTATAGTCTCAAGATCTCACATACAGCACAGTGACCATGCTTAATAACACAGTAGTGTGTACTTGAAATGTGCTGAGACTATCTTACATGTTCTCATCCCCCACCAGAAATTATTAACTAACGAACTGTGTGGAGTGATGGATATTTTAATCAACCTGATTGCAGTGATCATGTCATGATGTCTGCTTCAAGAAGCATATTTACATGTCTTAAGTATGTGCTTTGGGGATGGAGGGATGGCTTAGTGGCTAAGGCGTTTGCCAGCAAAGCCAAAGGACCCAGGTTCGATTCCCCAGGACCCACGTTAGCCAGATGCAGAAGGGGGCACATGAGTCTGGAGTTCTTTTGCAGTGGCTAGAGGCCCTGGTGTCCCATTCTTTCTCATTCATTCATTCATTCATTCATTCATTCATTCATTCTCTCTCTCTCTCTCTCTTAAATAAATATTTTTTTTAAAAAACTGCAAAAACAAAAAGGAAACTTCTCTTGTGCCTTTTTGGATTTTTACTAATAGGTACTTCAAAACTATCAACAAGGGATCTACCCTCTGAACACATGTCGAAGCCCATAATATCTACTGCTGACTACAAGCACCGTGCTGCACGGCGGCACCCTGCGCCTCACCCCAGTGGCACTCATGTCACTTCATACTCACTGGACCATCCTCCGTATCCCCTCTCCTCCCAGAACTGCTGTCCTTCATCCACCCCTGGCCACCACCTCATGGGGAATTCTACCATCCAGCCTCCAAGGGGCCTGGTCCACTCCCACGTCCACCTGCCACGTGCCTCCAGCCCCTAGGCTACTCCGCCTACATGCTCACTTCCTAGCCTGACCCTGATGAACAGCTCCTCTTTACCTTGAACACGTGGACTGGGCCCTGCCCAAAGTGGTTAATTGTGCCCTCCTACCTTTGACCTTTGGCCCAGCCCCAAAGCTACTTCCATAATCTGTAGATATTTGAAGTAAACAGACAACTGTCCCAAGCATCCTGCCGAGTGGACAGGGATGGGGCATGTTTGCCCAAATAGACTAGTGGAATAGGAACCTAACAGACGCAAGCTGAGAGCCACCTTCACCCTCTGTTCGCCAGGCACGGACTCTCCGTGAGTGGTGCAGACCAAATGAAAAGTGTGTCCCGTGGCAGAAGGAAACACAAGACACGCCTGGCCAGAGGGTCTCTAAGGAAACAGTTATTCAGTTCTCTGTGCTTGGAAATAGTCTCTGTCTGTAGGAAGATGATGGAGTAAATTGGGAGATTTAGGAGCAGCTTGTCTCAGCTCCTAGGATTTATAAAGTCACTGTGGAGTTAAGAGGATAGGAAGCTGTAGAGAATTAATTTTCTTGAGACAAGAGTTAAGGTGAGTTCTAAACATGGCTGGAGTTTGGCAAAGTGAAAAACAAAAATAGGATCCAGATGAGATGAGAGCCTATGGGCACTTTCTCGGTCACCCATTAAGGGATCCCTCCTCATGCTAATGACATGGTCATTAATAAACACGCAGCGAATAAAGTAACCTAGCAACACTGGTTTTTGTAAGAGCTGTCGTGAGGGGAGGAGAGGGGAAATGAGGAAAGCTTGGAAGGAGTTAAATAAATGAAGAATATTGACTACATAAAAAGACATGAGGGCTGGAGAGATGGTTTAGCAGTGGAGGTGCTTGCCTGCAAAGCCCAAGGACCCAAGTTCGACTCCCCAGTTCCCACATAAGTCAGATGCGCAAGGTGGCGCATGCATCTGGAGGTTGTGTACAGTGGCTGGAGGCCCTGGTACACCCATATTTCTTCCTCTCTCTTTCTCTCTGTCTCTCTCTCTCCCACTCTCTCATAAATAAATTTTTAAAAAAAAAAATTTAAAGACATGGCTGAGGACACAGCTCAGTGGTAGGGCACTTTGCAGGCATGTTCAGTGGTAGAGCACTTGCCAAACATGCTTAAGGCCCTAGATTGAATTCCTGATGCCACAAGAAAATGAAAATGGAAGTAAATGTGGTGGGGAGGGGAGAAAACCAGATGGTGAAACCTGCAAGCTCAGAGCTCTGGACACTGTACTTCCTGCGGTACAGTGTCTTTCCCTCCAGGGTAAAGATCTGGATGGGTCCACATTGACTCATCTGTGGAATCTCTGGCTAGAAGGAACCCTAGGCTGGAGAGGGCATGAGTGTTCTTTAAGAAGGTACTTGCCCTATAGTCAGGTGGCCTCTGGCCTCCATAGTTACTGCTATCAAAGAACAACCCAAGAGAGGTCCAGTGAGCTTCAAATAGGGTCAACATTCGTCCTTCTACACACCCCTGTGCAGTCCTTCTCAGCATTTTCACTAGAGTCCCTCTTCCTCCATAGCCCCTGGCTGGGAACCCATCCCATGACAGGCCTTATCGAGAGTGCTTCCATGAGCCTACCTGCCAGAGCCCTAAGCCTGTCCTTCCTCCTCACCTCCTCACTACAGCAGCCGGTTCCTCTCCAGCTCTCCAAGCCACCCTCACAGTCTGATGTACCCAAGCCCATCACTGTCCCCTCACGTCCAAGCTGCTGGCCCGAGGCTGCCTTCCAGGGTCTACAGCCTCAGCCCCACCAGCTGCATAGCACAAAATTACGTAAGATTTTTTAAAAATTTAAAAATAAATACATCCGATATTCTCAGAACACAGTTTGGTGAGTTACCTCCCCACTGCCCTGCCAAGTCTGCCATGACCCAGAGCAATTTCAAGACAGCCTCTGAAGCCCAGATCCTTCTATCCACACTCATGGCCACTAGACATAGCACAGTGCCCCCAACCACTTCCCAGCACACCCTTCTTAGAGGACCACACCCCATAGGCTCCTGAGGACAAAGTCACATTGGGGTTCTTTAAACACCTATGATGCTCCCAGCTTGAGGCGGTGAGTGGGGGGGGGGGGAGAGGTCAATGCTCATCAGACTTCAGCTTGTACCTGACATCACCAATGTGACCTGACCCCCAGGACCCGAATTACAGTTGAGTTCCCAAGCCTGCCAGTGCCTTTTGCTGGGGTCCCAGGTGTCTAACGTGGCACAAACAGGTCTAGCATTCTGTCTTCCAATTGTCCTCCCGTGTGGTTTGTGTATCAGGGTGGAAACTCCCGAAGAGGCGGCTGCTCCACTCAGACCCAGCCAGGCTCGCTGGCTGCCCTTCTGTCATCTTGGTCAGAGGATACCACATACACCCCAGTCTGCTGGAGGCTTAGAATTTCCCCACTCCCCCCCCCCCATACACACACACATTTATTTTTGAAGCTTCCACAAAGCCAGTCAGAAGAATTTACAACTTGGCCAGCTCTGCCAGCGCCATGCAGCCGTCGGCCCAGTAATAGCTGTTATCTCTGAGCTCAGATCTCTCCAGCCCAGACAGCAGAGGGTACAGGAAGGTGAATGTGATAGATTTCCAGCCACTCCACCCTACAGAGACGTGTGGGTCACCATGGGGAAGGATGTGGGCGAGAGGAAGACAGGCAGCAGAGGAGGAGGAAGAGAGGCAGGTGGGACACACTAACACTCTCTAAGGCTAACACCTCCTCTGTGCCAGCCTGGGAACCAAAGCACCACTATGACACCCTGTCCAAGTCCCCAAGAGCCTACAAAGCAGGTATTATTCCCACTTTACCAAAGAGGAAGCCAGGGCTAAGAGAGTTTAAAACACATCCTTGAGGGCTGGAGAGATGGTTTGTCGGCTAAGGTGCTTGCCTGCAAAGCCTAACCTGGGGTTCAATTCCCCAGGACCCACGTAAATCCAGATGCACAAGGTGGCGCGTGGGTCTGGAGTTCGTTTGCAGAAGGTGGAGGCACTGGTGCACTCATTCATATTCTCTCTCTCTCTCTCTCTCTCTCTCCCTGTCTTTCTCCTCTCTCTGCTTGCAAATAACCATGTTCTTCCCGTTGTCTCATTGGCTTCCATGGGGCAGTGGAAGAAACTTGGGGCAGCCAAAAGACCCATAAGGGGACAGTGGGTGGCTGTCACTCATATGCTTGACCCTGAAACTCTCTATCATATACTTGTGGTCCACAACAAAACTTGCCTCTGTCGAAGCCTGAGGGTATAAATACTTCCCAGCTGCGTCTCACAGACAGGCAGGACAAATGAGGTACCGGGGGCTTCCTATATCCAAAGAGAAGAAATGAGTCACGATGCCTCCCCACCAAGCCCACTGCCCCACACTACCCCCTCCCCCCGCCCCCACCCCTCCACCAACCTGAGCTTGGTTTCAGAAGGAAAAAAAAAATCCACTGGCAGTGTGTCTTAATTCAGTGGCTTTGAAACTCTCGGGCGCATAGCTCCAAAGGTCACTTGCGTGAGTCATGCCAGGGCGCCCCCCCACTCCAACACACACACACGTAGGCAGAACTAGGTAGCACACTTCTCCCCTGGGGGCTGGGCTTAGATTCCCAGCAAGCTGTCATTTGTGCAAAGTGCCTGGTGGCCCAGTGCCACCACACAGTTGCTTTCTGCTGACCGTGCACTTTTGCAAAGTTCTGCCCGCCCTGGCTGCTGTTAAGTTAAATGTGGGTGAAAACAAAGCAACCCCTATCTCCAAATGTTTCCAGATGGCTTAGCTCCTTCAAGCGCAGATGACATCAGCGTCACTTCACTCTCAAAGCAGTAAGTCCCTCAACCTGGAGAAAATGGCTCTCTGTGGCAGGGGCTGGCCAAGTCCCCGCAGTAAATGCACTTTTGGGTCCCCCCACCCCACCCTGAGCATGCCGTCCCTTTCTCCGCTAGAGCTGATGACAAGAGCACTCAGTCGTCACCTCCTGAGGAGCAGGCTCACCCTTCATTAGTCAGCAAGGAAAGCTGATTGCTTTCCTTCCTTTCAAACTGCTCCAGGTCATGATTCTCCCCATCCGCGCAGGAACAGATGTCCTGTTCCCCCGCCGCCACCACCACCACGGACCACAGAGGAGCCCATCTCAGACCTCAGGCCTCCAAGGATGGCGGCGTGATGAAGAGCTGGTGGTGAGCAGGAGCCCAGGAGGAAGGTTGTGACCTGGCTCCATCACTTACTCAGCCCACGACGTGGGCAAGATACTCCTCTTTCTAGAAAGTACCATCGATCAAAATCTTACAGGGCGACCAGGACGATGCAGTACCGTAAGACCTGACACCTGCACCCACCAGTACCACCCGCACAGTCTGAGGCGAACAGAGCCCCTGGAACAGGAGGGGTCAGCAAACAAACTCCAAGGGTGGCCCATCCACAGAAGAAAGGGCAATGGCATGACATCATGCCTCTGTAGGACAGGAAGTCAGGATGCCACATTCACAGGGGCTCCTTCCCTGGCTGACTGAGTGAGGTGTGGGAATGGAACTATAGGGCCAAATTCACACAAATGTTAGGAGGCCTGAACCCCAACCTCAGGCTTCAGCTACAGCACGGGATCCAGGGCAGACCAGATGATTTAAGCTCACGGGGAGCTGGCAGAGGGGAGCCCAGAGGACAAACACATCCTTAGCTGGGCCTAGCCTTGAGACTCGGCAACACTTGGAAGGACAGCAGGGGCTGGAACGTGGCAGGCTGTTTAATGGCCCTTCCCTGCCCTGACCACCCCCCCCCCGCCACTGATGACAAGAATTCCATTCCCCAGTTCTAACCATGTGCCAGGCCCCTTACATGAAGGTCTCAGATCATCCCCACAACCCCGCGATGTTGATGGATGAGGACACAGACACCTGGAGAGGACCGGAAACGCGTCCGCCACAAGTTAGATACTAGGTTCCTTCTGGTCGTGCCAGGCCATCTCTTGTTCACATGCGCTAAGCATGTGGAACATCTGTGTAACCCACAGAGCATTCTCAAGCCCCACATCCCTGCCACAGATCTTGTGGTATGGCCCAGGACCGGGAAGATCGTCTGTCTCAGCGTCTCTGTGATGGGGCCCCCCAGGTCTCCCCTCTGCTATGACCTTGATGCACGATGCTGATGTTCTAAGAATCCACCATCATCACCGGAAACCCCACAGTCTCAACCTTCAGCCCACATTCCAGGCTCCAGAAGCTCGATGCCAAAGCCCAGAAAATCCAGGGCACGAGAATGGCCACCCCCCAGACTGGGGAGCAGAGAAGAGCCAGGCCGCAGCGCCAGCTGGGCTGTTCCACTCTTTCCCTACGTTCCCTGGCCTACAGCTGGACCCTCCTGGGGGCTGCTCTGTGATGGACAGCTGGGCCTGCTGGCGCTTGTTGTTTCTGCTAAACTCAATGCTGTTAACAACAAAATCCCTGTACTTCTTGCAAACAATTTTCCCCTTTGCAAACTCATAAATTAATTCCCTCCTTTCGAGCTGACTGGCTTCCTGCTAATCTAACCACTAACCTAGCCCCATCAGTAAACTAAATGATCCGTAAACAGTCTCCCATCCAAGCCTAATACACTAAAATTACTTTTGGGGTTTTCGTGCTTTATCTTTGCTAAGGACGGCTCGCGTCTGGCTGCCTTTCTCCTTCCCCCCAACGTAGAGGACTTCCAGCTCTTCCTTGCTGAGGCTCTACTTCCTACTTCCTCATCCTTCAGGCTCTGTAGGAAAAAGTAGGGCTGACTGCCAATGCCAAGACATAACGCAGGATCTGAACTAATAAGGAAGATTCTTTCGCCTGCTACCTACCATCAAACCAGCCACACCCAAAAGCGCACACTAAGCAGGTTCCAATGGGGGGAGAGAGAAGAGGTACACCAGCTTGGATGGCACAAGCTCCAAACCAGGGGGAGTGGCTCAGCTCCCTGAGTTCCGGGCTCCTTCCAGTCTAGGGACCCCAGTGCAGATCTGCCTCCCCAATATTCCAGGATGGACATGGCAGTGCCTGGGACCCTCCCTCTGCTTAGGCCTGCAGCCCAGACTCTCTATCCAATCTGCCCTTCCCAGGAATGACCTCATGCCTATGTCAAAGAGTGTGACCTTGGGAAGGTCACAGACATTCTCCTACCCGGGGACCCATACCCTTCGCTGGCTGGAAGATGACACAGCAATGATCACAAGGCACTTTGCCCACACCCTGGTGAGGACTCTATAAAGCAAAAGTCCGCGTTCAGCCCCGGCCTCTGTCACTGCTCTCTTACTTTATCCACACATTCTGGCCAATACTCCCTCAGGCCCAGGTGGCCACATCCACCAACCCAGGGTGGCTGAGGCATGGGCAAAAGGAGCAGGGGCCCTTGGAGAAGAACATGGTTCTCGTGGGCCAGGAAAGGGGACGGGGGCCTCTCTTCTAACGGGCCTGTGGCTGGGTGGCTCCCAGTTGAACCTCCACAGCCTCCGAGTCACTCGAGGAACTGAATTTTGCATACCTTACCACAGCATAATTTTTTTTCATGACTTAGCCTTTGCAAACCACCTGATCTGCTTCCTACCACACGTTTTATCTATGTATGTCCATGACCCATCTACCTGTACTCAATCCCTTACCCCTTCAGCCATCTGTCCTCCTTCCAGGTAATTCATACCTTTGTGTTTTCTTCAGCCACCCATATTCATCTTCCTCCTAACATGCACCCATCTATCTGTCCATCCCACCCACAATCCAACAATGTGGCCAGCCATGCCCACCCTCCAGTCGCATGGAAAGCCAGTCCTCAGCAGCACAGCCTCCCAAGGACCGCCCACACAGCCAGCCACAAATTTAGCCAAGTATTCATCCATCTACCCATCTACCCATCTTTCCAACCCCTGTGTCCAAACACCATCCACTCATCGATCTACCCATGTGCACGCACACACACACCCATTATCAGCTATTCCCCCACTTGCAGATCCAGCCAACCTAGATTCCCCTGTCCACGTAATAACCCTGACGGGGAGGGTCAGACTACAAGAGGAGACTCCAATGGTCAGGGCAGCGCTGTCCACCGTACCCCACACCAAAAGCTCCCACTTGGCCAATACTTCCCAACCCCCGGACAGATGGTGATTGCTCGCACTTTCTGCTCCACCCAAGGGGCACGCTGCACTCACTCTCTACCCGCCCCACACTCCAGAGCACAGCCAGGACTGCCAGCTCCTTTGTGGCAGAGATTTTTGCAGGCCCAGGCTGCAAATGAGCCCAGTCGTCAGAAAGACCCCTTCAAGGTCTCCGACAGTCACAGCTTGTCTCTACAGGTCTGTGCGCCCCGGAAACCAGGCAAGGGTGATGTTTTCCAGCCACACTGGAACGACACAGGTGAAGCCACCAAGTGATAGGGCAGGGCACAATGAAGGATGAGCAAAAGCAGCAGGAAGGGCTGGAGAGATGGCTTAGCGGTTAAGCGCTTGCCTGTGAAGCCTAAGGACCCCGGTTCGAGGCTCAATTCCCCAGGTCCCACGTTAGCCAGATGCACAAGGGGGCGCACGCATCTGGAGTTCGTTTGCAGAGGCTGGAAGCCCTGGCACGCCCATTCTCTCTCTCCCTCTATCTGTCTTTCTCTCTGTGTCTGTCACTCTCAAATAAATAAATAAATAAAATGAAGAAAAAAAAAAAGCAGCAGGAACCCAACCAAAAAAGGGTTCTTACTCCTGAGCACCAGCTTTCCAAGGTTGGTATTTGCAGACACCATTCACAGACCCAGGCTCCAGAAAGACACCTGTTAGTATTATGTACTTTTCCATGAGACAGGGACCACCTGAGTTCAGAAGCACCCTATCTAAGCCAAGTTTCTTCTTTTTTTGTTTATTTTTATTTATTTATTTGAAAGTAACAGAGAGAGAGAGAGAGAATGGGAGTGCCAGGGCCTCCAGCCACTGCAAACAAACTCCAGACGCGTGCGCCCCCCCTTGTGCATCTGGCTTACATGGGTCCTGGGAAATCGAGCCTCAAACCGGGGTCCGTAGACTTCCTAGGCAAGCGCTTAACCGCTAAGCCATCTCTCCAGCCCTAAGCCAATTCTCTTCACGTTGAGAAGGTACAAGAATTCGCAGGCCCTCCTTTCCCCCAAGATTCTGGGAGACACTGGTGGGAAATGGGGACAAGATTCTGCATAAAGGCCCAGCCTTGGTGATTCTGATAAGGTGGTCCTACAGTCACTCTTCGAGGAACAGTACACATTTAAGTCCCTGCAAGAGAGACCTGCCTGGGTCTGGAGAGATGGCGCAGCAGATAAAGCACTTGACTATAAAGCCTAATGACCGAGGTTCAATCCCCTAGTACCCACGTAAAGCCAGATGCACAAAGTGGTGCATGCATATAGAGTTCGTCTGCAGCAGCTGAAGGCCCTGGCATGACCATTCCCTCTCTCTCCTCTCTCTCTCTCTCTCTCTATCTCTCTCTCTATCTCTCTATCATTGCAAATAAATAAATAAACCAAATCTTTTTACAAATGGCATGCCTGGCTCTCCATCCCTCATCCCTTTGCAGGAGTCCCACCCAACTTCCAACCAACTTGCCTGTGCCCTTGTTCAGGACTCAACTCAAGCCTACATGTCTGCCCCTTTGTCCTGACCCTCACACCTTGAGCCTAGACACTAGCCCTGCAGCTCATTCCTGGGCCCCAGGCCTTAAAGCCCAGATCCTTCTGCCTGATAAGCCAGCCTGCCCACAAGTGCTGGTGTCAGGAGTTTGTCTGCAGCGGCTGAAGGCCCTGAATGCCCATTCTCTGTCTCTTTCTCCTCCCTCCCTCCCTCTCCCTCTCTCTCTCTCTCTCTCTCTCTCTCTCTCTCTCTCTTTCTCTCAAATAAATAAATAGAAATAAAAATATTTGGGGGCTGGAGAGATGGCTTAGCAATTAAGGCATTTGCCTGTGAGGCCTAAGGACCCAGGTTCAGTTCCCCAGTGCCCACGTAAGCCAAATGCACAAGGGGCACGTCCATCTAGAGTTTGTTTGCAGTCACTGAAGGCCCTGGCAGCCCATTCTCTCAATCTCTCTCTCTCTCAAACAGTTTGAGTTCAAGACCACCCTGAGACTATACATAGTGAATTCCAGGTCAGCCTGGGTTAGAGCGAGACCCTACCTTGAAAAACAAAACAGATAAATAAATAAATAAAATGTATTTTTTAAAAATTAAAATTTTTTTAAAAAAAAGAACAGAGGGCTGGAGGGATGGCTTAGCGGTTAAGGCATTTGCCTGCAAAGCCAAAGGACCCTGGTTCGATTCCCCAGGACCCACGTTAGCCAGATGCACAAGGGAGTACACGCATCTGGAGATCGTTTGCAGTGGCTGGAGGCCCTGGTGTGCCCATTCTCTCTCTCTCTCTCTCTCTCTCTCTCTCTCTCTCTCTCTCTCTCTCTCTCCCCCCATCCCTCTTTCTCTGTCAAATAAATAAATAAATAAAAATATTTTTTTAAAAAAGAACAGAGCTGACCCCAGAAATTATGTCTCCACTCTGGCTCACTGTGACACATTACATCAGACATAGCCATGGCCACCACAGCGACCCAGCAGCCACATCAGGCCTGCCTGCAGTCAGGTCCAGCTCCACTGCAGTGGCTCCACCTGTAAGGGCCAGTCCATGCCAACAGCCCATACAGGCTGAAGGCTGAGTATAAAGCACAGATTCCTGCCTCCTGCCCTGAAAACCCCAGCTCTGATATACCGGGGACGTTCTTGAGTCTAAAAGACAAGCGAAACCAAGAAGGCCAGGCCTGGGTGCTGCCTGTCTTCCCCTGCAGGGACACATATCAGCCTGGGCAAGGCCTAAGGAACAGGCAAAAGGCAGGAAAATGGAGACCCAACTACAGAAGGCAGCTGGCAGATGCCTTCCCTTGGGGCACCAAATGGTTAGAGTTCATGTGAGACCCAAACAGTCCCAGGCCCCTTCTCTTGGAGCATACAGCCCAGAAGGAGAGAAGGGGTGGTGGTCTGATTCAGGTGTACCTCATAAACTCAGGTGTTCTGAATGCTAGGTTCCCAGCTGATGGAGATTTGGGAATTAACCCCTCCTGGAGGCGGTGTATTGTTGGGGGCGGGCTTATGGGTGTTATAGCCAGTTTCCCCTTGATAGTGATTAGCAAAGTCACCTGTTCCTGTTGTCCACCTGATGTTGGCCAGGGGGTGATGTCCACCCCCTGCTCATGCCATCGTTTTCCCCTGCCACCATGGAGCCTCCCCTCGAGTCTGTAAACCAAAATAAACCCTTTATTCCCACAAGCTGCTCTTGGTCAGGTGATTTCTGCCAGCAATGCGAACGTGACTGCAACAGAAAGCATGAAGAAAAGAAACAGGGAAGTAGGTACACACAGCATTTCAGAAGTGAGAAGCTTTAGAGAAAAAACTAGAGCAAGGCCGGGCGTGGTGGCGCACGCCTTTTGTCCCAGCACTCGGGAGGCAGAGGTAGGAGGATCACCGTGAGTTCGAGGCCACCCTGAGACTCCATAGAGAATTCCAGGTCAGCCTGAGCTAGAGCGAGACCCTACCAAAAAGGGAAACAAAGGAAAATTGGAGCAGCTGGAGGGATAGCTGAGCTGGTAAAGTGCTTGCCTCGCAAGCATGAGGACACAAGTTCAATCCCTAGTGCCTACATTTAAAAAAAGAAAAAAAATTAGAACAAAAGAAAGGAAACGGGGTGGCAAGTGGGCTTTGATGTAGAGGAAATGGTTAAAGCAGGTGACATGCGCACATGCTGGAGCGAGGAGAGGAGTGGACACAGGAGGGAGTCTTACCAAGGGAGCTACAGGCAGTGCAAGGGCCCTGAGGCTGGGCTGGGCCCGGGGCTCTGGAGGAGCCGAAGAAGCACAGAAAGGAGGAGTGGAGGGCTGGGGACACAGGGAGAGGCAGCACAAGACCCTCACCTTCCCCCCGGTCCTAAGCATTGGGTGCCCATCCTTCCAGAAGGAGCAAACCCGACCTGCCCCTGTAGGCCCAGAGGTTCCATTTGCCCGTGTGTAGAAGAAAATGGCATAGGTGAAAGCAGGTGATATTAAACAAGCCAGACATAGAACGATAAATACTTCATGATCCCACTTGCGTTCTTTTATGTCGAACCTAAAAGTCAATCTCATTAAAAAAAAAAAAGCAGGGCTGGAAAGATGGCTTAATGGTCAAGGCAACTGCCTGCAAAGCAAGTGCTGGCATTAAAGGTGTGCGCCCCCACGCCCAGCTTGATGAGTCACTAGTCAGAGCACTTACATCACAGTGGAGCTGGGGGCGGGGAGCAGACGGCTCAATGCATTGTGCACTTGCCACAGAAGCCTGCCAGCCTGAGTCTGGATCCCCAGAACCCATGTAACGCTGGATGTGGCAGTGAACACCTGTAATCCCAGCGCTGCTCCAGGGAGAAGCGAGGTGGGGAAGGCCAAGGGCAGCAAACAAGTGACCCTACCTCAAACAAGGAGGAAGGCGATGAGCACAAGCACACTGTCACACCCTCATTTGCACACACACACACACAATCTGCACGTAAAAAATTTATAAATCACATTACAACCCAGGACTACGCACAATTATGGACAAGTAAAAGTAAGCTGACGGGGCTGGAGAGATGGCTTAGCGGTTAAGGCGTTTTTCTGCAAAGCCAAAGGACCCAGGGGGCACAGGCGTCTGGAATTCGTTTGCAGTGGCTGGAGGACCTG
This sequence comes from Jaculus jaculus, assembly GCF_020740685.1. NCBI lineage: Eukaryota > Metazoa > Chordata > Mammalia > Rodentia > Dipodidae > Jaculus > Jaculus jaculus. The sequence continues at coordinate 26,095,592 of NC_059119.1, forward strand.
GCGTGCCCACACTCTCTCCCTCCCTCCCCCACCCAATAAATAAATAAATAAATAAAAGTTTAAAGAAAAATAAGTTGACAATCTTTCCACCCCCTCTTCCACAAACTTCCCTGAGCCATGCTGGGAGCCTTTTAAGTCAAGGAAGGCCTCTTCAGAAAAGGGGCTAGGAAAAGGGAAAGGATGTTACCAACATGTGTTGCTTACATACTAAATATGTCCATATCTATTTTTTTAAAAAAGCAGTGCTGGATAAATGGCTTAGTGGTTAAAGGCATTTGCCTATGAAGACAAAGGACCTAGGTTCGAGTCCCCAGGATCCACGTAAGTCAGATGCACAAGGGGCACATGTATCTGGAGTTCATTTGCAGTGGCTAGAGGCACTGGTGTGCCCATTCCTGTTTCTCTTCCCTCCCTCCCTCCCTCCCTCTCTCTCTCCCTCTCTCTCTCTCTCTCTCTCTCTCTCTCTCTCCTTGGAAATAAATAATTTTTTAAGTAAAAAAAAAAACAGTTGAAAAAAATCTTCATTTGCTGTGCATGGTGGTGCACACCTTTAATCCCAGCACTCGGGAGGCAGAGGTAGGAGGATCACCATGAGTTCGAGGCCACCCTGAGACAACATATTGAATTCTAGGTCAGCCTGACTAGAGTGACACCCAACCTCAAAAAAAAAAAACAAAAAATAAGTAAGTTGATTAAGGGCTGGAGAGATGGCTTAGCAGCTAAGGTGCTTGCCTAAGGACCTATGTTTGACTCTTTCAGGTCCCACATAAGCCAGGCACAGGTGATACAAGTGTGAAAGGACTGCACATGCACACGAGGTGGCGCACATGTCTGGAGTTGACTACAGTGGCTGAGGCCCTGGACCGCCAATTCTCTTCCTCTCTCTCCCTCTCTCATTGTCTCACATTCAAAAAAAAAAAGGCCAGTCTGTTGGGCTTGCCTCAAAAAATCAAGAAAAGATAAAAACAAACAAGTTGATAAAAATGGTGAGCTGGGCGTGGTGGCACACGCCTTTAATCCAAGCACTTGGGAAGCAGAGGTAGGAGGATCACCGAGAGGTCAAGGCCACCCTGGGACTACATAGTTAATTCCAAATCAGCCTGGACCAAAGTGAGACCCTACCTCAAAAAACCAAAATAAATAAATCAATCAATGGTGATAGAAGAGCCGGGTGTGGTGGTGCACACCTTTAATCCCAGCACTCGGGAGACAGAGGTAGGAGGATAGCCAAGAGTTCGAGGCCACCCTGAGACTACAGAGTGAACTCCAGGTCAGCCTGGGTTAAAGTGAGACCCTACCTCAAAAAAAAAAAAAAAATGATGATAGGAGACCACTCCCTCAGGGATTGCATGAGAAAATGTGAAATACGCGGCGTCTAGATGTCGGAAGCCGTCACTGACAAGGACAGAGACAGCGGCAAGAAGGACGCAGCTGGGGGTCTCAAAGGGGATTTTCTGGGTCTGGAGCCCGGGAGGCACCCAGGGCAGCTCTCCTCTCCCGCCCTCCACCCCTCTCCCCCACCAGCCTCTCCTAGGGCCTGAGGACAAGCAGCTTGACAGCACCTACCGCTCTCTCGGTGACAGCTGCAGCCCAATCACGTTGGGAAACCGCAGTCACAGCGCTGGGGTGCAGCTCGGTGGCAGAGCACAGCGGTAGAATGTCCCCCGAGCATGTGCGAGGTTCCATCCCCAGCACGGCGAGCAAATAAATGCAGTTACATGTGTCGACACCCCCGTTTCTACCATCACTGCCGCCCCACCCCCACAGGACCGAGTCCAGGGCAGATGTGGGAGCAACACAGTAGGCTAAACTCAATTGATAGATCAGCGCAAAGCGAATATATGAGCGCAAACTCTTGGGCCACCTCTGTTGGGAGAGAAATTCCCTTTTCATTTGGCTCCGGCTTGAAGATGAATCATTAAGGCCACGCGGACGAATGGGTATTCGGAAAGAGCTCTTCGGCACACAAGCGAAGACAGTCACTAGGACCACCCCCCGGGGAGTCTCTGTGGACTCCCAAGCATGGAGGAGGACAGGGGTTTCTCAGGGAGGAAGGGTGACAGGACGGGCATTTGAGACACACACACACAACATGGGTGGGCCTGGAGGGTACAATGCATTGGTCACAGAGGGCAAATGCTACGCGGTTTAGCTACCACTCAGGGGCCTAGAGAAGTGACATTCACAGAGGCAGACAGGAGAATGGGGACCAGAAGACTGAGAGGGAAGGAAGAGGGAATTACTGCCCGGTGAGTACCCATGTCTCTGCATAGCAAGATTAAAAACGTCCCAAGACTGACAGCAGCAATGGCTATGCAGCGTATAAACAACTGAGTCCACTGATGGCTACATCAGCATAGGCAAAGCTGGGTGCATGGCACCACAGTACGCACGTGCATGTACACACACACACACACACACACACACACACACACACACACCACCTCCTCAGAACTCTACTTTAGGAAAACAGGCCCTGAGGTGGACAAAGTTTCAAGCGCAGGATGCTCGATGCAGCATTGTTCACCAGAATAAACTACTGAGAAGAGAAACAGATCAAGTAAGGTATGAGCGGTATACACAGTCATTACATAGCAATCATAAAGAAAATTTAATGACCATAAAACTAATAATTCATATCATAGTAATTGTATAGAGTGACATGCTATATTTAAGTCACTTAGGGAAGAATGTCACTCACCAAGAAAAAAAACAAAATAAATCAAAAATTGATCAAAATAGTGGCCAAAAGGGAACCTTGGGAGCTGAGGACATGGCTCACTGGTTAGGAGTGCTTGCTGCACCCAGGCCGAACGAGCCAACGGGTGCAATAGTGGCATGTCTGTTATGGGGAAAATGAATCACTCTCTAATTGGACTGGAGACCCACTCCACAGGAGGGAATACATGCCTGATACTGAAAACCTATAATTTGGGAGGTCATGAGCCCTAGGGGTGTAACATCTAATGCTATCTGGCTAAATGCATACATTATGCTCGCCAAACTGCCCAGTAAGCACTTCTCTTAATGTTCGTACCCATATATTAATGCTACTCTCACTTTTGGTTAGAGAAGCTTCTCTTTTCAGATGGCAGTGACCTTGGGATGACTCAGAAGACACCATGGTGCTGAGAAGAAGTGACAGAGGAGTGCTCAGCACTGAAACATCTCTATCACACCCTCCAAGGCTCAGGGTCCATTGTGGAAGAGGTGGCAGAAAGAATGTAAGAGCCAAAGGAAGGGTAGGGCTCCTTACAGTGCACTCCTCTGGACACAAAATGGCCTGCAGATCCATGACCTCACAGTGCTTGACACTACCTCCACAAGACCATCATAAAAGGAGGAAAAGATCATGACATCAAAATCAAAGAGATATTGATTGAGAGGGGGAGGGGATATTATGGAGAGTGGAAGTGTGACGGGGAAGTGGGGGAGGGAATTATCATGTTTTATTTTCTATAATTATTATAATTATGGAAGTTGTCAAAAATGAAACATCAAATTAAATTTAAAAAAAAAAAAAGAGTGCTCGCTTGCTGCCCAAGCATGGCAGCCTACAAGGCTTGATTCGCCCTGAGTTCGATTCCCCAGCACTCATGTGAACAGATGGGCATGTCACATAAGCCTATGACGCCAGGTCTGTGGGGAGCAGAGACAGGAGACTCACTAGGACTCTTTCCTCAGCCAGTCTGATGGAAAAACAACAGCCCGTGATTCAATGAGTAACTCTATCTCAAAGAAACCGTGAGTGGAGTGATGAAGAAAAAGATACCCAATGCCTTCCACTGGCTTCTGCATACAGCATACATACCACACCACACATACTGTACACACACACACACATTAGAAAAAGATACAATCAATCTGTTCTTCCCAAAACAGAATCATAGAATTAACATAAAAAAGGCAAAACAGAAAAGCTTATTTTGGATCCTTACCACACAGGCAAATGAGAATGGGTTTGTTTTGCTTTAAATATTTTTATTTATTTATTTGTGAGAAGACAGAGGGGAGAGAGAGAGAACGGGCACACCAGGTCTCTTACCAATGTGAACTCCAGACTCATGCGCCACTTTGTGCATCGGGCTTTGCATGGGTACCAGACACAGGTCATCAGGCTTTACAAGCAAGCACCTCAACTGCTGAGCCATCTCTCCAGTCTGTTTGCTTTGCTTTGTTTTGATGCTGGGCATCAAGCCCAGGGCCTCAGGCTTACTGGGCGTGTGTTCTACCACTGAGATAAATCCCCAGCTCCAGGAACATGGCCAACAGGACAAAGTCATGGCAAAGTTTGGAAGGCCAAGTTGATGGGTGCATACAAGAACTGGAAACAGAATCTTGGCCCAAAGCACAGGCTAGAACGGGTCACGGGGGGATGGAGTACCACATGAGAAGCCTAGAGAACCCAGGCACCGTGGAGCCCCAAATCAAACAGCAAGCTGGCTGGTAGTAAGGCAGTAATACAGGGAGTGGGCTACAAAAGGACATGGGCAGCAGGAGAAGTGGGGCACCTGGTCTCCAGGAAAAGGAAATTCACCTCCCCTGGGGTGGCACTGAGTCTTGGCAAAAGGTTAAACCTCACAGTCAAAAGCCTGTAGCAGCCAGGTGTGGTGGCGCACGCCTTTAATCCCAGCACTTGGAGGCAGAGGTAGGAGGATCGTCATGAGCTCGAGGCCACCCTGAGAATACAGAGTGAATTCTAGGTCAGCCTGGGCTACAGTGAGACCCTACCTTGAAAAACCAAAACAATAAAAATAAAATAAATAAAAAACCCTGCAGCATCCCAGGGGCTCTTCTCAGCTATTCAGCACCACAGACAGACCCACAGCAACTTTCAAACACAGAGGCAGGTATGCAAGGCAGAACTGTCCCCTGCTCATCAAGCTCTGAGACACACCATATGGCCCATGGGTATTATGACAAGCCAAAGGGGCTAGAGAGATGGCTTAGTGGTTAAGCGTTTGCCTGTGAAGCCTAAGGACCCCAGTTCAATGCTCGATTCCCCAGGACCCACGTTAACCAGATAGATGCACAAGGGGGCGCATGCATCTGGAGTTTGTTTGCAGTGGCTGGAGGCCCTGGTGTGCCCATTCTCTCTCTCTATCTCTCTTTCTCCCCGCCCCCCTTTCTCTCTCTGTCTGTCACTCTCAAATAAATAAATAAAAATGAACAAAAAAAAATTTTTAAAGACAAGACAAGGGAGCCTTTCAAATAAGAAAACACGGAAAAATGGGACCTGCTATTGTAGTGATTTAAAAAGAATGACCTTGACCACTGGATGTGTAGTGGCAAGACACTTGCCTAGCATTCATGAGGCCCTGGGTTTGATCCCCGTACCTAAATAAAATGAAAATAAATTTTATCTTGGAGCAAAATATTTCATCATTTGAGTTTTTAAAGGGGCTCACTAACAACTGGAGCAGAAGAAGACAAAATGAGTGACCCAGAGGATGGCAACAGGAATTCTCCAAGATGGTAGGAAGGGCAGAAAGAACAGAAAAAGGAAGATATGAGCTCTAACTGCCACCTGAAAAAAAATCCCAAAACCAGATGCTGAAGGATGTATGTAATTCATTTTTTTTTAAGGAAAAAAAAATGTAGAAAGACAGGATTCTCTCAGATTGACAGAACACGTGAAAAATAGGATTATATAAAAAGACGATATTTAGGCTCAGAGTGGTGAAAATTCAGAACTTAAGTGGAAAAGATAAAAATGCCAAATCCTCCAGAAAGAAAATGACACAGATGGCCTGCAGAGAAACAGAAGTCACAGCGGTAAATGTCAAATGCTTGAGAGCCAAGTGGCCTGGGTGTGACGTGCAAGCCCTCTGTCACATCTATGAGTGCCTGCTCCCTCTGCCTCACTTTCCCTAACTGGTAACGAGGACCCGCAAGCAGGACATCACAGCTACGTGAGTCATCCTGCGTGAGCCGCACACAGAGCACGTGGCGGCACCATCAAGGGGAGCACCAGACGCACGCCAGCCGACGAAGCACAAGTTCACACGCCTTTGGGAAGGAAACAGAAATGTAAGGATGCAGAAAGTCCACTTTCTACAAACCTGCTTAGAGAGAACTACGAAATGGTGCACTTCAGCCAGCAGAGACATGAATCCAGAGAGCAGACGAGCGGATACCTGAGGCTGCGGAAAGGGTAGAAAGTAACTACCTACCTGCTAGACCCAGTTTCGTTTGGGGATGATGAACATGTCCTGGAATTAGTGGCGGTGGCTGTACAGCACTGGAAGTCACTGGAATATGTCTGGAATATGTGTCGTCGTTGTTTTGCGTTTTTCAAGGTAGGTCTCACTCTATCCCGGGCTAACCTGGAACTCCCTACGTAGTCCCACAGTGATCCTCCTACCTGTACTGGGATTAAAGGCATGCACCACCATGCCTGGTGTAGTGTTTTCTTGGTTTTGTTTTCGTTTTTGGTTTTTTGGGTTTTTCTTTTTTTTTTGGTTTTTCGAGGTAAGTTCTCACTCTAGCTCAGGCCGACCTGGATTTCACTGTGTAGTCTCAGGGTGGCCTCGAACTCATGCTGATCCTCCTCCTTAAGCCTCCCAAGTGCTGAGATTAAATTGCACCACCATGCCTGGACCACAGCGTATTTTTTTGAGTGCCTAAAATTGCATTATGTGAACCTTTCCTCGATTAAAAAATATCCAAAATAGCCAGGCATAGTGGCACATGCCTTTAATCCCAGCACTTGGGCCAGCCTGAGGCTATGTAGGTCAACTTGGGCTAGAGTGAGACTCTACCTAGAAAAACCAAAAAGAGAAAAACATCCAGAAAATATAATGTAGAGTATGAATACTGTTGTGAGGAAAGTTGAAACTAATGGTTAAAAGTATTTACTGAGGACTAAGGACGTAGCTCAGTGATAAAGTCCTTGGCAGGCACGGGCAAGCCCCTGGGTTCGATCCCTGTGTCGTGCTCCAAGAATCAGTCCTTCCCAAAATACAGCAGTGCCCCTGTTCAGAAAACTGCCCTAAGAAACAAAGATTGTAACAAAGAAAAAAATAATAACAATCCAGTAAAAGGCGAAAAAAAAAAAGGAGGGGAGTTAAAAATAGTACATGAGGGCTAGAGAAATGGCTTAGCAATTAAGGCACTTGCCTGCAAAGCCAATGGACCCAGGTTCAATTCCCCAGAACCCACTTAAGCAAGATGCACAAGGTGATCCATATGTCTGGAGTTGGTTTGCAGTAGCTGGATGCCCTGGTATGCCCATTCTTTCTCTCTCTCTCTATCCTTCTGTCTCCCTACCCCTGCCCCTGCTCTCTCAGGTAAATAAAAAAAATAAATAAATAAATAGTACATGTAAAAATAGTAAATACAAAATGAAGTGCCAAGCTAAGAGTTGAAGCACACTGGCAATTTCAATAAATGTAAATAGGTTAAATTCCCCCTACTAAACCTTCCATAAACACGTCAGATTTTTTTCATCATGACGTAACTTATTGCAAAAGATGGAAACATAAACACCCACAAAGGTTAAAAATAATTGGGTGAGAAAAACAACACCAGGCAAAAGATAACCCAGAAAAAGGTGTTTATCGGACAAAATAGATTCCAAGGTGGAAAGTACTCTGAGGAACAGAGACATTTCATATTGATAAAAACACAGCCTAGGGCTGGAGAGATGGCTTAGCGGTTAAGGCATTTGCCTGCCAAGCCAAAGAACCTCGGTTCAATTCCCCAGGACCCATGTAAGCCAGATACACAAGGTGGCACATGCCTCTGGAGTTCGTTTGCAATGGCTAGAGCACCTATTCTCTCCCCCTCTCTCCCTCTCCCTCTCCCTCTCCCTCTCTCTCTCTCTCTCTCTCTCTCTCTCTCTCATAAATAAAAAATAAAATATTTATTTAAAAAACAGCCTACACCAAAGATAGAACATCTGTGGCACTTTATGAACTTTACAACATGACTTCAAAACAGAGCACAACTGATAATAATTACAAAAAGGAAACAAAAAATCCTCCATCAGGACTGGGGAGATGGCTCAACAGTTAAAGATGCTTTCATGCAATGCCTGCCAGCCTGGGTTTTATTCCCAAGTACCCACATAAAGCCAGATGCACAATGTGGTACTGGCGCCTGGAGTTTGTGCATAGTGGAAAGAACCCCTGACATACCCATACGCGCCTCTCTCTCTCCCTCCCTCTCTCTCTCTCTCTCTCTCTCTCTCTCTCTCTTTCTCTTTCTCAAATAAATATATTTTTAAATCCTCTATCACAAAGATAATGTCAACATTTTTTCACTTGAAATTAGTAACTGAAAAACCATATGGAAGACTTGCAATATACATCTTCTTGACAAGTGTATTTAAGAATGTTGTTTTGTGGGCTGGAGAGATGGTTTAGCGGTTAAGGCACTTGCCTGCAAAGCCAAAGGACCCAGGTTTAATTCCCCAGGACCCATGTAAGCCAGATGCACAAGGTGGCACATGCATCTGGAGCTCGTTTGCAATGGCTGGAGACCCTGGTGTGCTCATTCATTCTCATCCTCTCTCTCTGTCTCTCTCTCTCTCTCTCTCTCCTCCCTCCCTTCCTCCCTGTTTCTCTCTGTCATAACTAAACAATGTTTCTTAGCCCCTATATATTATATTAAATATTATGTTCCAAGTTCTAATTTACAGTTCTGTATACATTAACTTATTCCTACTGTTAGAAGATAATGTTATAAAGTAGGCACTTCCCAGGTTACAAATGGTAAAACTGACCCCCCCCCCCCCCCACACACACACACACACACAGCAACTTGCCCAGCACCATGCAGCCACTTAGGAGGTCTGGAATCAGACACTGACCTCATTTCATACACCCTCAGCCTTCACCCCCCACCACCACCCCCAATCCCTCTCCTGAGAGCCTGGAGGCACCACAGTCTTTTCCACACACATCTAACTTTCCATAGTGCGAATCTCAGTAAAAGGACAGGTGTTCAAAATATCATTATATAGTAACCAAGTCCAAAGCAGTGAGGCTAGGAATAAATAGGTAAAGAGCCCTCCTTTCCAGTATCTACTCCAAACACTTAAAGCATTCTTCTTCATAATGACTGGCTCAACAGCACATAACAACAGAAATTCTAAACAACTGGAAAGTTAATTGGAATTATTTACGGAGTTTGGCCAAAATAGCATTCTTGGTAAAAATCTTAGCATCAAAAATCTTGGAATCAAAACCTGGTTTGGTGGCACATGGCTTTAATCCCAGCACTTGGGAGGCAAAGGTAGGAGGATCATGATAAGTTCAAAGCCACCCTGAGACTACATAGTGAATTCCAGGTCAGCCTAAGCTAGAGTGAGACCCTACCTCAAAAAAAAAAAAAAAAAAATCTTGGCCCAGCTATAGCACTTCTAAGGACTCATCTCATTTCCTTAGAAGTACGTGCTCAACCATGTTTATTGCTGCTCAATTTATAATAGCTAGGAAATTGAACCACCCTAGATGTCCCTCAACAGATGAGTGGATAATGAAGATGTGGCACATTTATACAATGGAGTTCTACTCAGAGGTATAGAAAAATGAAGTTATGAAATTTGTAGAAAAATGGATGGATCTGCTAAGAATTATACTAAGTGAGGTAACCCAGGCCCAGAAAGCCAAGTGCCACATGTTCTCTCTCATATGTGGATCCTAGCTACAGATGATTGGGCTTCTGTGTGAGAAGTAAAAAACTCAGTAGCAGAGGCCAGTAAGCTAAAAAAGAGATACAAAAGGAAGAGAAAGGAAGGGAGGAGGGTACTTAATAGGTTGCTATGTATATATGTAAGTATATATGTATATATGTATATGGTATATATGTAAGTAGAACAATAGATTAACGGGGGTGAAAAGGCCCAAAGTGAGGTCAGGGGAGGAGACTAAGTAAAGGAAAGGTGGAAGGAGGGCTAATCAAAATCTAAGAGGATATAAATAAATCAAGTGGAATCCTTCAGTTTTGGACAATGGAACACTCAGGAGCCACAGATCGTTGCTAGAAAATTTTCAGTGCCAGGGATGGGATACCTTCCAGTGAGTTGTTGGCCAGGGAGGTCCCTGATGCCCCCAAAACATTATAGGCTATTGGCAAGGCCCTTGGTTTCCCACCAGGAATCGATGGTAAGACCCTATTGCTGAAGACTCCACATACTTGGGCTGCAAGGCCACTGAGAAATCCTGCTGGAACTGAGCTGATAACCTCCTCCATGTAGCCCAGCTGACAGAAAGCTGGAAGAAGCCATTCTACATGTAGTTCAATGGGAGAAAGATACACCACCAGTGAAGATACTCAACAGTGGACACTGCAAGCCTTATAATTGGCCAGCCAGGCCAAATGAGCCAACGGGTGCAATAGTGGCACATCTGTCATGGTGGAAACCAACTGCCCTCCAACTGGACTGGAGGCCCACTCCAAGGGAAGGAATACATCCCTGATACTGAAAACTTAAAACAGGGGTAGTCATGAGCCCTAAGGGTGTGTAACATCTGCTGATGTCTGGATAAGTGTATATACTATGCTTATCAAACTGCCCAATAAGCACTTCTCTTAATATTCATACCCTTATATTAATGCTACTCTCACTTTGGGTAGAGAACCTTCTCTTTTCAGATGGCAGTGACCTTGGGACAACTCAGAAAGTATCATGGTGCTGGAAAGAAGTGACTAGAGTACTGAGTAACATCTCGATTACACCTTCCAAGGCTCAGGGTCTAATGCGGAAGAGGTGGCAGAAAGAATGGAAGAGCCAAAGGAAGGGTAGGACTCCTTACAACGTGCTCCCTCCAGACATAAAATGGCCTGGATATCCATGACCTCATAGTGCCTGACACTGCCTACACAAGACCATCACAAGAGGAGGGAAAGATCATGACATCAAAATAAAAGAAAGACTTATTGAGATGGGGAAGGGATATGATGGAGAATGGAATTTCAAAGAGGAAAAGTGGGGAGGGAGGGTATTACTATGGGATATTTTTTATAATCATGGAAAATGTTTTAAAAATTGAGAAAAAGAAAATAAATTTAAATTTAAAAAAATCTTGGGATCAGAAGGAAGTACTCAGGCTGCAGAGATGGCTTAGTGGTTAAGGTGCTTGCCTGTGAAGCCTAAGGACCCTAGTTTGTTTCCCTAGTACCCAAAGAAGCCTAATGTGCAAGGTGACACATGTGTCTGGAGTTCATTTGCAGTAGCTGGAGGTCCTGGTGTGCCCATTCTCCCTCCCCCCCCTCCCTCCCTCCCTCCCTCCCTTCCTCTTTCTTGCTTTTTCTGTCTTTCAAATAAATAAATAAAAATATTTTTAAAGCTGTTTCTAATTTTTTAATTTATTTTATTTATTTGAGAGGGAGAGAGAATCAGTGAACCAGGGCCTTCAGCCGCTGCAAACAAACTCTAAACGCATGTGCCACTTATGCATCTGGCTTACGTGGGTCCAGGGAGATTGAACCTGGGTCCTTTGACTCCACAGACAAATGCCTTAACTGCTATGCCACCTCCTACAGCCAGCACCAGACGTGTGAAATGTTGGAATCTCTACCACTATCGATACTTAGCACTGTCCTTGACAATGCAGTAATGCTTCAGAAAGAAATGTGGATAAATGTTGAAAAGGGCCAGACAAACTGTCATTGTCTGGAGAACCTTCACAGCCACCCAGAAGCTCTAAGAGAAACATCTAATAAACTATTCAAACTCATAGGAGAGTTCAGCAAAACTCCCAGATATAAAATCAATGGCAGAAATCAATAGTCTTCGTGTATGCCAGCACTTCCAATTAGAAAATGTAATCCAAAAAAAAGCTCGTTCATATTAGAAGCAAAAAAAAAAAAAAAAATCTATAAAACTCCTGGGGATAAACCTAATAAGAAATGTGCAAGAAAAAGAAAAAGTAAAACTTGACCAAAAACATTAAGGAACTCCCCAGTAAGTGAGGGGAGCCTGGACAGCACCGTCATCACTATGGAGGTGACAGCTCTTGCTTAACTACTCAGTGTATCCGAAGCACCCAGTGACAGACACACTTTCATTTATAACGGCAGGTGACAAGTGACTCATGATTATTCATAAGAATTGCATGCATTTTGCAAACATTATTTACTTAATCAAATATTTGAAAGTTTTAAGAAGGTTAAAAAGGTCTGAGCCACATGAGAAATCAGAGGGGGAAATTAACAAACTAGAAGGCAACTCAAATAGACCATGAAACCAAAATTAAAACCTAAAGCCACAGAGACACCAAAACGCATAAAAGAAAGATGGTGGCGGATCACCGGAAGAGAAGGAATGGAGATCTACCGAACCAAGCCAACCGTGCCAGGACTCAACGAGCTGAAAGGCCCATCAGTACAACATGGGCAGGGTGATCACGGCCGTGGGCACATCCCGGGTTAAATGGGTGGTGGCAAGAGGAAAAGCACGTGCCAGGCTACTCAGCAGGAAGCTAGCAAAGTGGGACCCCCAAAACACATTTGAAGAATTTGATTCCATCGTAAGTCACCCAGGGAAAACGAATGCCTTGTCAGGCTCCCTCACATTTATGCTCTAGTTTGATGTTCACCGTGGTTTATTTTAAGTTAGATATGGAGATATGGGCAGCCTAAAATCCCAGCGATTACAGGGCCCACAGGTGCCACTGTCACCCTTGATTCTATGTCCAGTGGCATCTTGAGGAATTGATATAAGCAGCCAATAAACAGCACACCCACGGGGAAGACAGCAGTTCCACCCATCAAAGAGCTATGGGCAGCTGCGTTGCCTGCTCTCTTAAGTTCCACCGTTGACACAAGGGAGGAGCGAGGCATGAGTAGCTGTGTTTGCAGTGAACTGTTTGAGTAAATAAATCAGGTAATACTTTTTATTAGCCATTCAGATCTGTCAAGATGGCATATGTTATGTAGGAGGGAGAAAAAAAGACATAGTAATTGGACAAATGCGAATTAAAATAACAATGAAGTATGCCTGTGAACGGCTGGATTGACAAAAGTTAAAAGGCTGATAATATCAAGTGTTGGCAAGAACGTGAGGAAGTGGGTGTGCTCCTTACACTGGCGGGTGGGAGTGCAAATTCATTCAGTTTCTGGAGGGCAATTTGGCAGAAGCTACTTACACAGTTCAGTGCGCCGGCTGTTCAGCCAAGCAAGTCCACATCTTGGAATCTACCTACATAAATACTCCAAGGCATGCATGGGAATGCTCACCACAGTGCGATCTGTAATTGTGAAAGATTGGAAGAACTTGGGCATCTATTAGCTCTGTAAACAGGGAGACATGTATGAGATTCTGTTAAAAGCACGAAGGGCTTGTGTGTGGGCACACGTGCTCTGAAGACCAAGTGCAAAGTGAAAACAAGCAGGGTGGAACATGTTTGGAGCAGTCAGTATTATTTATGCATTCGAAGCACACAAGGCAAAGAAAAACTCTATCCCATTGTGGGCGCAGATAAATGTAATCACTGAGGGAATGTTCTAGAAGCATATACCTGATAAATGGAACTTCTGTTTCTTTCAGTTATCTCTTAAATCTTTTAGGATGACAGGTATTGTGTATTGTTTGTGACATTTAAAAGCATAAATGTGTTAAAGGCTGAAGGTGAGAGATAAAAAAAACCAAGTGAAGTATGTGTGGGGCGGTAATCAAGGAGAGGCATGCTCTCCGTGTGGTCGGCTCTGGCATCCGGTGTCCCATAGGGTTCTAAGGGCCATGGAAGGCTGTAGGCCAGGCAGAGACATGCTCCTGGAACAGTGACAACCAGACACATCCCGCCCCACTTCATGACAGCAGCACCACGACCCATGTCCTGTGCCTCAGTGGCCTGAAGCCCTCTCACTCACTCAGCTACCTGGGAGGCTAGGGGCAGTCTCCTCTGGGGCTCCAGAGTTCTGCAAAGCCAGCTCGTGACAGCCTCTCCTGACCTTCCCTAGTGGCCCGACTCCTTCCCCCACTTTCCCGAAGTGATACCCAGAAACAGCCAGAGGAAGCTCCTCGAGGGCCTGCATGCCTCCCAGAGCCAGCCTCCACACTGTTCCCCAGCACGTACCCCTGCCACTTTCCAATGCCAGGCCACACCTGCTGCCCTGGGGCCTGCTTCTTCTCCCCCCTGGGACCCCCATCTCAAGCCTGGCCTCTACTGAGGCCCACACCAGGCTTGCCCTCCACTTGAGACTGCGCTGTTCTCACCCAGTGTCTGGAGGGCAACATCACGCTCCTGACCCACCGGCATGCAGCCCACCTGCCACCAGGGCAAGCTCCCAGAAATAAAACCGCATCTCACACACCCCCACACTTTCACCCTCTCCCTTTCACAGACCCCCTATCTTCCACCCACACCACCACCCCTGAGCCCCCCCCCCCCAGTCCCCTTCCTGCCATCCTGAGACTCGCCCGCCACTCCAGTCTCCAGCCTCATCTTCTTCCAGGTTCTCCCTGGAGGAACCGCTGAAGCAGCACACCCCTGCAGAGGTTCCCACCGCATCTCCCTCCTCCTGCTGTACCGGAGGCCTTTCCAGGGAAAGGCGACTTGTAAGGGTCAGTCCAGACTGCCCTGCGGTTAGCACAGGGCCCATTTTGCAACGAGCTTGCTGACTGGAGGCACTGATAAATCCGCCCCAGTGCTGGATGCCAGCCCCGCCACCTCCTCCTCTCTCCTCCTGCACCTTCATCCCTCCAAGGAAAGCCCCTCGTCCCCATACGGCCCAAGGCAAAGCTGTTTTTCACATTGCCAGGCCCCTCACCCCATCCCTCTGCCCTGTTAGTGGAGAGAGGCGCCCCGTGCCCCTCGCCTGGGAGAAGAAGACCCAGCCCATGCTGCTCCGCATAGCACAGCGCCTGCTCACATGTCAATTAAACTTATAATGAGGTGGAGAGAGCATATAATTAAAATAACACGTTCCATCTCCTCATTTACTGCTGCTGGCTGTCAGTTTGAACTGAACCGGATCCCAAGCTCCCAGGAAAGAAGTGGCGGGGAGGGATCGTCCTTGCCTCGGTACACATCACACTGCCCTTCCAGGTGTCCCCTGTGGCCTGAGAAAGCCCTGGCCCACTGGACTGAAAGGGCCTTTCTCTTGCTGTGTCGTGACTAACCTGGTCATGGCTCATGTCACATGTCAGACATTCTCAGGCCTCAGCGGAGCACCAGCCCTTCTGCTGTACGCGTGGGGACTCCTAGTCCGCCTTCGGAAACCCAGTTCTGATCTTCGCCTGCGCCGGGTTTTAGGGACAGACGATATTGGGCGAGACGCAACCCTCCAGAGGAAGGCAATGAGGATCCCTCATCCTGTGCCAAGAAGGGAGGCTGAGGATGCGGCTGAAGCTGTGGGACCCTTCCATGGTCCTCCCTCTGGCGGCTGCGGGGCCACCCGTCCAAGGACACGGGTCTGTTAAGTCGCTACCATGGCCTGGGCCGGCGGGTCAACCGGTCAACAGAAACGGGGCCCGGAGAAGCCACTTACTGCAGGACGGCACTGTGTAGAGAGGACTGTCCTTCACGGCCTGCTGGAAGGCTTGTGCAGCCCCATGGTGACGGAGCCTGGCAGAAACCACTCCTTACCTCTTGCGTCTCTGACTTCTGTTACTGTAAGTACTAAAACCCGTGTGTTACCTGCCATCCAGCTCCACCCAGCTGACTGGCAGCCCGCCAGCTGGTGCCACCTTGACCCCATAACGCTGTCAGGACCAAGTGGAGGAGAGGGGCTACTGAGCGCCTCCTAAGAGCAGGCGGTCTGCAAGGCATTTTACATCTGCTGCCTCAGTATTTCGACTTTTATTTTTAATTTATTTAATTATTCATTTATTAGAAGGAAAGAGAGAGAATGGTCCTCCAGCCACTGCAAGTGAACTCTAGACACATGAGTCACTTTGTGCATCTGGCTTTACGTGCGTTTGGGGGAAATCAAACCTGGGTCCTTAGGTTTTGCAGGCAAGTGCCTTAACTGCAAAGCCATCTCTCCAGCCCCCATTTCGACATTTCTAAGACCAGTGTCTTAGAAAGAGGGAGCTACACAGGACGTTAATAGGTGCTCAACGGGAGATAATTCCATATTCAAGTCAGCCTGCAAATGCTGAGTTCACGGACATCATCGAGTGGCTTTGCTGCAGGACTTCTGAGAGCCTTGAATATGATATGTGCGGTGACATTCCCAAGACACTAACCAGCTGGGTGACTTATGTTCAGTTACAGTGCTCTCTCCAAGTGTGAAAAAGAAAAAATAGTTATGCCAAGCTTCATTTGGGACATGCTATCTGTGACAATGAATCCTGATTGTCAACTTGACTAGATCTGCAATCAACTACACGACCAATCCCCAGGTATGACTGTCAGGGAGACTCTACATTAAAGTCATGCGAGGTGGGAGACCGATGGTGCCGTTACATGGGCTGGGATCCCGGGCTGAATAAAAAGGAGAGAGCCAGCCAGGTGTGGTGGTGCATGCCTTTAATCCCAGCACTCGGGAGGCAGAGGTAGGAGGACCGCGTGAGTTCGAGGCTACCCTGAGACTCCATAGTGAATCCCAGGTCAGCCTGGGCTAGAGTGAGACAATACCTTGAAAAAATAAAACCAAAAAAACAAAAAAATAAATAAAAGGAGAGAGCCTACCTGAGCACCAACGCTCAGCTCTCTCTGCCTCCACACTGGAGGTCCACTGTGATCAGCTGCTTCATGTTTCTTTCCCCACGTCTGCCCCACCAGGATGGGAGATGGCCTTGAAATGTGAGCTGAAAGAAACCCTTTCTCCCACAAATGGCTTTTGTCAGATTAATTTTTGTCCCGGCAATGGATAACATAACTAATATGATGTCACTTCATCTCGTTTTCCATCAGCCTTGGATGGGGAGATGTCTATCCCCCATTTCAGACACACAAATCGGGCACATAAGTTCTCCCTGCGCGCTTAGGTTTCCACAGCAGGGCCACCACTCAGCGGGCCTTTGACTGTTGGCTGGGAAGCACACGCGGAGATGTCAAGCGAATGACCACGGCAAAGAAAGCTGGGACAGGCTCTGGAGCTCCAACTTCACACTCTTGACACTCTGCTGAGCCATAAAGGTGACAGCTCCTCTGCATCCCACCCCAGCCCTGGAGAGAAGAGGCACTGTGAAGAAATTGAATACATGGGCTCCTGAGCCAGATGTGGCCCCAGATAAGCCCTTGGGAGGGAGCCCCAGGTCATCCTGAGCTTGATCTCCTGGGGCCAGCCAGGAAAGGGACAGGAAGCCGGGGGGTCTGTAGCCATCACACTTCTGAAGATCTTTCTGAACCTGATCCATCCTAAACAATGCCAGGTTCCCTCCTAGGAGTGTGGTCCAGTGCTGTGACTAAGGAGACATTTTCACTGTATTTACAACAGAATATATCATACACATGGAAACACACTCACAGGGGGCATCCAACATCAGACACAAGCTAAAATGTCACCTCCAGGGCTGGGCAGTTGGCTTAGCGGTTAACTCATTTGCCTGCAGAGCCAAAGGACCCAGGTTCGATTCCCCAGGACCCACGTAAGCCAGATGTGTAAGGTGACACATGCGTCTGGAGTTCATCTGCAATTGCTGGATGCCCTGGCATGCCCATTCTCTCTCTTCCTTTCTCTCCTTCTCTCTGCCTCTTTCTCTCTCAAATAAGTAAATTTAAAAAAAAAAAAAAGTCACCTCCACTAGACTCCCTCACTCCTGGCCCCAGGCTAAGCATGCAGGCATTGACAAGGCTTTGGTGAGAGTGACAATGATGTGACATCCAGGAATACAAGTGTCTCTGTAGTGGGAACACAACATGTGACCACCACCACCCCCCCAAAGCCTGCTATAGCGCAAGCAGCAAGCAAAGAAAAAAAATGACCTGGTGTCACAGCCTGGCCTCTCCACCACCATCACCCCCACCCACATGCCCCTATACCTCTCCACGCCCCACATCCCCTGGGTGCCCTGAGCCCTAGGTTGCCCCACCCAGCCTGCTCCAAGACTGGCTTTTCATAACAGATACTAAAGCAGGATGATTAGGTGACAAACCTTGTTTGCCACAAGGCAATCCGCAGAGTCATAACCAGGCCTGGCTCCATGGGAACAAGACTATAAATTGTTTCTGACAGTTGTGTTATTTCATGGGAGCAGTCACCCACTCATCCATACGTGTTTCCAGAAAGATCCCGACACACAGCCCCGCTGACTGCCTGGCCCACTCTCTGGCTGGCGGGTTGACTGATCGGCCAACAAACTGAGGGACCACAGCTAGTTGGCAGATCTCAACCTGGCCTCCACGTCGGACACCCACAGACAGCCCACATGCCTCTCCAAGCCCAGCCAGGCAAAACAAGGCAGCAGCTGCCTCCGTGGCTACATGGCCCTTTGCAGGCTTGGACTCTGCGTGTCTGCTCCAGGAGTCTGTGGCCAAGGGCTTCCCGGGATACCATCCCATAAACGCAGGAAGCGCCAAAGTCTACTGGACCAGCTGATCACCACAGGGAGGGCTGATACCACAAAGCTCCCGTTTTGAGACTCCCTGAGAGGTGATATCCTGAAATCAGGGAGGAAGCCATCCCTAGGAGTGAATCGGGGAGCCCTGAACACAGCAAAGAGAGGACTAGAGCAGCAGGTGTCCAGAGCTGCTCAGCGGGAGTGCTCTTGACAATGGGGCGATCACACAGCTCTAAAGAACCAGCGCGTGCATTCACTCATTGCCTCACTGTCTGCTATCTTTCGCCTCCCTTTGGGAACTTTTTCTATTTATTTATTTATTTATTTGAGGGAAAGAGAGAAAGAGGCAGAGAGAAAATGGGCAGGTGCCACATTGTGCATCTGGCTTTATATGGGTCCTTTGGCTTTACAGGCAAACGCCTTAACTGCTGCTAAGCCATCTCTCCAGCCCTGGGAACTTTTTCTAATCCCATACAGTCTTATAGAGGGGGAGAGGTGCCTTGTTCAGGCTGCCCAAAAAAGTACCCTTCCCCACCCTAACTCCCCCCCAAAAGGTACCCTTCCTCAATATCAGGGATTGTAGCTCAGATGGGCACATGAGGCGGGCAGGGCCAATCTGAGTCCTCTGACAACCTCTCCCTCAAAGTGGCTGCAAAGTGTGTTCTTTTTCTCTTGCTTATTTTTGCTAAGCACAAAGAGTGATGGACCTATGGAGTGAACCTGGCATAAAAATGAAGTCACGGGGCTGGAGAGATGTCTTAGTGGTTAAGGCGCTTGTCTGCAAAGCCAAAGGACCTCAGTTCGATTCCCCCAGAACCCAAGTAAGCCAGATGCACAAGGGGGCGTATGCATCTGGAGTTTGTTTACAGTGGCTGGAGGCCCTGGTGCACCCATTCTCTCTCTCTCTCTCTCTTTCTCTCTCTCTCTCTCTCTCTGTCTTGCCTATTTCTGTATCTATCTCTCTCTCTCTCTCTCTCTCAAATAAATTAAAACTAAATAAATAATGAAATCACAAGACCACAATCCACAACCCAGACCCGTGCCCTCCCCAAGTCTCCTTTTGGCAAAGCTGGATCTTACCCGTGTAATTGAATTGACTGACGCTCGCCAAGGAAACTTGTGCTTCTTACTATGCTGGGGGCCCACAGCACTGGCACCAGGGAGAGCCAGGGTACCATCAGAGCACCATGATGACATGCACCCCAAGACATGGGATGCTTCCCTGCTCCCCTTGCACAAGTCCTCAAAGTAAGCACAAAAGGGTGCCACTGCCAGGAAGGACCACTCAGCTGTGTCCTGCGCTGTCCAGCACAGCTCGCATCTTGCACCCTCTTTTCCATTCCCACCGCAAGTTCCTGGGGCTCCAAGGCCAGATACATATCACCCCCGCGCTCAGTCACAGGACCTGATACAGGGCACATGCTGGCCAATCTGTTGTACACTGGGTAAGTAAGCACCCCTTGTATTCACACAAGTGGTCTGGAGGTGAGTTCTGTGTCTACCCCCATCTCATTAAGGAACATGACGCTCAGGACTCAAGGTCAAAATCTGGTAGTTGGCAGAGCCAGGGCTCAGCCGGCCGGCCTGCCTCACAGCTCCCGCCGCACTCCAGGCGAAGACCAGCTCATCACCGCTGCACGGCCTCCACACCCAAGCCTGTGCCTGACCCAGATGCGCCATCGGTGAGCATTTCCGAAGTGAGCAAGTGTCCCTGAGGGCATCTCCTACGAGCCTCCAGGAGTCTTGAGCTCCAGAGAAGGGTCACCTGCAGTGCTAGGAAAGGCAGGGACGGAGACAAGGTGGCATGGGGCAGAGAGAAGCCATGGGGCTGGCACGGGACTGGGCCAGAGCGTCTCAGAGCCCACGCCTGCCCTTGGGAGTGGAATCTGTGATAACTGATGCTGCTCCGGCCACACTAATTAACTTGCTGCTCCCAAGGGTGCAGTTCCCGCCACGCGGGTGGCTGAGCCAGGCAGCACACGAGCACTGCAGGGCGCACACCAGGGAAGATGGGGCCTTGGTCTCCCACCTGGGAGCCGGAGCTGAAGGGATTGTCTAGGACGGGACCCCTCGGCAGACTGATGGGCAGCTGCACCCTGCTGAGAAGACAAGAACAAAAGCGGGAATGAGTGGAAGAGAACAGCTTTGACTGGGTCACCAGGAGTGGCAACCTCGGGAAGGAGGTGTCCTCGGGAAGAGGAGATCTCAGGCAGAGGTGCCTTCCAGAAGGTCGCAAGACAACACCCCTGGGCTAGGGTCTAGCAAAACCAACTCGGAGGTATTCCATTATCCATGTAACCTACATTAAACGGAGCCCCTGCTGGGTACCAGGCACAGTGCCTAAGAAGGGGACCCCAAAGACAGTGTCTCCTACAGCCCCCCCTCGCGGATGGGATTGACAAGCAGTGCAGGGGCAGTGACGCGGTCTGAGGAGAAGGGAGCCTGGGAGGGGGGCAGCGCAGAGGCAGGGGTGACCGCCAACAGCAAAACCCAAACTGGGAGCTGAGGAAGGACTGTGTGGAGCGAGGACAGAGGCAGCGGCCCAAGTCTCCAGGGGATGGAAGCAAGGGAAGAGAGGGACAGGACATGCAGGGAACACACAGCGCTGGTCTGACCAAACCAGGAAGGAGCGTGGCAGGAACAAAGGGCAGGAAGGCTGGGGACACGTGCGGGGACACAGGCCGGAGAGCCTCCCACCCAGAGAGGCCTGCACTGACTGCTGTGCGCACCAGCGAAGGCCAAGGGCAGGCACCCAGTGCGCCCTAGGAGAAGATGCAGGGAAGGACCCCAGAAGCCTCTGCAGCCCAAGACCGACAGGGCCCTGTTTTCTAGACGGTATGAAACGATGTACCTGTGGAACTTGTACAGAACCAAACATGAGGGAGGAAAGAGACAGAAGGAAGAAAGAGACGGGAGAGGAGGGAGACAGGGCTGTCAGCACTCCCAGACCCCAGAAGCCCAGAAGCCCAGAGATCAGCCAGGGTCCACAGGACACCTGAGCTTACAACTTGGAGGGAGGCTGCCTTGCAGGCGGCCCTGGAGCTAGCCTGGAGAGGAAGAAGAGGCCAGCACTCTCTGCCTCCCAGGAGCCCTGACAGCTCCATCCTCCTAGTCCGGGACCCCGGGCAGCCTTCTGTCCCTTGACTCTGAGCCTCCCTGGACCGGTGTCACGAGCAGATACAGGCCCAGGCCAGGAGCTTCAATCCTGCAGGACAGACAAGGCCTTGGGCTCAGCAAGCCCTCTTCTGTGCACATGCGTATGCACGCGCATGCATGCGTACACACGCTAAACCCTGCCTTTCCTCCAGAGTATACACTCTCCTGCCTCCGGACCTCACATGTAATGTTCCCCACCCCCACCATCCCAGCCTGTCCTTGCAAAAAAAAGTAAAATAATTCATTATCCTGCAGGCCTCAGTCCCCGCTCTAAGAACTGCCCCTGAGCCCCCACCTCCGCCCTCCCTCCAATATCCCCTTACCCACGGGAGAGAGACTCTATAGACAGAAAAATCCTACTGCCAACATGAAGCCTGACCATGCTGGCAGATGCCACGGGGCCTCCGCTGCCTACCTAACAAGGCAGAAGGGTAACCGAGAAGACTGGGGCAGGGCCACCAGCCTGTGCCAGCACCTGTCACTCACACGGCACTGACCCTGGACGTCCTCTCACTATTTGAGACAGGATCTCACTAAGCTGCCCAGGCTGGCCTTGAACTGACTCTGTAACCCAGGTAGGCTGTGAACTTAAAGCTCTCCTGCCTCGTTCTCACAAGTCTGTGAGAGTGCCAGGCTTCACCAGGCCCAGCCGGCCTCCTTCTGTCATGGCACATGTCATCTCTGTCCACTTGGGTATCTGTGCCATACCCAGCTCTGTGGCTGTACACAGGGCAGGTACCAGGAGGACCAAGCTGGTTGCTGCTGGACACAGCTTAGCCTAGACAGTGGGTTCTGCCAGGAGGGAAGCTGTCTTCTCATCCCCAGCAGCCTCACATCCCAAAGAAGGCCACACTTCTTGCTGGCCCACAGCTTTCTGCACGGAAACTTGATGATTTTTTTCTGTTGTTATTGTTGCTTTGTTTTTCAAGGTAGTGTTTCACACTAGCCCAGGCTGACCTGGAATTCCCTATATAGTCTCAGGGTGACCTCGAACTCATGGCGATCCTCCTACCTCTGCCTCCCGAGTACTGGGATTGAAGGCGTGGCCCACCACACCCGGCTTAAACTTGGTAACTTTTTAAAATATTTTATATATTTACTTATTTATTTTAGAGAGAGACAGAGAAAGACGAAAAAGCAGACAGAGAGAGTGGACTCGCCAGGGCCTCTAGTCACTGCAAATGAACTCCAAATGCATGCAGCACCTTGTACATCTGGCTTACACAGGTACTGGGGAATTGAACCTGGATCCTCAGACAAGTGCTAAGCCAACTCTCCAGCCCTAAACTTGATCATTTTAATGTAATAAGAGCTAGAGAACTGTAGCCAATGATGATGCCTTCCCCCTTCCCAGCATGGTTTTGAAGGACTGCTTGGTAAGGGCCCTACAAGACCCAGCAGGGACAACCTCTGCTTGCAACCAGCAACCAGCCATCTGAGGAGACCTGTTGGGGCGGCGGGGGGGGGGGGGCGTCTTAAGGAGGAGAAGCAGGACCAAATTCTGCCCCGTTATGCAGTCAGGAGTTCTGGTCACTTGTGCAGGGAAGGTGACGCCTTGCAACAAAGCAGCCCATCTACACACTGGTGGCCCTGGGGACTGTCACAGAGCTCCAGGAACATTCAGAGGCTGGCCCAGGCCAGGGGCAGAGCTTGAGCTCAGACCCCAGCCCAGGCTCCTCTTTACCCCTTGCAATCTGGAGGGAGCTCCCAGGAGCCTCGGGGGCGGGCTCACATGGGAGCAGAGCTGTCAAGCCACAGAGTGGGCTGAGGGGTTGGGAAGAGCCACTCCGAGGGGGAAGGCTGAGGCTGCAGCTACGTATAAAGTGAGAACTCATAATAGGAGAAAAAGACAATGACATTAAATAAAAAAGAGACTGACAGAGAGATGGAGGGAGGGGATATGATGAAAAGCAGAGTTGTGAAAGGGGAAATGGGGGAGGGAAAGGAAATATCATGGTCTATTGTCTGTAAGTACAGAAGTTGTCAATAAAAAATAATAATAATAATTAGGAGCTGGGCGTGGTGACACACGCCTTTAATCCCAGCACTTGGGAGGCAGAGGTAGGAGGATCACCGTGAATTCAAGGCCACCCTGAGGCTACAGAGTGCATTCCAGGTCAGCCTGAGCTAGAGTGAGACCCTACCTCAAAAAAAATATAAAAATTAGGGCTGGAGGGATGGCTTAACAGTTAAGATGCTTGCCTGCAAAACCAAATGACCCAGGTTTGACTCCCCAGGACCCACGTTAGCCAGATGCACAAAGGGGTGCACACGTCTGGAATTCATTTGCAGTGGTTACAGTCCCTGGAACACCCATTCATATTCCCTCTCTCTCTCTCTCTCTCTCCCTCCCTCCCTCCCTCTCTCTCTCCTTCTTTCTCTGTCAAATAAATAAAAAATAAATATTTTTTTAATTTAAAAAGAAAAAAAGCAAGAACCAAGAACATGAGGCCCAGACCCTGTGCCTCGGCCTGCAAATGGGCCTGAACTTCACACAGGCTTCAGAGTAGGGGGCTGGTCCTAGCAGAACGGGGTTCTTTAAGGAGTACAGGGAGCAGCAAGGTAGGTCCACCTCCTAGGCATCAGACCAGTTCTGCTATCAGAACTGGAGGACGGACAGGCTAGGTCATCCCCAAGCAGGGATGAGGCACCCTTCCCCCAACACCCGCCCCACTCTTTCCTCACTACCCTCACCCCATCCCACAACTCAGCTGAGTGTGCCCCCAAACTGTCTGCTCCCCTTCACGAGCTCTCTTGGCCTGCACGCTGGCCGTGTCCCTGTTTCAAGGGCCATCCTAGGCCCACCCAGCTCCTCCTCCAGTGCCTACCGAACGGCCACTCCCGGCCTTTCCCCACTACCCCTGCCTGGCCCAAGACAGACTTCACATCAACACATGGGGGGGGGGGTCCTGGGGTTCACTGGGCAGGAATATCCTGCTACTATCTACAACCCCAGGGCTCCCCATCTGCTCTTCTGACGCAGCCTGTCCCCAGTGCCCCAGGACCGAGGAATGCCAGGCAGAACACGGTTCCAGGTGAAACCACCATCTCTGCTATATCCCTCTGATGCTCAGCCCAGGAACTGGGCAGTGCCGAGGTCTGGTCAGTCAGGACATCCCACTCCTCCAGGACCAGAATCGATTTCAGAGGAGCTGACTGGTGCCCTGCCAGACAGTAGCAGCAATCCCGAGACCCTGGCAGTGATCCCGCTAACCTCCTGCTTCCTGTGAGGAGGGACCAGGGGCTGAGCTGAGCAGACATCAGCCTGCGACAGCCAGGATGCCACCTGGGAAGGAGGCCCACCCAAGGGACAGCAGGGATAAGTGGTGGGGAGAAGGAGGCGTCACCACAACCTCTGAACCCAACAATATGCCTGCAGTTCACAACATCTGCCCTTTTCCATTATATATCCCAATAAATATCCCTCTTTGCCTAGGCCAGTCTGTGGGCTCCTGACACCTGCTGGCTAATCCAGAAGAGGGTGGCAAACCCGTGTCGGGTTCCACTGGTGTGAAGACAGCAGCGGAATTCTCACATGGTCTGACAGCCTTCCCAAGAACACACATATGAACACTTTCCTCATAGGCCATGAAAGGCCAAAACATTACACCCATCCCAGAGGCCCCTGGCTCAGCTGCCGGCTCCACAGTCCTGACGGGAGCTTCTAGCACCTTCCCAGCAAGCCACCAAACTGGAGAGGGGTCCCTATACCTGCCATCCCTGGGAGGGGGGGGAACCGGGTCTCAGTCCATCTGCAGGTGGGAGCTGTGAGTTCAACAGCTCACACAATCGTGTGTAGGCATCAGCGAGAGTTAGCCACTCGGCGAATGCTCAGCTCCTGCAGAGCCCTGTGAGTTCAGAGATGCACTGCTGCCGCTCACGGAACTCAGAAGACATGGTGAGGGCTTCCATTCGCCATGTGACCCGTGATGGAGAAGACGGCCCGGCAACGAGGTGGCCCCAACCCCGCAGACAGCAGCGCAGAGCCGTCCAGGAAGACCGTCCTGGGCTGAGGGGAGGAGGAGATAGGGTCTGAGGTCCAGCGGTGTGTGTGCTGGACAAAACAAGAGAAGAGTAGGGACCAGGCAGGACTCTCAGCCAGGGACAGACCATGTGGCCTTGAACGATAAGCACCCGACACTTGGCAGACCCTTGGTGGCAGGCCCTTAGCTGCTTTCTGCAAGCACATGGCTCTGGGCAGGTGCATGTTAGGTCAGGACAACAATGGGGTCACAGCAGGAGGGTGACAGAGACACATGGAAGTGGGTCATCCACATTCCTCAAGGAGCCACCCAGCCATCATCCCTTCCTTGCCTAACAATGGCCCAGGTCTAGGTTCCCTGCCCCCTTATCTCTCAGGTCACCTAGTCACTGTTCTGGTCTCACGCCCTCGCTATTCCCCCTCCTCAGTTTCCCCCAACTGACGAGCCCTATAAAGCACACTATCCGTGGGACCTCAAGTCGGCTGCTCCGCTCTCGAGAATCAGTCCTGGAAGCTCATGTTTCTCCCGAATAAAAGCTTCTATCTTTGCCTCAGCGTGGTCTCCGTGGTCTTGGTCACTCCTGGACCTTACAATGCAGGGGTCAGGACGACCCCCTAAGGCCCAGGCATGCCCCTGCCCATAGCATGTCTGTGGACACACAGCATCCCAGGGAGAACACACCTGGTCTCCGAGCTCCCCTGGGACACTCGCCAGGGACAATCAGTGGGTGCCAAGCGTTCCAGACCTCGCCATCCTCCCTTCACCAGTGGTGTTAATGTCCTTCGTGGCAGCTAAGAGTTCTGCTGTGGCCAGTCCCTCACCCCAGGTCCTGCTCAGCTTCTCTTGAGGGGGATTTGATCATGAACAACAGAGCTCTGACATCTCTATGCCTGTTCCCTAGAAGGTTCCAGCACCTTCTTCCTCAAAGTCAGGAGGGATGGTGGTGGTGGTGGCGGTGGCAGCTGGCTCCATTCTTGCACGTGAGCACCTCTCACCAGCTCCTAGAGCACCCGGAGGGAGGTGCTGATGGGAACATGTGGCCAGTGGCCCATTGTGCTCAGACGGGCTGGCCCCAGACTTGAAGTCACCCCTGCAAAACAGTCCAGGCCCAATCTCCTGTCCTACTGGATCAGTGTATAAGACAATGTCAGCTCCTTCTCACATGTGGAGACTCAGGCTTCTGAACTTGGCAGGGGGAAGCTTCCAAGCTAGACAGGAGAATGGAAACCCAGGTCCCGGCACCCAGGCCCACACAGTGGTACCCTTTCTGCCCACACATGCATAATGCACTGTCCAGGAAGCTGGGGCCTAAAGACTTTCTCGTTCCAGTCCGTGGGGGTCAGAAGAACCTCCACTGTTGCTCTACCCTTTCTGTAGGGCCTTAGAAAGCGCCTGTGATCAGCAAGCGGCCACTACCAAGTCTGTGAGAGGCGGGATTAATAGCTCTCGACTGTTCTCTCCCATCCTTCAAAGGGGAAAGAAGGAAGAGTAAGTTCAGCGGGAGGAAGAGCCGATATGAACAGCCCTTAGGTGGCAGGTGCTGGTGACAGCAAGCCTCCAGAGCCCACGAGCTGTATATACCACAAGGGCCACGTGGTCATGGGGATCAAGAAAAGACCAAGCCAGGTGTGGTGGTGCATGCGCCTCGAATCCCAGCACTCGGGAGGCAAAGGTAGGAGGATTGCTGTGAGTTCGAGGCCACCCTGAGACTACATAGTGAATTCCAGGTCAGCCTGGGCTAGAGTGAAACCCTACGTTGAAAAACCAAAAAGCAAGAAGAAAGAAAGAAAAAGACTACTAAAAGCAGCTTGCAGAGGCTGTGGTAAGTAAAGGCCCGCATGCCTGCTGACCCATCATCCAACTAGGGACACTTACTAAGCACCTATTGCTGGCCACACGCCAGGAGTCTCCGGAGACTCGACAGTCAACAAAACTTCTCTGCCCAAGCAGACAGTCCTCACGAATAAATGAGTAACAAGCATGTGGCAAAGGAAAGGAACACTTTCTAGGGAATGACCTAGGCCCTCCTTATGGCCATAGAGCCCCTCCAAAGATGTAAGAGCTGAGGCATAGCTGAATGCTGACAAGGAGCCCATCACTCAGAAAGTCTTCCACGTGGCAGGCATCACAATGCTCGAAGACCCCGGGGTAGATGCAGACTTGGGCTGTTGAAGAGTCCAACGTGGCCGCAGCAGTGAGGTCAAGAGGTGTGACAAGAGAGAAGCGAGGAAAGTCACTCTTGGCCAGGGTACTTGAGGCGCTTGTCAGCCCCAGTGAGGCGTCTGGGTTTTGTTCTTAGGATAGTGGGGAGCCATTGAAGGGTTTCAGCAGGAGAAAGACATGAGTAGATTGATTTTTTTTTTTCTTTTTTTCAGATAATCTGACTGCTGCCTGGGCAGCTGGCTAGAGGGGAGGGTAGAGTCAGTGAGCACTGAGGAGGTGACCTCAGGAATGCAGGCAGGGCCAGACACAGAGTGGAAAGATGGCACAGGACAAAGGCAGGGATCGGGGCAAGACCAGGTGCAGAGCGTGTGGGGAGACACAGGGAACAGCAGAGCTGGCCAGGCTGTTGGTTCCTCACCTTTCCAGAGATGGCTCTTGATCTCTGGGTGATCCGCTATGCTGCCCTGGGCTGGGCTGAGACGAAGGACCTGCAGCCCTGGCAGTGTGCCAACAAGCAGATGCACCTCCACTCTTGGCAGCACCGACTCGGAGCCTCTGTGGTAGAATGAATGCTGCGGGGCCTATCACACCTTTTCCCTGATGGGACTTTTGGATCAGCTCCGAACACCTCCAGGGAAATGACCACAAGGCTCTGCAATAAAGGATTGGCAACTGGGCACCCAGGCTTCCAGCAGCCTGGAGCCCTGTGATTCCATGGAGCACACATCATCCCCGGCATAGGGACAGAAGCAATGAGCAAAACCTGGCAGGCTACAGACAACGCATCCTTCTTCCTTGTGTAAAGATCCCGGGGCCTTCAGTAGTGGCATTGCCTGCTACGTGGGAAACCAACTGCCCTCTAATTTGACTGGAGGCCCGCTCCATAGGAGGGAATACATCCCTGATACTGAAAACCTACAACAGGGCTAGTCATGAGCCCTAGGAGTGTAACATCTGCTGCTGTCTGGCTAAATGTAGATACTATGCTTATCAAACTGCCCCGTAAGCACTTCTCTTAATGTTCATACCCTTATATTAATGCTACTCTCACTTTTGGTAGAGAATCTTCTGTTTTCAAATGGCAATGACCTTGGGATGACTCAGAAGGCATTATGGTGCTGGAAAGAACTGACCGGAGTGCTCAGCACTACAATATCTCTATCACACCTTCCAAGAATCAGGGTCCATTGTGGAAGAGGTGGCGTAAAGAATGTAAGAGCCAAAGGAAGGGTAGGACTCCTTACAACGGGCTCTTCCAGACACAAAATGGCCTGGCTATCCATGACCTCACAGTGCCTGACACTACCTACACAAGACCACCATAATAGGAGGAAAAGATGATGACATCAAAATTAAAAAGAGATTGATTGAGATGGGGAGAATGGAATTTCAAAGGGGAAAGTGAGGGGGGAGGGAGGGTATTACCATGGGATATATCATGGAGTTGTTAATAAAAAAAAAAAAATGTGAAAAGAATAAAAAAGATCCCGGAACCAGAGGTTCATCCACAGCTACAGCCAGAGGTGACCCGAGAGCTACCGTCCACACGGGCTTCGTGATGAGAGAAGCACATCCAGAACAAGCTTCTGTATGGGTGAGACGACATCGTGAGGACAGCCACCATGGCTGCCCCTTGTGGGCAGGCACCAGCTAGGTTCTCTGTGGCTGTTAACTCATACAGCCCTTAAGATAACCTAGTAACAGAAACACCAATATCCCCATTTTACAGGCGAAAGGCAGAGGCTTGGTGTTGGAGTTACCTTCATGTTGCTTGACCAAAAGCAGCTGATGGGTTTATTTCAGCTTACAGTCTCAAGGGGAAGGTTCACAAAGGCAGGGAACAGAAGCTGGTACAACAGGGGGACGATAGCAGCAAGCGTGAGCTCTGGCCAGGGGGACCTCGCTACAACACCCTAAAACCTGCCTTCGGCAACACACCTCTTCCAGAAAGGCTCTACCTCCCAAATAGCCACCAGTTGGGAACCGGGCATTCAGAACACATGAGATTATGGGGGACACCTAATTCAAACCACCATGCTTTGCAAGCCAAGTTCCTTTTCAAGGGACATCAGGGCCACTGTGTTTTAAGAGGGTCACTGCTAGCCAGGCGTGGTGGCATATGCCTTTAATCCTAACCCTCAGAAGGCAATGGGTTGCTGTGAGTTTGAGTCCACCGAGACTACTACTGAATTTCAGGTCAGCCTGGTCTAGAGTGAGACCCTACCTCAAAAAAAAAATAAAAAATAAAAAATAAAGAGAGACAGTCACTGATTTAAAAAAAAAAAAAAAAAAGGCATGTTGGCAAGAGAATCAGGTAAGACTAACCAGGTTCCAGAGTATATATCCTGAAAAACCTCTGAGGCCCACAGTGACTGTGTTTAACTTTTGAACACAAATGCAGCACAAACTTGGGTGAGAGAGAGACATTACTCATCTGCAAAGGGGCACAGATCGTCCATGCTGAAGACCTTCTGCTCCAGATGCCTCATCAGAGAGACTCAAGGACCAAGTCCCTAGGAGGTCAATGCTGGCTATGGTTGCCACACACTGGATGCTTTAAGCAAAGCAAGTGTGGCGCCTTAAAGCCCAAGATCAAGGTGCCAGCCTGCTGGGCCATGGGGAATGGTGCATTTCCTGGCTGATGAAAGACAATCTCTCACTGTGTCCTTGGATGACAGAAAAGAGCAGAGAAGGGAGAAAGGAGGGGAAGAGAGAGAAAGAGACTGGCTCTAGACTGTATTCCAGAGGTGTTCAGTCCATGGCCCATGGGCCAAATGCAGCCCAGGATAGCTATGAATGTGATCCAAAACAAAACTGTAAGCTTACTTAAATTAAAACAGTATGACTGAGGAGATGGCTCGTGGTTAAAAGCATTTGTTTGCAAAGCCAGATGGCCCAGGTTCTATTGCCCAGAACCCACGTAAAGCCAGATGTATGAAGGGACGCATGTGTCTGGAGTTCATTGGCAATGGCAGAAGGCCTTGGTGGACTCACCCATACTCTCTCCCTCTGTCTGTCTCTCCCTCCCTCTCTTTCTCAAATCAACGAAAACATGTTTTTAAAACATGAGACTTTGCGTTTTGTTTTTGTAACGCGACCCGACCACACAGTTCTCAAGTGGGAACTTGGTAGGTGACAACATCCTGTAATCATGTCATGCAAAATAAATGTCTGTACGCTCCCACTGTCTGCATGCAAATATGGCTTCAGCCTTCAGTACTTCCATGGCTGTGGCTTCAGTGGATAAGCCTCTGAGCATAGACACACTGTGCTCAGAGGTGAACATGTGCTAATGCTGACTCGACAAGTAAAGCAAGAGTGATTATAATGTTTTAACCTACCATAGCAACAATAGGTACCAGATGTTATTTACCAGACGAGTCCTTTTAATTATTAAGGGAACCTCCACACCTCAGCCACGCCTCATACATGACCTCTGCCAAGCTATGCAACTGGCCTGCCCTGCCTTGCACTGCATTAGCAACTGGGATACTATAATGCGCAGACCTATTTTCCTGATAATTCATTTTCACGACAAAAGTAAATATAGTCTTTTATCTACTATTTTTAGTCCCAGCATGGCTTCTACAGCATCTTAAAAGAAAACAGGACCCTCAAAAACCTATGGATAGGGCTGAAGAGATTGCTCAGTGGTGAAGGCGCTTGCCTGCAAAGCCTAACAACCAGAGTTTGATTCCCCAGTACCCACGTAAAGCCAGATGCAAAAGGTGGCGCATACATCTGGAGTTTGTTTACTGTAACTAGAGGCCCTAGAATACCCATTCTCTTTCTCCCTCCCCCATGTAAATAAATCAGTAAATGAAATATTTTTTAAACATATGAATGAAGGCAGGTTGTCCACAAAAGTGGACAGGTGACTACTTTGTCAAGGCAAATGGTAAGCCACTGGGCATACCTTATAGGGAAGCTGTGGGAGTGTTCAAAGACCGTATGTGACAATACACTGCCAGACTCAGTGCAGAGCAAGGAGATGTCACAAGGACAAAATAGCAGAAGTGAAAAACACATCTCCTCAACTTTGTTAAAGCTATGACTCTGCTGATTTTATTGCAGAACCTAGTTGCGTGGTAGCATATTTAATAGCAAAATAAACAAAGGTATCCACTGAGAGTGAGTTTATGAAGCAATAAATGGACAGTATGGCATGGGCGGGGGCAGATACTTCTTTTTCTTAATGGTAGGATTTCCACGAGGTTAACACCAACACAAACTTCTAGCAGGCTGCTGTAGTTACCGTCTCATTGCCGGGATAAAGCACTTCAACCAAAAGCAGCGGATGGGAGGAAAGTTGCTTATTTTGGCTTTTATTATATTTTATGTTATATCAAATATATTATATTTATTATATTTCTTAAATTTTTCGTGACGGCAGGGCAGAGGCTAGACATCACCTCCTTGCCAACAGCAACAGGAAAGTAAGCCTTCTAACATTGGCAAGTTAGGGGACAATGAACCTCAAGGGCCACCTCCAGCAACACGCCTCCCCCAGCAAGGCTCCACCTCCCTAACTGCCACCAGCTGGGGACCAAGCATTCAGAACACCTAAGTTTATGAGAGATGCCTTATTTAAATCACCACACACATACACACACAGGCTCGGAGAACATTGCAGAGGGCGGGCAGAAATAATCCAAGAGCCACGGGGTGGAAGGATGTACTGTGAGGCATTGTCCTCCCGACAGGATATTTCTAAAATTAGTTTGTCTCACCCAACTATAGCCAGGCGAATGGGAGAAACCAAAAAAAAAAAAAAAAAATCTATCAAAAGAAGTTTAGAGGGCTGGAGGGATGGCTTAGCAGTTAAGCGCTTGCCTGTGAAGCCTAAGGACCCCGGTTCGAGGCTTGATTCCCCAGGACCCACGTTAGCCAGATGCACAAGGGGGTGCACGCATCTGGAGTTCGTTTGCAATGGCTGGAGGCCCTGGAGCGCCCATTCTCTCTCTCTTTCTCTCTATCTCCCTCTGCCTCTTTCTCTCTCTGTCTGTCGCTCTCAAATAAATAAATAAAAATAACCACAAATTTTTTAAAAAAGTTTAGAGTTGTTTGTTTCTATTAATGATGAGCTTTACTGTATGAACATATCACATACCGGTCATATTCCCGTTGAGTTATACTCTCATATCCCCTCTCCCCTGTCCCCATTCCACTGAGGGCCCTCCCTAGGGAGGTCATTGGTATTCACTGTGGGGTCCTGAATGCACCACTCAGTCTCTGTGGAGGAGACAGAGCCTCGGGGTACTCCTTCCCACTCTGTAGAGGCACTAATTTTAAATGTTATGGTTTGGTGGTGGGTGACATCACTAATACTACAAAAACAGCCCAATTTGCCATTTTTATTAGCAGTATGAATGACGAATGTAGTGTCACTGAATAAATGGTTCTTTAGTACCATTAAAAGACACAACTAAATCAAGAGATTTATATGTAGCAGTAAAAAATAGTTTAGAGTGATTTTCGTTGTCCCCTGTCCCTATATCTGGGAAGGCTTCTGAAGGTGCCTGGTAAGTAAAAGAAAGGAAGAGGGCTGGAGAGAGGACTCAGTCAGGAAAGTGTTTGTCGCACAAACATGTGGACCTGAGTTTGGATTCCTATCACCCATGTAAAAACTGGTGTGAAGGCTGGAGAGATGGCTCAGTGGTTAAGGTGCTTGCCTGAGAAGCCAAAGGACCTAGCAGCCACGTAAGCCAGATGCACAAGGCGGCAGACATGGCTGGAGTTTCTTTACAGTGGCTGAAGGCCCTGGTGCACCCTTTCTCTCTCTGTCTGTCTGCCCCCCCCCCAAATAAAATAAAAGTAAAGTAAAGTAAAAAAGCCAGTGTGCAGGTTGGAGAGATTGTTCAGTGGTTAAGGATGCTTGCTGGCAAAACCTAATGACTTGGATTTGATTCCCCAGTACCCACATAAAGCCAGATGCACATGTGTCTGGAATTTGTTTGCAGTGGCTGAAGACCCTGGCACAACCCTTCATATTCATTGTCTCTTTCTTCCTCCCTTCCTCTCTCTCTTTCTTTCTTTCCTCTCTGTTTGCAAATGAAGAAATAAAAATCATTTTTAAAACCTGATGTGAGGGCTGGAGAGGTGGCTTAGCGGTTAAGCGCTTGCCTATGAAGCCTAAGGACCCCGGTTCGAGGCTCGGTTCCCCAGGTCCCACGTTAGCCAGATGTACAAGGGGGTGCACACATCTGGAGTTCGCTTGCAAAGGCTGGAAGCCCTGGCACGCCCATTCTGTCTCTCTCCCTCTATCTGTCTTTCTCTCTGTGTCTGTCACTCTCAAATAAATAAATAAATAAATTTAAAAAAAAAAAAAACCTGATGTGATAGGTAGCCGGCACCTGTAATTCTAGTACAGGGAAAGCTGACAAGATATTCCCTGGGACCTGCTGGCCAATTAGTCCAGCCTACTGAGTGAGCTCCCGGCTCAGTTAGAGATCCTGTCTCAAAAACAAGGAGGGCTGAAGGGACGGTTTATCAGTTAAGGTGTTTCCCTTAAAAAGCCAAAAGCCAAAAGCCAAAAAAACCAGGTTCCATTCCCTAGGACCCACATTAGCCAGATACACAAGGGGGCGCGTACGCCTGGAGTTCGTTTGCAGTGAGTGGAGGCCCTGGTGCACCCATTCTCTCTCTCTTTCTTTCCCCCTTTCCCTCCCTCCCTCTCCCTCTCTCTCTCTCTGTGTGACTCTCTCAAAATAAATGAATAAATAAACTTAAGAAAAACTTAAAACAAAAAAATAAAAACAAGGTGGAGAGTTATGGAGAAAAATACCAGATGCTGACCTCTAGCTTCCACGTGCAGGCACTCACCCACACATATTCATGCATACTACATGCACATACATAAAAAGGGAGAGGGACTTATAAAGCTAATGGAAGACAATGTGACTGCCACCCTAATGAGGTAGTACTGCACAGTACATCAAAAAAATTCATGTGCAGGAGTAGGGAGATGGTTCAGCAGTTAAGGTCTGAGGGCCTGATACCCCCATAGTGTGTAACCAGTTAGGCATGGCCATCCACATCTATAACCCCAGACCTATGTACAGAGAACAGAGAATAGCTAGGGTACACTGACAAAAAAAATGAAAGTGAAAACAGCAGTTCTGGGTTGAGTTAGAGACACTGTGTGTGTGTGTGTGTGTGTGTGTGTGTGTGTGTGTGTGTGTTACTAATTTGATAGAGAGAGAATGGGTATGCCAGAGCCTCTGTATCTGCACATGAACTCCAGACACATGAGCCAGACACATGTGTTTCTGGCTTTGACATGAGTACTGGGGAATTGAACCCAAGCCATCAGGCTTTGCAAGCAAGTGCCTTTTACCTCTGAGCCATCTCTCCAGTCCAAGAGACTCTATCTTAAGGAAAAGGGAAATAGGTGAAAAAGAAGAAAACACCCAAAGTTTTCCTCTGGCCACCACATGTATGTGCACAGGGTGCACACATCTACACACACAAACACATACACTGCACATACATCACACACTACACACACATACCCAAAAAAATGTATGTGCAAATGCATTAAAAATGGGTAACATCGGGGCTGGAGAGATGGCTTAATGATTAAGGCACTGGCCTGGAAAGCCAAAGGACCCAGGTTCGATTCCCCAATACCCACATAAGTCAGATGCACAAGGGGGCGCATGCATCTGGAGTTTGTTTGCAATGGCTAGAAGCCCTGGCATGCCCATTCTCTGTCTGTCTTCTCTCTCTCTCTCTCTATCTCTGCTTGAAAATAAATAAATAAGTAAATGGATAACATCATGGAAATCATTACCAAGCATGAATAGGGGCCAAGGGATTTAAATCATTGCTAATTCCAGAAATTCCTTAAAAGTGTTGATGCTAACTATAGAAACATCATCCACTTTTTCTTTTTAAGAATAGAACTCTTTATATATTTTTTATTTTATATTTTAATTATTTTATATATGTATTTATTTGAGAGACAGAGAAAGAGAGAGAATGGGTATGCTAGGGCCTCCAGCTGCTGCAAATGCACTCCAGATGCACGCACCACTTTGTGCATCTGGCTTACCTAGGTCAAGGGGAATCAAACTGGGTCCTTTGGCTTTACAGGCAAATGCCTTAACTGTTAAGCCATCTCTCCAGCCGTGTATGTGTGTGTGTGTGTGTGTGTGTGTGTGTGTGTGTGTGTGTGTGACTTTCATAGTTCTTATCTTCCCCAGAGACAAATCACAATCATGCCTTACTCATGTCATTGCTTTGTGGCAGCACCTTACATTTATGAGCAACTATTTCCCAGCATGCAGCACAGTAAGAGCAAAATTAGATCCCCAACGTCTGATTACCACCTGAGTGTCCAGGCAGGGCTGCAATCACTCCCATGAACCAGAAATCCATGCACTCGTTCCTCAAATACAGGATCAAGCATCCCACTAATTTTCTGTTGCCCTGTTTTTTGTTTTCTTTTCAGAATGAAGAATTTTTTTAAAATATTTTGTTTATTTACTTGACAAAGAGAAAGAGGCAGAGAGAGCGATAGACAGAGTGAAAGAGAAAAGGGAATGGGCACACCAGGGCCTCCAGCCACTGCAAACAAACTCTAAATGCATGCACCTTGTGTATCTGGCTTATGTGGGTCCTGGGGAATTGAACCTGGGTCCTTTGGCTTTGCAGGCAAGTGCCTTAACTACTAAGCCATCACTCCAGCCCTTTTTTTTTAAATCAATGATGAAATCTTATTACTTAGATATGTTCATTTTCTTCGTTAGTGACTGCAAACTTGGGGCTACTTAATAACTTTAAAAGCCTCTCCGAATGAGCATGGCACCACATAATTAGGATTATTATGTGAGGAGTTTATTTTTCTGATTGTGGTGGTAGATAACATGAAAATTATACACAGACTGTTTATTTTTTCTCATCAGCTTTCATTTGTGTTTGTGTACTTAATGTGTGACCCAGTTTAATTCGTGTTTGTCCAAAGTGGCCCAAAGAAGTCAAAAGGTTGGACTCCCTTAGCTAGACTCTAGTGTCTCTTTCTGTAAGGCTGCCAACCCCATCACAAGGGTCCTATCTCCAAACCTCACCTACACCTTTCTCTCAAAACTCCACCCCCAAGCTGGGCATGGTGACACATACCTTTAATTCCAGTACTTGGGAAGCAGAGGTAGAAGGATTGCTATGAGGTCGAAGCCACCCTGAGACTACATAGTGAATTCCAGGTCAGCCTGGGCTACAGCAAAACCCTACCTCAAAACAAAAACCTCCATCTCCAGCTGTCACTATATTGGATGTTAGGGATTCAACAAATGGATCTGAGGACACAAGTACTCGGGCCTGTCACATTTCTGGACCATCGTGGAGCCTGGCCTTGGCTTTTCTAGGCCCTCCCAGCTCTAGACATCAGAACAATGGGACATCTACTGATGTGAGAAGGACCCCTAGGGATGCTGCATCTGAACAGAGACCTCGAAAATGCCTCAGAGGAAGGTAAAGGTTGAGGGGCTAGTTAGGCTCTAGGCAGGAGCAAGAACTCCCTGCTCAGCACTGCAATATCTCTATCACACCTTCAAAGGCTCAGGGTCCATTGCGGAAGAGGTGGCGGAAAGAATATAAGAGCCAAAGGGAGGGGAGGACTCCTTACGATGTGCCTGGATATCCACGACCTCACAGTGCCTGACGCTACCTACACAAGACCATCATAAGAGGAGGAAAAGATGATGGCCTCAAAATAAAAGAGAGACTGATTAAGAGGGGGAGGGGATATGATGGAGAGTGGAGTTTCGAAGGGGAAAGTCGGGGGAGGGAGGGAATTTCCATGGGATATTGTTTACAATTATGGAAGTTGTCAATAAAAAAATTAAAGCACAGTAACTCCTGCTCCTTCCGCTGACTGTGGCTGGGTAACATGGGAACAGGCGATAGCCTCCACATGTGTGCATGTGTACACACACACAATCCCATGTCATCATACACACACAAATAGAAAGCAGGGCAGGGAAGCTCTGTGTAGGTTTCATGAGATGCCCAGGGGCCCAACCCAGCCCTCTAAACAAGCCCACTTTGTTGGCTCTGCCCGCCACACCACCTTCCCCTTGCCGACGGGGCTTCCAGCCTGTGCGTTCTCAGGAAACAAGGGACACAGGTGTCCTATGCAGCCCAGCTCACCTCTGTGGACCACGACAGCCCAGCTTCAGGCCTTGAAAGGCTTTCCTCAGTACAAAGAGAAGCCCCACACTGAGGGAGGGGTTCTCGTGCTGACCCGGGCCCCACGGGCTGGACTGGCTCCAGTGTGAGGCCTGTGACAGGCAGTGCCCAGCCGCAGAGCTCTGGGCCCAGGTTGTAAACCTGCAAAACTTAGAAGTGCTCCACTGTTTACATTATTTGGGCTGTGGGAGGCAAGCACCCTGCGAGCTTCTCCAGTCTGGGAAGGAACACCATTTGACACGCACGGCCATGACAGATGAGGTGGCATGAGCCTTGGAGCTGAGCCAAGTCAATGTCACTTTAGCATCAGGTTGGAGCCATGTGAGTCAGGACACCTCTGAGGCTCCCCAAGACCAGAGGCAAGACAGCAGCCAGAGCGCGGTCCCACACGCCCTCACCATGTCTCTATTAAAAACTCAAATATGCCGGGCGTGGTGACGCACGCCTTTAATCCCAGCACTGGAGAATCACTGTGTGTTCAAGACCAGCCCGGGACTACAGAGTAGCTCCAAGTCAGCCTGCTCTAGAGTGAGACTCTATCTCAAAAAAGAAAAAAATAAGCTGGGTGTGGTGGCGCACACCTTTAATCCCAGCACTCGGGAGGCAGAGGTAGGAGGATCGCTGTGAGTTCGAGGCCACCCTGAGACTACAGAGTGAATTCCAGGTCAGCCTGAGCTAGAGTGAAACCCTACCTTGAAAAACCAAAAAAAAAAGCTCAGATACAGGCTGGAGAGATGGCTCAGCAGTTAAAGGTGCTTGCATTCAAAGCCTGACAGCCTGGGTTCAAGTCTCCAGTACCCATGTAAAGCCAGATGCACAAAGTGGCATATGCATCTGAAGTTCATTTACAGTGGCAGGAGGCCCTGGCATGGCCATACTCATTCTCTCTGTTTCTCCCTGTGTCTATCTTTTGCTCTCTCAAATAAATGAATAAATATATTTTTTAATTCAGCCAGGCATGGTGGCACACAAGTTTAATCCCAGCACTTAGGAGACTAAGGTAAGAGGATCACTGTAAGTTTGAGGCCAGCCTGAGACTACATAGTGAATTCCAGGTCAGCCTGGGCTAGAGGAACACTACATTTAATGAAAATAAAAATAAAAATAAAAAAACAGTAGCCTTCAGCTACGAGGTCAGGCAGAGGGGTGGGGACTGGACCAGGCTGGCCAGTTCTGTGCCCAGAGCAGGCAAAGCTGCAGATATTAAAGTACCATGCAGTAAGCTAGGCATGGTGGGGCGCATGCCTCTAATCCCAGCACTCAGGAAGCAGAGGTAGGAGGATCACCATGAGTTTGAGGCTACCTTGAGACTCCATAGTGAATTTCAGGTCAGCCTGAGCTAGAATGAGACCCTATCTCAAAAAAAAAAAAATAATAATAACATGTGTATATTTGTGTGTGTGTGTGTGTGTGTGTGTGTGTATCACGCAGTGACAGGTCACAGCCCCAACCTGGACAGATGGCTCCAAGCCACCTCCTCAGGAGCCATGCTGGCAGTACTGACATCCTTACCAGCCGCACACACAAGAGCCAAAGCTCAACTCCAAACACAAGCCTCAGCAGCCTGGGGTGCGGCAGGGGCATCATGAGCCCTGCTCGGCCTCCCACAGGGTCAGGACAGGAGCAAGACCCAGTGTCTCCTCGGAGACTGCTGAGGCCGCCGCCACAGCACCCGCCCTTCCTTGCAGCTGCCTAGGGATTGCCTTGGCCTAGACAATATCATACATTTCCTCATCCAGCCTGCGGCTGGCCTTTGTGTCTGTCGCCACACTGACAGTGGGAGAAAAGGAGATAATCTGCAGGTCACAACAGAGCAGGGACGGGAGCCCCAACCCTCGTGACGGGGAGCAGCAAGGCTCCTGGCCCGCTCAGCTCCTGGGCTCCTGTCTGGTCCTGGCTCTGTGAGTGTTGGGGCCAGGTGGCAGCAAGGTTTAGGAACAGATGCAGCAGCATCTGGCCACCTGGCGGGGGCCTGGCAGAGGCCTGTGTGAGGGCAGAAAACTGGGAAG
The DNA here is from genome assembly GCF_020740685.1 of Jaculus jaculus. Classification (NCBI taxonomy): domain Eukaryota; kingdom Metazoa; phylum Chordata; class Mammalia; order Rodentia; family Dipodidae; genus Jaculus; species Jaculus jaculus. The sequence continues at coordinate 26,135,488 of NC_059119.1, forward strand.
ACATGGCTGGTCAGTGTCCTCCAGGTAGCTGGAATATAAGCTACCTGAGGACCACCCTTTACCACTTGGTACCCTGCCCCACCCACAGCTTGGGCCCACAAACAGGTGGAAGGGGGCTAGCTAATCACTCCCAGACCCCTGCCTGTGTTTCAGGACTGGGAGAACTCTGGGTCTCCCCTGCCCTGCTCCCCCACAACCCATGGCCGTGGACCAGGAAACTGTCTGTTTAAATGTGAAAAAGGGATAAACTGGCGTGGTGGCGCACGCCTTTAATCCCAGCACTCCGGAGGCAGAGGATCACCAGTGAGTTCAAGGCCACCCTGAGACTCCATAGTCAATTCCAGGTCAGCCTGGGCTAGAGTGAAACCCTACCTCGAAAAAAATATTAAAAACTAAAAATTAAAAATATATGTTATGAAAAAAGGAAACCCCAGAGGATGAAATGTTGGTACAAACCCAACCACCTTCCTGAACAAACAGCTGTCAGAAAAGGCCAACCCCTTAGAGAAAAGACTGGTAAAGGCCAGCCACAGAGGGGCATGAGCGAGCTGTGTCCTGGTCCTCTGCTATTGTGCTGGAAAGCATGTGAGAAGACCCAAGAGGCCTGTGGGAATGAAAAGGTAACAGAGCGGAAGCTGTAGGAAGCCCAGCTACGGTTGGGTCACCGCAGTTGGTCCCACTGGTGGATAGACCTAAATTTAGTCACTTTTGTTTCTTTTCATTTATTTTATTGATATATGGAATTGTGTGTTATTTATTGTACTAATACACATTCTGGAATGGTTCTATCTAGCTAGTCACCTCACACAGTTAACATGTTTGTGGTGAGAACACAATACCTGCCCAATGCTTTTCAAGACTACAAGAGCCATCATTAGCTCTACTCTCAACCCTGTATAGCAGATCTCTTTTTTGTTTGTTTGGTTTGGTTTGGTTTGGTTTTGAAGGTAGGGTCTCACTCTAGCTCAGGCTGACCTGGAATTCACTATGCAGTCTCAGGGTGCCCTCAAACTCACAGCGATCCTCCTACCTCTGCCTCGCAAGTGCTGGGATTAAAGGCATGCACCACCACATCAGGCTATAGCAAATCTCTTGAACATATTCCCCTATCTGACTGGAGTCATATATCCATACACTAACATCCTCCCATCCCCTGTGACCACACCAGCCTTGAACTCACTGCCTAAGAAAGAAGCATGGAATCCCAGGCTCCCAAGAGCTGCCATTGCAAGCCTGAGTTTACAGACAAGAGCCTGGTAGACACAGAGGATGTGTAAGTGAGGCTCTGGTGGGGATGGGAAGCTGTGCTTCCTGGCTTCCAACCATACCAGAAACCTGAAAGAAAGGCCACATAAATGAATATGCAAAGGGAAGTGAGGGGACAAATGAGTTTGGCCCAATCAGGGTGCAACACCTTCAATTCTGTTAATATTTTGTTTCTTGGTTGCTGGCGTTTTGAGTCACTAAATCAAGGGATTATGTTTCCTTGACACCTTGTGACTGACTTGGGCCACCTTGGAGTTTTGGACAATGACTCATAAGCAGAAGTAATGACTTAGGTTACATCCAGGCTAAGCCTTACCCCTCCTGTCTAGAACAGCAATTGGAAACCATCAGATGGAGTGACCGTGACCATGGGGAGTTGGGTTTCCAGCTAATGAACAATACATGGTCAGAAAATAAAATTGCTATTGCATGAAGTCCCCGAGACACAAAATGAAACACAGAACAAAATCAAAGGCTAGGGACAAAAAGACCCAGCCCTGGGTCACAAGTACATAAGCAATATCACCTTCACAGATCAGACTGGATATGCCTGAGAAGAATGACAGATACCCAGTGCTCCAAATTTTTAGGCAACAGTATTTTCTAGGGAGTTATTTTAGCTATCGATCAGTGCAAAAAAAAAAAAAAAAAAAGTTCTGACATAAGCAATTTGTAAGAAGGAAAGTCTTATTTTGACTCACAATTCTGGAGGCTCCAGTCCACTGCTGGACTGTGATAAGTGGGCACACTATGGTAGAGGCACAGTGTGAAGGAACACAGTGCAGTTCATGGCCAGGAAGAAAAAGAGGACCAGGGGACCCATTTCTCCCTTTGAGCAAACACTCCTGAGGACTGAAGACCCCACCAATAGAGCCCAACCTCTTAAAGGTTCCAACACCCCTGACAGCACAGCATCACAGACTGGAGACCAAGCCTTTAACACAATAGCCTTTGGAGGACGCAGGCTGTCACAGCAGTGAAAAGTTAAGGGAGGAGGGAAAACGGCCGTGAGAGGATAAGACCAGGGTTGACCTGGCAATGACAAGAATGTGAATAGTCGGGCTGGAGAGATGGCTTAGCGGTTAAGCGCTTGCCTGTGAAGCCTAAGGACCCCGGTTCGAGGCTCGACTCCCCAGGACCCACATTAGCCAGATGCACAAGGGGGTGCATGCATCTGGAGTTCGTTTGCAGTGGCTGGAGGCCCTGGCATACCCATTCTCTCTCCCTCTTTCTATCTGCCTCTTTCTGTCCCTCTCTGTCTCTCTCAAATAAACAAACAAAAATAACAAAAAAAAAAAAAAAGAATGTGGATAGTCGCCAGGCATGGTGGCATACAACTTTAATCCCAGCACTCAGGAGGCAGAGGTAGGAGGATCTCCGTGAGTTCAAGGCCATCCTGAGACTACAGAGTAAATTCCAGGTCAGCCTGAGCTAGAGTGAGACCTTACCTCTAAAAACAAAACAAGGGCTGGAGAGATAGCTTAGCGGTTAAGCGCTTGCCTGTGAAGCCTAAGGACCCTGGTTCGAGGCTTGATTCCCCAGGACCCACGTTAGCCAGATGCACAAGGGGGCGCACGCGTCTGGAGTTCGTTTGCAGTGGCTGGAGGCCCGGGCGCACCCATTCTCTCTTTCTCTCTCTCTGCCTCTTTCTCTCTCTGTCTGTCGCTCTCAAATAAATAAATAAAAATAAACAAAAAACAAAACAAAATAAAGAATGTGGACAGTCTGCCCTGCCACAACAAGATGTGGCTGTGAGACGGAGGGATCGATACAGGCAGGCCTCCAAGGAAAACCTGAAGAAGTAACACCAGTCCTGCCCTGGGAAGTGGAGGAGGTTGTTCAAATCCCCACAGCAGCAGCTCAGGGGCAGCATGGGCAGCAAGCTCCTCACCAGACTCCTAGTCTCCTACCACATGCCTGGCATGGGGTATGTGAGCTTGCTGCCAGATAAGACCCACTTCCTAACCAGGGAAGCAGAACAAGAAAAGAGAGAAAACCGAAGGACATCTCCTGACCGCAAAACACAAGGAGATCGGTGGGGCAAGGATCCAGCAGCTTATAAAATTAGAAAGTGCGCACACCTACATGTGCATGCGTGGGGGTGTGTGCACAGGCACGGGAGTGAGCGTAGAATGAAGGAAAACTTCTCAGACCAGAAGTGGAGCAGAGGGGAGATCACAGCTGTTCCCCCCGACGCGTGACCTTGTGAGGGAGCCAGGGAGGGGACTAGATAGTTTCAGGTGCCCAGGCAGACTCTAGTAAGGGACCCTTGGCACCTGCAGCGTTGGTGTGACCATCTTCCGGGTTGAAGGATGGCTGGCAGCAGCACTGGGGTGGAGGGACAGGAAAAGCAGCTTCCTCTGGGGCTCAAGACGTAAACGCAAGACTGTCCTCATCAATGGCTCTCGGTGGGTGCAAGGAGATATGGGAGGAACCTAACCAGACAGAACAGGAGGCTAGGGGCTGAGGAGATTGCTGAGTGGTTAAGGCGCTTGCCTGTGAAGCCAAAGGACCCACGTTCGACTCTCCGGGTCCCAACGCACAAGCTGACGCAAGCGCACAAGATCGCACATGCGCACACGGTGGTGCACGTGTCTGGAGTTCGATTGCAGCGGCTTGAGGCCCTGGTGCACCAATTCTCACTCCTGCACTTTCACATTAAAAAAAAAAAAAAAGAGGCTGGAGAGATGACTTAATGGTTAAGCGCCTGCCTGTGAAGCCTAAGGACCCTGGTTTGAGGTTTGATTCCCCAGCACCCACGTAAGCCAGATGATGCACAAGGGGACATACGCATCTGGCATTTGCAGTAACTGGAGGCCCTGGCACGCTCATTCTCTCTCTCTCTCTCTTTCTCTCTCTCTCCCTCTTTATCTCTCTCTCTCTCTCTCTCTCTCTCTCTCTCTCTCTCTCTCTCTCTCTCAAATAAATAAATGAATAAAAATATTTTTAAAAGAACAGGAGGCTAGGGTCTAAGTGGCAGCCCACCCTTGCAGTCCAGTCCAACAGCAGATTCCATCCCTCCCAGTGAAGCAAGATCCAGGCCCAAGGAAGAAGCCTTGTGTCATCCCAGAACGTTATGTGGAGGCCCAACAGGCCTACAGTGTGACATCTCCAGAGCCAACCTTGTGGAATGGAAACCTGGCCACACATCCCAAGGGACTCTAGCCAGACTGGCTAAGACCTGAGGGTGCCAACACATAAACAAGAGGGCAGCCACGCAAAGCCTACTGAGGTGGCAAGAAAGTGGAAGGTGACACCGTGTGCCACAATGGGCACAGACAGGTGTGCCAACGTGACAGCGCAACAGTGACCAACAAAGACAACCATGTCCTCGTCCCCAGAACTGGGACTATGCTAGGCTAAAGTGGCAACGGAGAATTCTGGCTGCAGGCAGATTTCGGTTTGCAAATCAGCTAACCTTCAAACAGCCTCAATAGGACCACAAAGGTCCTGGCAGGAGCGAGAAAAAAGGAATGAGAAAAGAACAAGATGGCGAGGTGAGATCAGATGACAGGGTGTAAAAAGGACCAGCGTGGGGTTTGAAGAAAGAAGAAGGGGGCTTGGAACTAAGGAAGCAGCGCCCTCTGGGAGCAGAAAAGGATAAAGACACGATCCTCTCCCTGGGGTCCCCATTAAGGAGCCATCCCTGCCAACACCCGGATCCTAGCCCAGTGAGACCACGTCAGGCTTGTGACCTGCAGAGCTACAGGATAATAAATGTGTGCTATGTTCTCCGACTAACTCTGGGCTAAAACATGTTTCAGTGCCAAGAGGAAACTAACACAGCTGAGTGGATGGGATTGATGGCACTAGGCTTAGTGGCATCTTTTTATTAATATTTTATTTTTATTTATTTGAGAGAGAGAGAAAGAGGTGGGGGGAGAGAGAATGGATGCACCAGGGTCTTCAGCCACTGTAAATGAACTCCAGATGCATGTGCCACCTTGTGCATCTGGCTTACGTGGGTCCTGGGGAACCGAAGCTGGGTCTTTAGGCGTCACAGGCAAGCGCCTTAACCGCTAAGCCTTCTCTCCAGTCTGAAACCTGTAATTTTTTTTTCTTTTTTTAAAAAAAAATATTTTTATTTTATTTATTTGAGAGAGGGAGAGGGGGGAGCACACCAGGACCTCCAGCCACTGCAAATGAACTCCAGACACATGTGCCACCTTGTGCATATGAATGACATGGGTTCTGGGAAATCAAACTGAGGTCCTTTGGCTTTGTAGGCAAATGCCTTAACCAATAAGACATCTCTCCAGCCCTTTTTTTTTCTTTCTTTCTAAATATATTTTATTTGTCAACTTATTTGAGAGAAAGAAAGAGGCAGAGAGAGAGGGGGAGAGAATGGGTGCACCAGGGCCTCCAGCCACTGCAAATGAACTCCAGATGCATGCACCCCCTTGTGCATCTGTCTTACGTGGGCCCTCGGGAATCAAACCTGGGTCCTTAAGCTTCGCAGGCAAGCGCCTTAAAAGCTAAGCCATCTCGCCATCCCCTGGGATCTGTAATTTTGAATGGAGACAACAAAGAAAGCCACAGTAAGGAGCAAGACCCTCTAGCAGGGTACAAGCGCCACCACGGCAAGTGGGCACAGTGCCCACCAAGGAGGTGACCAACGTAAACTGTCCAGAGCCTTCAAAAAAATGCACATCAACAAGCCTACCTGGTTTCTTTTATCACACTTCTCTACTGTGTGAAAAGTAAGCTACAGTCGGGTAAATTTCACTTTATATTTCCTTACGTGGTGCTGAGGCTCGAACCCGGGGCCTCACACATGGTAGGCAAGCACTCTACTTAGCCACACCTGCAGCCCTTACCTAGTCATCTTGGAACACTTTTGGTCTTATGATAACTAGAAGGAATACTGCCTCACATACATTCCTCTTTTTTTCTGCTTCCTCCTTAAATTGTTATCCTTCCATGATATGACAGATAAATCTACAGTACAGCCAACTGACATTTTTTTTACTCACAGTAAAAGATTACACTGCAAAGAGGAGGCTCATGTTCAGCCAGTTCTTTTGTGCATTCATGTAATCTTCTGTTTGATCAGGTACTTAAAAACAATACAAATTTTGGGGGCTGGAGAGATGGCTCAGTGTTTAAGGTACTTGCCTGCAAAGTCTAACAACCTGAGCCCAATTACCCATTACCCACATAAAGGCAGATACACAAGGTGGCACATGCAGCATTTGCAGCAGCTGAAGGCCCTGGCATGCCCCTCTCTCTCTCTCCCTCTCCCGCTCTCCCCCCCGCCCCCCGCTTTCTGTGGTATAGTGGTGCATACTTTCAATCCCAGCACTTGGGAGGCAGAGGTAGGAGAATCACTATGAGTTCGAAGCCAGCCTGAGACTATACATAGTGAATTCCAGGTCAACCTGGGCTAGAGCAAGACCCTTCCTCAAAAAAAAAAAAAAAAAAAAGCAATTTGGGGGCTGGAAAGATGGCTCAGCAGTTAAGAAGCTTGCCTGCAATGCCTAGCGACTCGGGTTTGATTCCCCAGTACCCACATAAAGCCAGATGCACAAAGTGGTGCGTGCATCTGGAGTTCATTTGCAGGAGCTAGAGGCCCTGTGTTCCCAATCTCCCTCCCCCATCTCTCTCTTTGCAAATAAATAAATAAATAGTTTTTGAAAACCAATATTTAGCCGAGTATGGTGGTGCACGCCTTTAATTCCAGCACTCAAGAGGCAGAGGTAGGAGGATAGCCGTGAGTTCAAGGCTACCCTGAGACTACAGAATGAATTCCAGGTCAGCCTGGGCTAAAGTGAGACCCTACCTTGAAAAAAAAGAAGAAATATTTAATGCACATATGTTCGTGTGTGTGTGTGTGTGTGTGTGTGTGTGTGTGTGTGTGTACACATGGAGACCAGAGGACAGCCTCCATGTCATCGTCAGGAACACTGTCCACATTGTTTTGTTGTTTATTTGTTTGTTTATTTATTTATTTGGGAGGGACAGAGACAGAAAGAGGCATAAAGAGAGAATGGACGCACCAGGGCCTCCAACCACTGCAAACAAACTCCAGATGCGTGTGCCACCTTGTGCATCTGGCTTGCATGGGTCCTGGGGAAAGAAGCCTCGAACTGGGGTCCTTAGGCTTCACAGGCAAGCACTTAACCACTAAGCCATCTCTCCAGCCCCTGTCCACCTTTTCTTGAAAAAGAAACTCTCATTGGCCTGCAGCCCACCAATTACACTAGACTGGCCAGTGAGCCCAAGAAGACTCCTGTCTCTGCCTCCCTAGCGCTGGTATTTCAGGTGGGCACCACCACATCTGGAATTCTTACCTGGATACTAGGGATCAAACTCAGGTCCTCATCTTGGAAGCTATCTTCCCAGACTCATAAGCTCCCCCCACTCCCAATCAGTCTCTCTTTTATTTTGATGTCATCATCTTTTCCTCCTGTTATGAGGATCTTATGAAGGTGGTGCTAGGCTCTGTGAGGTCATGGATATTGAAGCCAATTTCTGCCTGATCGATTACACTGTAAGCAGTCCTACCTTTCCTTTGGCTCTTAAATTCTTTCTGCCACCTCTCCCACAATGAACCCTGAGCCTTGTTAAGTGTGATAGACTCCGAGCGTGGTGGCGCATGCCTTTAATCCCAGCACTCAGGAGGCAGAGGTAGGAGGATCACCATGAGTTCTAAGCCACCCTGAGAGTACAGAGTGAATTCCAGGTCAGCCTGTGCTAGAGTGAGACCCTACCTCAAAAAACCAAAAAAAGAAAGAAAGAAAGAAAGAAAGAAAGAAAGAAGGAAGGAAGGAAGGAAGGAAGGAAGGAAGGAAGGAAGGAAGGAAGGAAGGAAAGAAAGGAAAGTGATAGAGATGTTTCAGTGCTGAAGTTTTTTTAATTAACAAATTATTATCTCTTTTCATGTTTGACAGAACATAAATTTTCGTACGTATTAATATGGTCTTTGTCAGATAAAGATGCAACACTTTAGTGTTTTTTTTAATATTTTATTTTGCTTTATTTATTTGAGAGACAGAAATAGGCAAGGAAAGAGAGAGAATGGGTGCACCAGGGCCTCCAGCAGCTGCAAACAAACTCCAGATGTGTGCAATCTTTTGTGCTTACATGGGTCCTGGGGAATTGAACCTGGGTTCTTTGGCTTTGCAGGCAAGTGCCTTAACTACTAAGCCATTTCTCCAGCCCCAACCTTAGAGTTTTTGTTTGTTTGTTTGTTTGTTTGTTTTATGTTCTTTCTTTTTTTGTTGTTGTTTTTTGGTTTTTCGAGGTAGGGTCTCACTCTAGCCCAGGCTGACCTGGAATTCACTATGGAGTCTCAGGGTGGCCTTGAACTCAGGATGATCCTCCTACCTCTGCCTCCCGAGTGCTGGGATTAAAGGCCTGTGCCACCACAGCCAGCACTTTAGAGTTTTTAATGTCCTGTATTATTTGCTAATTTTAGACCTCCATCAACTGCTTATTTTATTAAATGATCTATTCTTTTACAGAAACTCATCAACTATCCTAGTGTTTTGTAAGGACTATGTACAAAACCAGCCTGAGGAAATCACAGGTATAAATCTTAGTGCCAGCATATCCAAGTAGATTTTCTTGTTTTCATGAGAAATACTTAAGCTGCATATCTCAGCATAAAATGGTTATATTTCTTTTTTTAAAATTCACCCAGGATAATATGTGCAGGCACTAGAAATAATGTTTACAAATAGTTCATGGTGGTTTCAGAAAAGCCAATAATACAGTACATGAAACAGAATGAGAGCCCTCTGCATTTACAAAACACAACTGGAAGAAAAAAAAACTAGAAGGAACTAACAGTAGGAGAATTCAGGAAGATTCTGTTCTTCTTACTGCTTTCCTGAACCTTCTACATTTCTACATTTTATACAATGAGCATGTACTAGCCATATATACATATATATGTAATATATATATCTATATGTGTATATATATATATATATATTAAAGTAACACATGCTCATCGTAGCAAAGCATTTCTTTTATAACTGAGGAAAGGAAAGTAAAAGCTGAAAATGAAAAGATCACTTAGGGTCCTCCCTCAAGGAATTCACCAGCTTAAGAAACTATGTGGCTGAAAAATATTAACAGTTTGAAGAGAAGCCGAGATGGAGTTGTCGTGGGGTCAGAGGCAGGGAGGGAATTAGTGTTTACCGAACACCAACCTCAGGCCTTATGTAGGCAATTTATACGTGTCTCATCTCATTTAATCCTCCCAATAATCCCAGGAGGCAGCTAATATAATTATTCCCTTTTAATAGATCTGGAAGCAGATTCTCAACGCAGGGCCAAGACTCCCCCAGTGTCCTAGGGAGAGTGAGGCAGAGTCTCAGCTAGATCCCTTCAGGCTCCTATCCCTGCATGGTGTCGCCTCTCAGACAAATCCAGGCAACAGAGCTCCATCCCCAGGGACCTTGGGGAGCTCACTGCAGACTTGTCCCGTTTGTGACAGAGACTCAGTCCAAGTACATAGCTGCTCGCTACAGGCCTGGCCACTGCCCTAAACAGCATCTACCAGCCATGTCCAAGGCCAGGAGAAAAGGGCTAAGGTAGCCATTAAGCCAGGGCCAGCTGCCAGACAGACAAGCACCTCACAGAACACAGCCAAAAAAGGGAGACCCAGTGAGCTGAACACTTGCTCACCACACCCCAGGCAAAGGAAAAGAGGCTTCTTAACACGTCTCTGCTCTCCCAGGACCTCCAGTGGTTGGCTCCTCCATCCCCTTGTAGACAACCAAGAACTATGCAAGGTAAGGAGATGATGCAGTGGATTTCAGCCCACGTATCTCATAAGGTTGAAAGTTTATTCTAACTGTAACCAGCACACAGCCTCTGGGGAACAGACAACCTAGTGATAAGTACCTGGCCAACGTCCCTTTGCCAAAATAACTGTGATCCTTGGCATATAACTCTCTCATTCCAGATGTGTAGAAACATTCTCAGACCCTTCTGAGACTGTGTCAACCTGCCACCCTTGGAGCCTGAGATGTTTTTTCAGTTACACAGGGAAACTTAACACCCATATAAACAAGGTCTCAACCAGTAAAAGGCCCTGGCTAGAGCCAGGACAAGGCTGCATTTGAGGCTTGAAGGTCAAATGTTGCTTAAATTGTTTCAATAGTGACAACAGTTAAAAATCAGATTTTTTAAACAAATTAATTATCTATTTATTATTTATTAGAGACAGAGGGAGAGAAAGAGGGGGAGAGAGGGAGGGAGAAAGAAAGAAAATAAGCACATCAGGGCCTCTAGCCACTACAAACAAACTCCAGATACATGCGCCACCATAAGCATCTGGCTTGTGTGGGACCTGGAGAATCAAGCCTGGATCCTTAGGCTTCACAGGCAAGTGCCTTAACCACTAAGCCATCTCTCCAAACCCCCCCCCACAAAAAAAAATATCAGATTTTTAAGGTCAGGTGTGGGATACACACCTATAATCCCCAGTGCTCAGGAGCTTGAGGCAAGGAGATCCCACAAATTTCAGGCCTACAGTGCAAGACCCTATACAAAGTCCAGATGGGGAGCACCTCTTACACATATACCAGGATGCTTCACTCCAAAGCAAAAGTCAACTGAAGCTGTGTGTCCTTCTAACAGAGGTGATCTCTATAGGGACCCCACTGCACAGTGGAGCCACGTGTGCACCTGCCTGGGGTTGCAGCCCTGTGTAAGAGCATCACCCCTGGCCCCAGAGAGGCTGGATGGGTTTTGTTCAGGGGCAGAATGAACGAACACGGGATGCTCCACATTGCGCAGGGGTCATGAGAAGCAAAGCAAGTCCACAGACCTATGCCAATCTGCTGTGCATTGTAGGCAGGGGCACCCAGGGAGCTGTGATGAGAGCCCCTGAAAAGATGACCAGGGGCAGAGGGTATATGGACATAGATACTGGGGCATGGAAGGCCAACCGATAATACAGAGCAGAGGCACCACCCCGCCCCTTTTCTGTATTCCAGGAGACAACAGACATCCCGAATCTGGAAGCAGCAGCTCCCCATCATACACAACACCAGCATCACCTCACGCATCACCACCCCAAAGCAGCACTTGGACGACCACCTTCAGACAGCCTTCCACCGTCCAACTTCATAGCCAGGCAGTCCCTTACCCCAAAGCTGGCCCCTCTGTTTCCTTTGCTGCATCCGAGAACAGGAGGACCTCAAAAGACTTTTCTCTCTCCCTCTCTCTCTCTCTCTCTCTCTCTCTCTCTCTCTCTCTCTCTCACACACACACACACACACACACACACACACACACACACACACAAAGACCCCTAAGGCCAGCTCATTCTGGACCACATCGGTCGATGAGCCGTCCCATCCTCGTAGGAACCAAGCGACTAGTAGCCAGTGGCAGCTGGAGGACTCCCCGCTCCGCCAGGCAGAGTTTCCGGAAAGGCGGCTGGCAGGAGCCCTCAGCCAGCCAACTTACTCCCCTTCCCCACGACCCCCGACAGTTCTTGCAAGGAATGCCTGCATTCTGTGCCTCCAGCTGTGGCCCAGGATCCTCACCAGTCCAGGGCACTGGCCACGACTGTGGCAGACGAGACAAGGGAAGAAAAGAGGCTGGGGAAGTGTCAGGGCCAGAGACAGCCCTTGGGCACCCTGACCAGTAAAGCAACAGCAAGGGAAGGAAGAAAACACGTAGGTTTAGGAAGCAGCTAGCAAGGGTGGGAGAGAAGGGGATGTGAAAAGGAGGGAAGAGGAGAGAGAGAGATGCGGGCACTCACGCACTCGCCGCCCACCTGTTGCTCTTGCTGGAGCCCGACCTGGGAGAGCGTTCGCTGCAAACGACTTAGGGCTCCAGCACCCACCGCTAGGATTTCCCTGCAAGCGGACCTGACCCAGCTTCGCTCTTTTCCTGGGCAAACAGCGCCCACCTCCGGCCCAGGGACGGAGCCTCGGAAGCTCGCTTGCGCACCCGCGCAGCATCCGAGAAACCTCCGAGGAGGCGAAGCCGCGCCTGCCTGGCTGTGCTCCCGAGAGAGGGCAGAAAGGACGAGCGCCCCGGAGGCGCTCCTGGGCTAGAGGCCAAGAAGACACCGACTTTGGGGGAAAGGTGCACGAGACACGGGCATCCGGCACGCAGACACGCCCACCCACAGACACGCGAGGAACAAAGCCAGCCCGGAGGCACGCGGCGGCTCGGAGCGCGCGCGCGCGGAAAGGAGCCCCGCAGCCCCGGGCAGGAGCGCACAGCCTCTCCCCTCGCGCCGCAGAGGACAAGCGCCCTGGGCCCCAGAAGGGGACGCGCCACCACGCTTGGCCTGGCCACGGCCTGCCTAGGCGCGTGGCAGGGGGGGGATCCCTGTGGCTGTGCCGGCCTCACAGGCCTCTCGGGCCCAGGGACTCACGGGCTCAGCCAACTCACCTTCCTGCACGGCCTGGAACGGGTTATTGGCCTCGATGACCTTGATGGAATAGGTGATCTTCTCACTCTGCAGGATGTCATCGTTGAGGCTCAAGTCGGATACGGCCAGCTGGAACACTCTGTCGTCCTTGGCTGCGTTCTCTTCGAAGATGGCACCTGGAGGAGTAGAGGAAGGGGAGTCAAGACGAGGCCTAAGGAAGAGCCCTCCCCTCCTTCCTCTGACCCTCGGGTCAGGGCACTGCCCTTTCCGCTGAGTACCAGGTGATGGGGGAAGGGGAATTTGAGCTACGACTGAGTTTTTTATTATTATTGTTGTTGTTTTATTTGATTTTTGAGCTAGCTCTGGCTGGCCTCAAACTAAACGATCCTCCTGCCTCAACCTTCTGTAATGCTGGAATAACAGGCTCCCAGCTCTCAGAAAGGAAGGCTCTCCCTTCCCAAACCCAAGCAGAATATGTCCCCTCACAGCAGCGCACACGTGCGCACAGTTGACGTGAGTTACACATGCATATCCCACATGCTGCCACCAGGTCACACACGTGTTTCACAGCCAAAGCACCACACGCCCCAGCCATGCCCACATTACCACGAACAGGGAAACGGGTGGCCTCGGGCTGCCCTGAAATGCTCTTGTCATGGTACCTTCAGTCTCATCCCAGAGTTCCCTGGGAGGGCAATGTCCTCTCTCCCCAATCCCAAGATGGAGAGAAGGCTTGTTCCTGCCATTCCTATCCCTTGCTGAACGGAGATGGGCAGCGCAGGTCCACAATTAACTCTCCTGAGCCTAGGGGGTTTGTTTAGGAATAAGACCGTGGTTGGCTCTCAGTTTGGATGGCCAAGACGCTGGCCAACCTGGAGCCCAGACTCCTGTCCCTGCTCGTTTCCTTCGGCTTCCTCTTCCAGTGTGTGTGGAGGGGGGGAGGCTGTCTCCTAAACCGCTCGGGGCGTTCTGATCTAGCTGGATTGAGAGTCCCATTGGAGCGGCTCCTGAAAGGGCCTTCTAGAAGCGCGGACAGCTCCTCTAAAGCGCCGGCAGACTTGGCGCTTCCGCGCGCGGAGCACTGCGTGGCCAGCCCTGCACTTACAGCCGAGATCCATCTGTCTAGTGTAGGGGCCTGGACCTGCAGCCTGGGCACCTCCGGGGTCCCCACCCTGGACCTCCACCTCCGAGGGTCGCCCGGGTCCCACGGCTTGGCCTAGTTTTAGTGATTGCCCCAAGCTGAGAGCTGACTGGGAGGAGGAGAAACCGACTCCTCGATTCCTCGCTACACTCGCCGCAATGCTGACCGCAAGACCCGCGCCCGCTCCTAGGCGGGAAGCAGGCTTGGATTCGGGTGGGGGGGGGCCTGCGAGGGGGGTATGTCGTTGCAGCTATTGGGAGTCCCTCACCACCCCTTCCACCCTTCGCCCCATCATTCGCTTCTTCCCCGTCTTTTCACACGTCCCTACCCCCAGCTTCTCGGTGTTCACTGGTCTTTCCCAACTTCCGGAAAGCTGACTGCAGAGGGGCTCCCCCAAAGCGACCGCTGTCAGTCCCCCCCCCAAGCCCGACCCAACTTCCACCCACTGCTCCTCCGAGCGCCCCTTTTCTTTTCCCCATCTCCGTCCATCCCTTCCCCGCTCAGCGTCCCGCACCCCCGCTGCCCACGCGTCTTCTCTCTATCCGCACCACCCAGACGGTATGCTGTCCCCAAGACTTGGACCAGGCAGAAAACTCTGGGACTGTCCAGGATGGAGCTGCAGTCGCCACAGTCGGACGGACACACACACACACACACACACACACACACACCAACACACACACACACACCAAGAGCTTCACAGACACATACCGGGGAGACAGGCAGGCGCTGTGTCCACTCTAACAGGCTGACCGTCGTGATGGCACCAACAAACACGCTCCGATGGCCCCAACACACCCCAACACCCTCTCACAGCAATGCCAACACGGTGCCAGGTGTACACACAGTGACACACGCTGACAACACCCATTCACATTCACACATGGTTCCGGTTCGGCCTCTTTGGTCTTGCCGTGCCAACTTAGCGAGCCTCTCACCATCCTCTCCCACCTACCCACACCACCAACCCCCGCCCCCGGCCCTGCCCGCCCTCTGGTCCCCACGGCTCTGAGCTGCCCCTAAGGGCCCAGTCTGTCGACAGCCCCGCCGGGGGCGCGGATCTCGACCCGCGTCCATCCACGCGTTCCCCGCAGCCATCCGCGGCCCTAAGTGACGGCAGAGGCCGCGGACCGGCCCCCCCGCCCGCCCCGGGGCTCGGAGAGAGGAGCCCCCGGTGGGTGCGCGGAGCGGCCGGTGGACAGGTCCTCCGCGGGGCGGCGCGGCGTGGACCTTCGGGGTAAAGAAACGCCGCCCTCGCCGAGCCCCTCTGCCCGGAGGGGAAAGCGCTAAGTTTGGACGCCACGCATCCCCGGCTCTGTCGGGGCTCCCCGCCGCCACCACCACCACCACCCCGACACCGCGCGCCCAGCCTCGGCCGGGCCACCCTGGGCGCTCACCGATGTGGATGATGGAGTCGGCCCGCACCGTAACGCACTGGCAGATCCAAGGAAGAAGCCACAGCGTCAGCGCTTCCATGTCCCCCCGGGCGCGCGGCTCATCCGCCCGGGGCCCGGGGCGAGGCCGTGGGCAGCGCGGAGCGGGGGAGACGCCGGTCCCGGTGCAGTCCCGGGCCGCTCCCCGGGAGAGCCGAGCCCGCCCCGTGCGTCTTCCCCCCCCCACCCCGCCCGCCCGCCCCCCGCCCCTCGCCCCTCGCGCGCGCGCGCACCCCGGCCCCGGCCCCGGCCCCGGCCCCAAGCCCGGCGCGATCGGGCTCCCGCGCCGGCTCCCGGTGCTGCCGCTGCTGCTGCTACTGATGCTGCTGCTGCTGCTGGTGGCGGCGACGGCGGGGACGGCGGCGGCTGCCCGAGCTCAGGCCGGCGCGGCGGGGGCGGCGGCTCTTCCCGAGAGGCTCTGGGGGCGGCGGCCGGGCGGGCGCGGTGGCTCCGGGGTGGCTGTGTGTCTGAGCCCCGGCGAGGAGCGAACTGCGGAGGACGCCCCCTCCCCTCCCCCTCCCCCGCTCCCCTCCCGCCTCCCTCCCTCCCCCTCCGCCCGCCCCTCCACCACGTGACTGCGGAGCCGCTGCCTCGCCGCGCGCCGCTCGGAGGGGGTGCCGGGGCTCCTGCGCGCCCGGCCGGGGGTGATGGTGGTGGTCGGGGGATGGGGGGAAGGGATGCTCCGAGGACCCCCCCACGGTGATGGGAAGGTAGGATTGCGGGGCAAGCGGAGACTTTGGCGATCTGGGGCCTCGCCTCCGGCTATGCGGGAGAAACGGAGGATGCTCGGCCAAACGGATGCCCTCGTAGTGGGGGAGAGGGTCGTCTGGGGAGCTGCTGGCTCCGGGCCGACCTCAGCTTCCAAGCATCTCGGGTCAGCCTTCCCCCCACCCACCTCCCCGACACACACACACACCTCCACCCCGCGGAGCGGACTCCCGACCCAGCGCAGCCTAGAGTGTGACGACGCGGCGCGGGGCGCTGAGCGGATGCCGGGATGCAGGTTCGAACCCGGGCAGGACGGGTGGACCTCGGCGGGCGCCCATCTCCTTCCTCCTACCGCCCCCCACCGACACACACACACACCCGCCCCCCGCCCCCAGGGCGGTGCGTCCCGCCCTCCGGGAGTTGGGCAGGAAGGCTGGGACTCTGAAGCCCAATTCATGGCCGGAAACCGTCGCAGCCGTGACCGCGGCGCCTGGACGTGAGGAGCCTTCCAAGCGAGCCCCGCGCGCTCAGACCGCGAGCCGAGCCCGCTGCCAGCCGCTGGAGCCCAGCCGGGCCTGGAGCCCACCTTCCACTGCTGAGGAGTCAAACCTGGGGACGGGAGAAAATCCGGTGCACCCACACCTTCCCCTGAGTCCCCAGCTGGACTGGGCTCACTTAACACACCCAAGATTTCGAGGGAACAGCTGAGCCCTCCAGGGTCCGGTGCCCATGAGTGATGGGTGCAAGGGACCCAGAAAGGCTCAGTCATGGCCTGGCCTTGAAGAAGAGGCAGACGCCCACACAGACCATTACAAAAAAAAAAAAAAAAAAGACATGGGGAAGAGCATGGATGAGCTTTGGGCCCTGAGCCAACTTGAGAATGAAGATGGCTTCCTGGACGAGGCAACAACTCCAAAAGCCGAGCGAGGCTACCAAGGGAGGAGAGAGAACAGGCCCGGCGCTTGTGGGCACGGATGAGTGAGCCAAGGCAGGAAGAGAAGAAAGACGTGTGGGGTGCGTGCGTCTCCGAGTGTCTCAAGCTGCCAGCTACCGAGTAGTCCTTGGCAAATTGTACTTTGGAAAGGTTGGGGAGGAGGCTGTGCAGAAGGGCCAGGAGGGGCCCACGAAGCTCAGCAGAGGCAGTCTGCCATAGAACAGGAACTGGGCTGCAAAAAAATATCAAGGAACGCTGTCTGTGGCTTTTGGAATAAAGGAGACCAGTTGAGAAGAATAGAGAAATGACTGTGTGCCCATTGGAAGCTGAGCTGCGAGGCTAAGTTGGCCCCAACTTCGTCTTAGAAGCCTGGAGGAGGGGGCCGGGAATCCCACACCTTTGTTCCAAATCCCCCCCCCCTCCGTGCCTCCCGATTCTTATTCCTACCAAGTTACACCATTCTCTGGTTAAAATTTTGTACAGAAAGGGAAATAAAGGATGGGTTTCAATATGCAAGAGCTCTTTTCCTGTTGAGACTGTCTCCACATAGGATGGATAGTCAATGTGCTCACCAAAGTCTAAAGTCAAGAGTCCCGGGGTCAGGGACAACCCCCCCCCCAACCTCTTCCAGCCACCAACTCCTTGTTTGGGCTCCTATATAGTGGGTACATGATCCACCCAGTTATTTTGATGTATAGTTAAGGGGTAGAGGCAGAATGGTTGCAGTGAGTCAAGCCTCAAGACCCCCAAACATGACTAAGACAGAGTCACCACATACACCATTGGGGAAGACTTCTATCGAAGTCTAGTTATGGATGATAAGGTCACTATGGTGTTTGAGTCACGAGTCGAATCGGAGCCCCTATCAACTGTTGTCCTAGAGCAAATTCCTCTCCTGTCTTGGGTGGTCTCTTCCATTCCAGCTCCTAGGCAAGGGAGGTGAGGGGGGGGGGGTTTCCCATGGCCACAAGCCAGAGCCATAGAACATCCCAGCCAGCCAGGCCAGCAGGCTCTGGACACCCCTCCCCTAGCCATTTAGGGACACGACATGGCTTTAACTTGTAGAGCCCAAAGGTCACTGGAGACCAACACAGACGCACCTCTAGGCAGGATGATTTTGATTCTCTCTTCTGTCTGAAGCTCAGATGACCAGCTTTCAGGGACACTGGGTATTATTGAGGATTTGCTCATTAAATCCTAAATGACCTTTTGTTTCTGGCCCAGCCCACCACCCCCCCCCCAATCCCCTTAAATCCGGGTAGTCTCCAAGACTGTAAAAATTCTTCCTTCCTCAAAAACCCAGAAGAAGCAACTCAGGTTCACCACTCCTGTGATAACCTGCGTAGGGAAAACAGAGCACTGGGTTCTGAGGGCGCATATCCGTTTCACAGTGGGGAAGACGAGAAATCCGGGGTGCTGCGGAAAGAACCAGGACCCAGCCTTCCCGGTTCGTTTCTCACCACGCAAGCAAACATGTGTCCACAGAAGTGCAGAGTGAGTCAGATCTCCTCTCTCACAGTTCAGCCATCATGTGTGATGATGGCCTGTTCTCGAATGCTCTTTGGGAATGGAAGAAGGCAGCCAGCCATCAGGCAAGTCCGCTGAAGGACCCCTGGGAGCCATCAAAGCGCCAGGTGAGATGCCCAGCGAGAAAGACCACAAGGGTCCACCCGGAAGCTACAATCATTGTGACTGAAGGTTTTGACACTCGAGAAGACGCACTCTCCCCCTTGTCCATCACCACCTTTCTCACTCTAGCCAATGACTGGGCTAAGGAAGGATGGTTAGAATCCTGGCCATGCCTGTGACCCCGTCACCCTGACACAGCCCTGAGGAGCCACTTGCTCAGTGGAGAGCCACCACGGACCACCCCCTACGCAGGTGCTCCATCAATCATGTTCTGCTGGAGAGCCACCCAGAGAAGCTGCGGTCCAGTCTCCTCTCTCCCATCACAGCTCAGTGGCTTGCAGCAGCTGGCCACATGACCCTGGAGGAAGAACAGCTGGAAGAGAGACAGGAGCCCAAGGCAGGGCACACTGCAGCTTTGGGCATGGAAGCCCAGCCCTCCTATGTACTAACCAGAGCCCCCAGTCAAGCCACAGAGGGTTTAGTCAACACGTGGGAAGGAACTGAATGGCAGCCCACCCCCACACACACCCCCACAGGCTCCAGGCGTCCCGTTCCCTGGCAGGACCTCAGCCTGGGAGACTTCCTCTCTCAGCCTACCCAGGTTCTCATTTTGCCTTGTTTCACTATGTTTTTGTTTTTTTCTGTTGAGAGAAGGTCTGGATCTGCAGCCCAGGTACCCTTGAATCCTCCTGTCTCAGTCCTTCCCTCTGCCACTCAGTTGGGATTACAGGTGTGCCGTGGGCTGCGCCCCAGCCCGATTTGATTTTATTTTATTTGCTTATTTCCTCAGTTCCCTCAGTAACCGCCTGGCGCATCTGTTGAATGTTAATGGGCCATCTCGACTTGGTCTCCCTTACCCCTCTCGCCAACCTCTTTCATCTCATTTTATCAGCTTATATTTATTTGATCTTCTTTTATATGACTGTTTTTTTTTTTTTTTTTTTTAGTTTGTTTTCACTCTCAGTAGTCCTCTTGGGTTTTTGCTTTCAAATTTCCCAGGCCGGCAATCTCTGGCCTCGCTCATTCTGTGATTCCAGACTTCTGTTGATTTAATCCTTGGTTGAAGGAGGATGGCAGAGTGGGCGGAGGGAGTGGACTGCCTCCGAGTGGCTTCCCTGACGTAGCTTGCTGAGCCCTGAGGACAGGGGTTGATGGCCTGCCTCTTCCCCTGCCCATACCTCTTGCACCCTTTTCATGGCCATGCCAACAGCACTGGGCAGCCTCCATGGCTGGCAGCCCAGGTGGGAAAGGGCTTCAGCTTGTTAGAGACACGCACTGTGGGCAAGGAAGAGAAAGATCTTACAGTGTGTCCTCCCTAGACACACCCTTCATCTCTGCAGGGCAGGGGTCTCTCTTTGTCTCTGGAACAGGATGCTCAGTGTACCTAGAACCAACCAGTCCAAAAAGTTCCCCATGGGAAACTGCTCCCTTTGATAAGGCAGGCTGGAGCCCAGAGCTCTGGTCTCTGCGCCCAGGCAGGTGGTAGAGCCAAATCACACTTCAGGTTACCTGCGGCTCTTATGCAAGCACCCTGGGATCCCCTGGCTCCTTGGGCCCCAGCAAGATGCTTTGGTTCCTTGGGGCCCTCTGAAGGTTAGGTAAGACAGAGTAGAGTTTGAAGAACATCAATCCAGGTGCCAAAGTACAGCCAAAGGGAAATGAGGCTCAGGTTCCATTCGGGCTCAGGTTCAGGGCCTTTCTGTGATGTCATTTCTGTGATATCCTTCTGTGATGTCATTTCGGGTCTCCAGGACGGATTTGTTCCCCTGCCTCCCAAAGCAGTGCTCCCGCAGCCTAGGAGCAGGCAAGCTCCGCGCAGCAGGCTCAGGCTCCCGGAGCCCCATCAGCCTCACACAGGCATGCTGCAGCCCAGAGATGTGTGAAGACTGGTCTTTTGCTGCCATGCTTAACCTTTGAGGCCACAGCCCTGACAGGTGCTCCAAGCCCTAAGACTGTCCCGCTTCCATTTGCTTCCTGGGTCTCTGGCTTCCTGGCTGCAAAGTCTAGCATAGTTTCTCCATCCCTGTTCCCCAGCCCTAGGCCCTTCTTGAAGTTTGTGGATCGCCCTCTGATGACTGGCAGGACTGAGCAGCAGACTCCATCGAACCCTGGCCCGTCTGCCACCAACGCTGGCTCAGCTGAGCCAGGATGCAGAAGCTCTGCCCTTCCCAGCTTCTGCACACTGGCTTCCATGTCCGTGTGCACTCGAGCTGAGAGCCTGAGTGGGGTTCAGCATGAACATGTTTGTCCTAGGCAGGGTGGGGAGGCTTCCAAGATGCTAATGAAGTAGAGGTTGGCTGGATGCCAGGGTAGAAACTGCCAGAAAAACACTAGTGGGAAATGCTGGGGCCAGACACATTCCTTTACAGATACTTTTTTTTTTAATTTTTTTTAATTATTTTTTCATTTATTTATTTAAGGGAGAGAGAGAGAATGGGTGCACCAGGGCCTCTAGCCACTGCAAACAAACTCCAAACACATGCGCCACCTTGTGCACCTGGCTTACATGGGTCCTGGGGAATCAAACCTGGGTCCTTTGGCTTTGCAGACAAGCGCCTTAACAGCTAAGCCATCTCTCCAGCCCTCAGATACTCTTTTACAGAGCAGACACCCTGGGTGGCCTCCTAACAGCCAGGGTCATGTCAACCATCACGTGTTCAGTGGGTATCCTCGAGCAGCCAGGCCACTGATGTGCGAAAGAATCCAAACGGAGAAAGGGGGGATTTTTTCTCCCTGGTGACCAGGAAATTCGTGGGAGACTATGCTCCTGACTCTGAAGGATGTTTTCTGCCAATCATATGTCCTCTGATGTCTCCAGCAGTAAGGCCATGGGTAACCACATATGAGGAAGGTCTCTAGGGCTCGGAGCCCCAGCCCAAGCCTACCCATTGTCTGT
Organism: Jaculus jaculus; assembly: GCF_020740685.1. Classification (NCBI taxonomy): domain Eukaryota; kingdom Metazoa; phylum Chordata; class Mammalia; order Rodentia; family Dipodidae; genus Jaculus; species Jaculus jaculus. The sequence continues at coordinate 26,156,839 of NC_059119.1, forward strand.
GGTGAGGCACCTGGATGCCAGCCTCACGGTGGGCTGTAAGATGTACCAACCCTGGATGCAGCTAAGTATGGAAGATCTGGCCAGCTCCCCATGACTGAAATCAGGATTAGCCAGAGCTTCCCTAGCCCAGGCCTGGACACCCCAACTTCCCTGGAAAGTGAGGTCTCCCCCCAGCACCCTGCCTCACCCCGCTTATCACTGGGCCCTCTAGATAGACCCAAACAGATGTGAGCACCAGCTCGTGGGCTCGCCCATTTCCAGGAGCGGGCTTTTTGGCCTGTAAACCTCATCTCTTATCCAGCAAAGAAATAGAATTGTGATTGATTTTCTCTGTCTGGATGTAATGGTGCATTTAGCGCCCTGTGAGCCCAAGGAGGGAGGCGTTGCCTCCCAGCATACTTCTGGGGGCTTGGCTTGGCAAGGGCTACCAGGGGCTCCTTCAGAGCCAGGAGAGTGGCATGGGCCTGGCTTAACCATCAACATGGAGGCAACCTTGGGCAATATCCTCACTGCCCAAAGAGTCACCAGAAAATAAAGATGGACCTGGGGCTTTGATGTGGAGACACAGGAAAGGGACTAAGCTACAGGCCACCCGCCTCCCTGTGCAAGATGGAGAGGGGACAATGTCCACAAGTAGGAGGCTCTCAGGCTGCATACCACCTGGGTCCTCCCTGTGCAAGATGGAGGGGAACAGTGTCTGCAGGTCAGAGGTTCTCAGGCTGCAGATCACCCAGGTCCTCTCTTTTTTTGTTTTGTTGCCTATGCTGACCTCAAGCTCCTATTTATCTATTTACTTATTTGCTTATATATGAGAGAGAGAAAGAGAGAATGGGCACAGCCTCTAGCCACTGCAAAGGAACTCCAGACGCCTGTACCACCTTGTGCATCTGGCTTACTCGGGCACTGGGGAATTGAACCTTGGTCCTTTGACCTTGCAGACAAGTGTCTTAACCGCTAAGCCATCTCTCCAACCCTTACCTCAAACTCATAATCCTCCTGTCTCAACCTCCCAAGTGCTGGGATTACAGGGTCTGTCATCATACCCACATCTACCTCAACTGCCGCAGGCTCAAAACAAATCAAAAACAAAAGGGAAACAAGGGAGGAACATCCCTCAGAGATCAGAGTGGAGGCTCGGGGCTCAACTATGGGAGTCCCACATCACCCTGTCACCTGCTCACTTCATGCCGGTGATCTAAGAAGACCTTGTGAGAAAAGAGGCCCTGTGCCCACCACACACAAGATCCACCGAGGCTCCCGGCCTGTCATGAAGATGCTAGAGAGGTGACATCTATAAGAATCCTGACACGGGGCTGGAGAGATGGCTTGGCTGTTGAGCGCTTGCCTGTGAAGCCTAAGGACCCCGGTTCGAGGCTCGGTTCCCCAGGTCCCACGTTAGCCAGATGCACAAGGGGGCACACGCGTCTGGAGTTCGTTTGCAGTGGCTGGAGGCCCTGGCATGCCCATTCTCTCTCTCTCTCTCTATCTGCCTCTTTCTCTCTCTGTCACTCTCAAATAAATAAAACAAAAATTTTAAAAAGAAAGAAAGAAACCTGACATACAACTGTCTTGGATTGTCCCTCACAAGTGTAAGTGACGCTTATAAGTGCATCTCACAAGCATAAGGACACTTATAAGGTAGCGGGAGACAGAAAACTGCACCACCACAAAGGCAGAGATGGTGGAGTGAAGCATCCGTGAGCCAAGAAGTTCTAGTGACTTCCGAAAGCAGGAAGAGCCTGTGAGGAGAAAGGAGAGGGGGCTCTGCCAGCCTCCAGCCTCCAGAGTAAATGCCCGCTGTCTCCGCTTCAGTGAGCTCACAAAGAGCCACGGGGCCTGAGCTTAGAAACAAACTCCAGTTCTTTAAAAGAAAGACCAACATAAGCCCAGGCTACAGCCACCGCAAGCATTAAACACACACACACACACACACACACACACACACACACACACACACACCCCTTTCTAGACCCCAGCAAAGGGAGAGAGCCTTCCTGTCCCTGCCTCTCCATCACGCCAGGCCAACCTGCAGGGGTCTACAAGACTGCAGAGGTCAGGGGTCAGTGGCAGGGACCTCCGGACTATACCACCAGGTGACAGGTGTCTGAGGCCAGCTGCAGCTGCCTTTTCTCCGCCTTTCCCATCTCCACATGGCAAGCCACCCTCACTCTCCTTTTTTTAAGACACAAAAGAACCTTTATTTTCTATTTACAAAAGTTTGTCTCAGGCTGGAGAGATGGCTTGGCAGTTAAGGCGCTTGCCTGCAAAGCTCAAGGACGCATGTTCGACTCTCCAGATCCCACGTAAGCCAGACTCACAAAGGTAAGGCAAGCACAAGGTTGCACATGCCCACTAGGTGACACAAGCGTCTGGAGTTCGATTACAGAGGCTGAGGCCCTGACGAGCCAATTCTCTCCCCCTCCCCCACCCTCTCTAAAATACAAATAAATAGCAGAACATGGTGGCTCATGCCTTTGATATCAGCACTCAGGAGGCAGAGATAGGAAGATTGCTGTGAGTTTGAGGCCACCCTGAGACTCCATAGTGAATTCCAGGTAGGCCTGGGCTAGAGTGAGACCCTACCTTGAAAAACCCAGAAAATAAAAATGTAAATAAAGGGCTGGAGAGATGGCTTAGCGGTTAAGCGCTTGCCTGTGAAGCCTAAGGACCCCAGTTCGAGGCTCGGTTCCCCAGGTCCCACGTTAGCCAGATGCACAAGGGGGCGCACGCGTCTGGAGTTCGTTTGCAGAGGTTGGAAGCCCTGGCGCACCCATTCTCTCTCTCTCCCTCTATCTGTCTTTCTCTCTGTGTCTGTCGCTCTCAAATAAATAAATAAAAATTTTTAAAAAAATGTAAATAAAATATAAATGAGTAAATAAATTAAAAGTTTGTTTCAGTGTCTGCTTTGGTTTAGAAAATGTCAGGAAGAAAATCACAATAACCATAACATATTTTTCCCAGTGCTCCTTAGCCAGGAGCGGTCATGTGAGTCCTTCAGAGCCACAACACACTGGCCAGAGCTCTGCTCCTGGTGGATAAAGATCAGGCTCTCGAGGTGGGAAGTGACAATGCCCAACCTTCTTCCCGCATCCTACCTTGAGAAGCCACCCGGGTATGGCCATGAGCTGGCCCTTCACCATGACAGAGCAGCTGAATCTCTGTGTCAGCTATCACACAAACTTCTCAGTTGCTAGTAAGTGACAGCCAGTCCTTGCTGACACCACAAGCCACTGACAGCATGACAGTTTTCGCTCTGGGATTTTTATTATTTCTTTTGTTGTTGTTGTTGTTGTTTTCAATTTTTAGAATTTTTTATTGAGATTTTTAATACATGAACATACTGGAACTTGATTGTGTATTCCCATCTCATCATTTCTTCTTTCAATTTTGAAAAAATATTTTATTTTGTATTTGCAAGCGGAGAGAGAGAATGGGACCTCTAGCTACTACAAACGAGCTCCAGACACATGCACCACCATGTGCAGCTGGCTTTACGTGGGTACCGGGGAAATCAAACCCAGGCTGTTAGGCTTTGCAAGGAATGCCGTCATTGCAGAGCCATCTTTCCAGCTCCGTTTCTTTCCAGTTTTGACTCAGGGCCTTATTATGTCAGTCAGGTTGACCTCAAAATCAGCATCCTCCTGCCTCAGCCTTTCAAGTGCTGGGATTGGAGCACCGCTTCCAAAGACCTTTCCTTTTATTCCACTCATGTATAGAAACAAACGAAAATATCACTTCTTTTTTTAATATTTTTCTCCTTTTCTAAATTTTATGGGTTTTTTTAATTTATTTTTTATTGACAACTTCCATAATTGTAGACAAAACCCATTGTAACTCTCTCCCTCCCCTCACCATCCCCTTTGCGACTCCACTCTCTCTCATACCCCTTCCCCCCTCTCAATCTGTCTCTCTTTTATTTTAACGTCATCATTTTTCCCTGCTATTATGATGGTCTTGTGTAAGTAGTATCAGGCACTGTGAGGCCATGGATACCCAGGCTTTTATTGTTTTGTTTTGTTTTTGTTTTTCGAGGTAGGGTCTCACGCTGGTCAAGGCTGACCTGGAATTAACTATGTAGTCTCAGGGTGGCCTTGAACTCATGGTGGTCGTCCTATCTCTGCCTCCTGAGTGCTGGGATTAAAGGCATGCGCCACCATGCCTGGCCCTCCTTTTATTTTTTAGGTAGGCAAATTCTAGCCTTTTAAACTAGATTGCCCTTTCAAAGGCAATAATTGCAACTAGAACCCTTCTTGTTCTTAATTTTATGTGTTTGAGGTATATATATATATGTCCTGGAGAATCAAACCAGAATCCTTTGGCTTTGCAGGCAGATGCCTTAACTGCTAAGCCATCTCTCCAGCCCCTTTATTTCTTTTTTAATGAGAAAGAGAGAGTATGGGCTCGCCAGGGTTTCAAGCCACTACAGATGAACTCCAGGTGCATGCACCATTTTGTGCCTCTGGTTTTACATGGGGACTGGGGAATCGACTTCAGATCATCTGGTTTTGCGGGCAAGTGCCTTAACCTCTGAGCCATCTTTCCAGCCCCAAAATATGATTTTTTTAAATGCTGGTTACAGTTCTGCCCCATAGATCTGCCCTACTTGATTAAACCAGTCACTTCCTACTAGACATTTTTTCTCAATTTTCACCATTATAAATGGTGCTACTGTGAGATATATAGATATATTTCTACATGCATTTTCAGCTCTTGTGCAATTATTTTCTTAGGATAAATGCTCAGAAATGGAATTTTGGGTCAAAGGCTATGAAAAATTTAAGACTCTTAACAGTTAGCTCAAAACTGCCCTCCAAAGCTATTTTTTAAACCAAGTTAAACTCCCATGGGCCACTCTGCACCTTCTCCAACTCTGGTCATTATTAATTCCCCCCTCCCTTTTTTTCCATTCTGATAAGTGAAAACGTTTATTCAGAGTATCTCAATGCACGTGTCCCGCTCACTGGGAACACAATAACTTGTTTTGCTAGTGTGACTCTTTGGCAGGTCCGCCCTTGAGAGATGTCCTGAATCGGCCATCCCCCTGCAGGTGTGAACCACAGATGGTGATGGAGGGATCCGCTTGACCCTCTGGGAGGTGTAGGAACGCCCCCGGAGTCCAGCAGACCGGAAGACATCCACGTTAGGCCCAGAGTTTAAATGCCCGGTTCCGAGTGGAGGCTACGGTCTCCCGCTCTGCTGCCCACCAGGAGCGGACTGCGCAGAGGACGCGGCGCTGTGGATCCCAAGGCTGGACCAAAGGAGCCCCTGAGAGGCAGCCGTGGTGCGATGCTGCCCTCTGCCGGCGTCCAGAGAAAACACAGGGCTGCTAGTTCCGCAGGAGAGAAAATACCTTGGTATAGACGAAATTAACCACCACAAAAAAAAAAAATCAACAGCATTCACATAGCATTTTCCATGACCCGGACACCGTTCAGATGCTTTACATACGTTATTAAAATGGTAACTTGCTCATTTAATCCCTCATAAGGGAGGCACTCGGTCCATTTTCTGTTGCTGTAACAAAATTACCGAGACTAGATCACACATAATAGACCTTTAGCTGGGTGTGGTGGCGCACACCTTTAATCCAAGCACTCGGGAGGCAGAGGTAGGAGAATCGCCATGAGTTCGAGGCCACCCTGAGACCACATAGTGAATTCAA